>NC_083280.1:60509998-60832082 GCF_963506605.1 Zootoca vivipara | reverse complement strand
AACCGCTAATGGCGCAACAGAACACCGTGACGGAAATCAGAGTGCACAGAAATGCCATTTACCTTCCTGCCATAGCAGTACTTATTTATCTACTTGCATTGGCGTGCTTTCGAACTGCTAGGTTGGCAGAAGCTGGGACCGAGCAACGGGAGCTCACCCTGTCACAGGGATTCGAACCGCCAACCTTCTGATCAGCAAGCTCAAGAGGCTCAGTGGTTTAGACCACAGCACCACCCGCATCCCTATGAGACCCTCTAGGCCCAGTCAAGAATTAGGGATGATGGGAGTTGTAGTCCAACAAGAGCTTGGAATGCAGATACCTAGCAGACTGCTGCCTCTATTGATTTTTGCATTCCTCAGGTGGGATCCTGCTGGAAATACCATAGCCATTGAATTGCCATCTGGAACTCTTCTAGAATGTAAAATTATAAAATCTCTTGCAAAAACCCAGTCATATAGTCAAAATTGAGAGGTTCTCAATTTTCAGCAGCAAACAGTTCCTTAGCAAGCCTCTTAGAAAGTATCTATAGCATTGCACCACTATTTCTAATAAAGGACAAAAGGAAGAAGTGCCCAGTCTACATTGTTCTGGTGAGCGGCTCTCCTTTCCTTTCCTTTCCTTTCCTTCCACATATACGGTAGCAGAAAGAAATATCAAAGTGTGAATTGGCATGAAAACTTACTGTACAACCAAAAAAAAGCATGAAAAGATAAACATATCAGAACCAGAAGGTTTTGCCTTGTGTTCTATTCTCTCTGGTGCTTAGACCACTACCATAAGGCGCTGTAGACAACATATTTTTCCTGGTTAAGATATAGAAATGGAAAAGAGGGAGGCAGTGTGAGCTAAAAAGAGTAATGCTGTGCTGAAAATGCCTCTGGTTTCCCCCCAACTATTCTCCTTTTAATGAGAAGAAATTGCATTTGAAAATTATCAACAGGAGATACAATTTTGGTGACAGCCTCACATATGGGGTGTGACATTTTTTTAATGTGACAAGGGTTTTGTAAGTGTCCTTGCTTTCATTTTGCAAATCCTCTCTCCAGTGGTTGGCATTCTTGAGAAACCCATGATGGCCTTGGCTGATGTTTAGAGGCAGCCAGGGAGACTGCTTACCTATGAACGCCATTATTTATTGTTACTGTTGTCTTATTAAGGGAGATGTTTTTTATTTTTTATTTTTAAAAAACAATATGGAAAGATTTAAGAATTTTTAAAAGGTAAAAGCAGGGCTTTTTCCCCAGCCAGAACTCTGTTTCTTTGTTGTAAGACACTTTGAACATAATGTTTCTGTGTGGAAAAGTGACATACAAATAAAATGAATTAATGAATGATAGTATAGTCTTTGTTTTCATTTTAGATGACAATATACTGTTACTTGATGGAAGGGGAAAACAGAGTGCAGTACAGCTCTTTTTCAGAGTAGAAAAGGTCCTCTGCACATCCTCTGCCAGAGTGCAAAGCTGCTTGACAAGTTGTGAGTCCTTCAAGTTGATGATGGATTAGCACAGAGCAAATCAGGGAATGAGGAAAATAACCAAGGTCAGTCTAGATACCTATTTCCTTTTCTTTGATGGAGTTCCTATTTCATGCTAGCATTTTAATTGCTAGCACATCTATGCAATATTATTTGCATTTCTATTCAAAAACTAATAGTTGCATTTCAACTGGCTGAAGTTCATGCATGCCAAGGCCCCGCGCCCCACAGTTCCCCAGTGATTCCTCCTCCTCATCGAGAAGGGGCCAAGTGGGGGTGACACAGCCGGGGCAGGCGCGGAAGTGGGCATCAATCCTACACCCCCAAGCGGGGTCATCGCAAGGGCCTGGATGCCCAGTTGCAACCCCGCCCACCACGAAAGGTGAGCAGTTTTTTCCTTAAAATTCCATGTGTTTTTCACATTAAGCACTACTGAGTTCATGGGAGCTTACTGCCAGGAAACCATTGCATTCATGCTGATCCTAATGAATCAGTTATTATGCTGTGTACTGCTGCTTTTGGGGTATGTGTGTGCTTGTCATAATAGATCCACACAGCTGCTTACCTTTTTGGACTCTCCTTGGAGCCATAAATTGTGAAGGACAGGAAATGTCACGATATGCTCCTTCTTCTCACAGTTTTCCGCTACACCGCCGAGTATATGCTAAAGAAGCTCAACATGGTGGCTGTGTTGTTTGGTATTATCATTTCACCCACAAAAATAGTGAGAAAAGTTGAGAAGTGAAACAAATCTCCATCTGCTTTGCAAAATCAGTTCGTACTACAGCTGTTCCTGTTCTGAAGTCTTCCCTGAAATGAAAAGGAGACTTCAAACAAGATGGATATTGGTAAAACTTGACATGGTTTATATATGCACCAAATAATGACATCTGCTGCTATTTGGAAGAGGAAACATACCTAGATTTTTGAAATACAGTATGTTTGCTTTATCTGTGATATGGACTGCTCATTTTATTAGGACAATTTTGCAGGAATTTCCAAGGTTGGTTGGAAATTTCACAATTACTATGACTCAAAGCACATTTATATGGAACTATGTCAACTATGTCATCTATGTCAACTATGGATGCGGGTGGCACTGTGGGTTAAACCACTGAGCCTAGGGCTTGCTGATCAGAAGGTCAGCGGTTCGAATCCCCATGACGGGTGAGGTCCCGTTGCTCGTCCCAGCTCCTGCCAACCTAGCAGTTCGAAATCACGCCAAAGTGCAAGTAGATAAATAGGTACTGCTACAGCGGGAAGGTAAACGGTGCTTCCGTGTGCTGCTCTGGTTCACCAGAAGCGGCTTTGTTATGCTGGCCACATGACCTGGAAGCTGTATGCCAGCTCCCTCGGCCAATAACGTGAGATGAGTGCCGCAACCCCAGAGCCGGTCATGACTGGACCTAATTGTCAGGAGTCCCTTTACCTTTACCTATGTCATCAAAGGTAAAATTGCCTGAATACTGGGTGTGTGCATCAACTGTATGTGTACCCTGAATTATGAGGTGAATTGAGGTCATTCTGGGAAGGTTCTTATGTTTTGGAGCTGGATCATGTCATTAACAAGCTGTCTGGGGGTAGAGTCTCCATAACCCATTTTGGCAGGTCAGGTCAGACCTTATTTCTTCCCATCCCTATGAGTGAATTTTGACAGATAGGTGGGACCACATACCAATCAATTATCTGACATAACAATGACATTGGGGATTGACATGTGAACTGCGGCACTTTGCACAGTGCTTCCAAAGCAAGTTGTGCAGCTTTTCCCAAGTGTCAGGCAATCAGCTGGCTCCTCTACAGCTTTTCGCAAGCACCCAAGTGGCTTTACAGGCACCTAGAAAATGCACAGTCCCTAAAACAAATCTATGGCAATGACATCTGTTTTCACCCATTGTTTCCAAACTGCTGATTAACTCAAAATTGCTCAATATCCAGAAGATGAAATCTAATATATTTGAAGAGCCTCAAGGCTTTAGGGTAATATACTAGTTGTTAGGAGAACTGACAATTACGAAGAAATTTGTATAATTAGCTGTTATTGCTGGAAAGCGACTGCAGGTATTCAGTGATCTGGCTGATCATAGAGGAGAAAAGGGATAAGTGGATACATCATCTTCATTCTTGGAGTGGAACTCACGCTTGCACCTTCCAAGAATTTGGTGGACACACAGTTGCCTTTGTTTTGCCCTAGTTAGCAATAGGCACTTTGGATAGGAAGGCTATGGAACAACTGAGCTATAAAAACTGATTTGTCTTTTACTCCAAGAAATGACCTTCTGTAGGTCATGCATGAAAAACATTGGTTGGAGAATGCAAAGGGTTATTCCCAGTGGAAGACCTTCGTTTTCCTGCTGCTCATTCAGCATTTCATAATCAAACACAGTAAAATAAACAGAAAGGGCAGGCTCCCCCATTCCCCCACCCTCCCAAATCCCTCAGTACTCTTTGACCAAGAGCTTGAATGCACACTTGGGGACTCCTCCATTAAGTTTTATTGGGATGTATCCTGGGCTGCAGCCTCTAAATGTTCCTGAGCTTTACTGGGTATTTAACTGATCTGGGAATTCAGCTTATTTCCTGCTTGTGAGCTTTAGTACTTAAAGCTATAAAACACGTCTTGAGTGAAGTGGAGCTAAATGTTTTGCAGGTAGCTGAGCTTCCCCTTTTCAGGTACGACAAGTTGGCTGATAATACAAAATCGGTTTCTTGTTGTCAGAAACGATTGTGACAAAGATCAAATATCCTTTCGCGATTCCTTCTTAAAGGATTTAACTCAGTGCATAGTAAAAGAAGCAAAAGCAGCGCCAGCTGTAGATTACAAATATGACATTTTGGAAGCGGCAATATGTCAAATGCACTCCTTAACAGCTTTCCTTTACACTCATTTGCGACTACAATCTTCATACTTAAAGGTACATAGTGGCGTCTATGTTTTCTCAAAAGGAAGTCCTTTTAGATTCGAATGGGATTTATTTTTCAAGAAAAGCTACAGTCCAAAGCATATTTGTCCTTAATGTGTTTTATAAAGTGGAAATGTATTGATTGTGAATATGGTCACGCTATTTAATTCCTATGAGTTTGTTCTATTTTAATGGGGTGAAATTGGGCACATTTTCATATATGTGCTTTGTCCATTAGAAGAAGTGTCTGACAAAAGAACAACCAGCCCAAGTGCCCTTCTGTTCCTGCTGCAAAGCTTTTCTTCCTTCTGACCCATCTTCTCCTTAGAGAAGCATGTAATCAGGCAAGTGCACTTCTCTCCTCAGCAGGAGGTAAAGGTAAGGATAGTGCCGACCACAGTCTTTCAAATTTCACATGTGCAGATCCAAAGCAATTTGTAAAACCTTGACGTACATCTGGATTCTGAAGATAGAAAGCTCCCTGTGCTGGAATATGACTTAAAAGAATCCGGCTTCCTATTTGTACTTGTCTCCAGTCTTGGTTGAACATCTTCCTGAGGTGCTGGCTATGTAAGTTCATGCGAAAGCAGATCATTGGGTGGTTTGGAGCCATCACACCAGCTTCCCAACAGGTGGGCCTCTGTTGCTTATGGGGAGGGAGACAGGTGAAGCGGCTGGTAGGTCAGCGTAGGTCAAACACACCAGCAGAACCAAGTGGGGACATGTGTGGGGCCACCCATCCCACTGCACCTCCTTCTTCCCTGTAAGTGATAGTGACCCACCTGCGAGGAAATTAGCATAGCCGCCTGGAGAGGCATTCCTGAGTAGCTGTCTGGAACTGTACCAGTACAGATTGCTGCACTAGTGGTGCCACAGGGATCAGTTCTTTGAGATGCTAACATGATGCCACTGAGGCCCCATCTGCACTGTACATGGAAAGCAGCATCATAGCACTTGAAACAGAGATGGCTTCCCTCAAAGACTCATGGGAACTGTTCGGAGAGTATATAGGAGACCCCTGCTCCTCTTACACATACTTCAGGCAGTGGGTGGCCCTGGGGTCAAAACCACTAAGCCACTTGAAGCAAGGGTCAGCAAACTTTTTCAGCAGGGAGCCGGTCCACTGTCCCTCAGACCTTGTGGGGGACTGGACTACATTTTGAAAAAATAAATGAATGAATTCCTATGCCCCACAAATAACCCAGAGGTGCATTTTAAATAAAAGCACACATTCTACTCATGTAAAAACATGCTGATTCCCGGACTGTCCATGGGCCAGATTTAGAAGGCGATTGGGTTGGATCTGGCCCCCAGGCCTTAGTTTGCCTACCCATGCACTTGGGGGCTTGCCGATTGGAAGGCCAGTGGTTTGAATCCGCACAATGGGGTAAGCTCCTGTTGCTCTGTCCCAGCTTCTGCCAACTAAGCAGTTCGGAAGGATACCAGTGCAATTAAATAAATAGGTACTGCTGTGGCGGGAAGGTAAACAGCGTTTCCATGCGCTCTGGCACTTGTCATGGTGTCCCGTTGTGCCAGAAGCGGTTTAGTCATGCTGGCCACATGACCTGGAAAGCTGTCTGTGGACAAACGCCGGCTCCTTTGGCCTGAAGCGAGGGTCTGGAGAACCCCAAAAACATCACATGGGGGAAAGAGAGGGAATATTTTTCTGTTGAACAATCTGAAACGCTTTCACTGACCGTACGACTGGAAGAGCACAAATAAGTTAAATTTCTCCCCTTCTTCACAAATTCTAAAAACAACAAAACAATTTCTTCAGATCTATACTAAATCAGGATGGTATACAAGAACACAGCAAATATAGTACATTAATTCATTTTCCTTACCTGCTTAAATCCCAACATCTAATTTGCAGACAGGCAGAGCCCAGGTTTATTTGTGTCATCATCCCCTTCCAGTCTCATATTTCAGCCATTCTACCCCCTCCTTAGGGCCCAGAACCTCTGGTTTATTATCACAGTCAGGAATTCAAGCATTCTAGCAAGGTCGTGAGATGATGCTTTTACAGCAAGCTCCTAAAACTGGTAATTCTCTAGAAACATTCCCAGACATGTTCACAAATGGGCACTGAAATGGCTTTTCTCTGGTTCACATTGGAGGCTTCAGTTCTCTGTTAAATAGCTAAATACACAGAGGTCAGTAGGTCCTCAAACATCTAGCACAGGAAGGCAGAACTAAATTTTATAGATCTCCACTCCAATAATTATCGATATAGGTCTGGTGGTTTTAGTGCTGGCTTGGCATTGCTTAGAGGGCATAGGTCCCAGTGTTCTTAAAAAAAATTCCCACAAATGCATGCAAGGATATGGCCTGTATTAGCAGATGATCAGAACTGTTATCTCTGATCACTTGGAGAGGGGTGATCCTTGGAGTCAGTTCCTTCCTGTAATGGTTGGTCAATGCTGTCAGAGAAGACAACACAGACTACATGTTCAACAGTGTGTGAGTACACTCAAGTTGAGATACCACCTTGAGACCTGGATGTTGGTGCTGATTTGCTTGATAGCATCCTCTAGCCCCCAGAATAGGCATTCTGTTGGCTGTTTCAACCTGCTTCTGCGTATGGAATGTCCTTGCTTAGGAAGAAATAGGTTAAGAGGCTCCCAAACCATTTCCCTTGAAATAGCAGTACTAAAAATAATGGGATTACTCAAAAGCAAGCGGTTGGAGCATTTCAGCCATAAAATGTCAAAATAATAAATCACCCCACCCCCCCCACCCCCGTTTTGAAGGCAGGAAAAAGAAAGCAGTTCTTTTCCCTGAAAGGTTGCTAGAAAAGAAATTCAAACAGACGTTACTTCTTCCTGCAAGTAAAATGATAGACCTTTTTGACAAGCTTGGCATATCTGGCTTAAATAATTTGTCAAATATCAGGTTTGCAATGAAGTTGAATCTGAACTTTTCAGCATTAAGGTTTTGTTTCCCCCTAAAATTGTGAAGTGTATGAATCATGATGCCTGTAGCACTTCATCTATATTTTAAAATGTGATCTGTGAACTCCAAACCAAGTCCTCTATTTTTAATGCATGTTCAACTGACCACCTTAAGACAAGTCTCTCTCTCCCCCCCCCCCGATAGTCTGGGAGGCTGCTATCAGAAATGTATATGTTGAACTACTTAAATATGAAGTTCTTCCTTTTAAAGTATAGTCTCACAGTACAATAAATCATTAACTGAACTTCTTAAGAAAATGTATAATGTAATAAAACTCTCACATTCTTTCTTCCATTTCATGTGTGTTGTGTCCTGGTGTGAATAGAGTGCTTGAGATCTGCATACCTTATGAGATGGCCCGCTTACTTACCCTTCCTTCTATTGTTCCTTATAGTAGCAGATCGTGTGCAGAATACCGGGAGTGGGGCAGGAAGTCAGATCTCATTTTGGGCATGAGCCAAACTCTCTTTGCTTTGGATTTGAGGGTTACTGAGATTAGGGAAAATGTGAACATATGGGACCCCCTGCAGGTGACAATGAGTGGAAAGCCAGGAAATGAACCACTTTGGTGATGGAGAAGGGATGAGCCTTTCCTGGAACTGTTGGATCCATCACATTTCTACAGTTGTCTATATTTCTACATTTCAGCTACATGAGTTGGAGTTTCCTACAAATGCACAAATCTTCTTCCAAGCAAGTGAAAGGCAATCATCACAGTTCAAGGACACACCCCACCTCAGCAAAAGCACCTGAGGAGGGGTTGGTGATAGGCTAGTGAAGGATGCAGCTTAGGGAGAAGACATGAGTTTTAGAAGGTATAAAGGGCCACATTTGGACCATAGGTGTTAGGTTTCCCACCCCTGCTTTAGAGTCTATACCAGGCATCCCCAAACTGCGGCCCTCCAGATGTTTTGGCCTACAACTCCCATGATCCCTAGCTAACAGTACCAGTGGTCAGGGATGATGGGAGTTGTAGTCCAAAACATCTGGAGGGCCAAAGTTTGGGGATGCCTGGTCTATACAAAAGCTGGCCATCTCCAATGAGATGGCATGAATTTCCTTCCCTAACAGTCAACAAAATAGGATTGTCCCACTTGTATTGCATAAGATGTTGAGGGAAGGCACCCTGTGCATTGCCACTTGGCTATCTATATCATTAAAACCCAGGGTATCCAGAAAATCTACTCAGTAAAGGTGAAGACCACATTCAAATCAAATGGCAATGCAATGTGTTGAGTGGCTGAGCAATCCTTTACATTGGTGGTAGGACCAAATGGTTTTAAACGCTTATTGGCATTCTTTAGTACTTCTTCAGTATGTATTCAGGCAAGACGCAGCAGCAGAAAACACCACATTCCACAATTCAGTCTTCAAGTTGCCTCATCATCAGTTCATTTGTTCTTTAAAAAAAAACACCTTTTCCATCTCCATTGTTCTTACAGGGCTTGGTCTGCACAAGTGAACTGGTGTTTTAGAAAGTAGCTCAAGTTCCTACACAATTGCTATATATTTATTTTCCGCAGGAAGGTCACTCTGCTCAGTGTAGACTCTCTTATTTGTTCATCTATTCTGTTTCATTGGAGTTGTGCTATTGCTTAAATGCCAGCACCTGCACTGCATTTTGCTGATTATGAGTTCCCTCAAAGCTGCCGCTTTCTCAGGTCAGTCCATTTTGATTGAATCCTAGCTGTGGGAACATTGATTGCTTGCTTTTATCTTCTGGAATGCTGCCAGCTGAATAGATTTTGGTACTTTGCTGTCAAATACTGGATACCCTGAGTTTAGTGCTTTGGAAGGGATTCTGTTGCCACGTGTTCCAACAGAAGCAGGAGATCTCTTATGAATGAGCAGCGCAAACAGGCTGTCCTAGTTCCAAGGGTGCCTCCTACTGGCAGTTTGGCCATACTTGTCACCTGGATTCTTTGGAAGTCACCCCAGCACTGCTGAGAAGCAATGAAAAGATATGGCCCACCATTCTCCAGGAGGCTATGCCATGGATACTTCATTTGAATGAATGGGAGATGGGTGAGAATTATGTCCATTATCTTTTATATGCTTTGTCAAATGTCTGATTATTGCTCTGCTAATGTAAAAGATGTTCAGCAGTCTTCCAGCTTTGACTGTTGCTGTATTTGCTGTCCGTTTCTCTTATTTCTCTGCATTCCCATTTCTCCATATTCACTGGTGCCTGTTACAAGATCATAGGAAGTTGCCCTAATGGTCCAACTGTATTGTCTGACTCTTAGCAGCTGTCCAGAGTTTCGGCTAGGAGTCTTTCTGAACCCTGCTTGGAGATGCTGGGAATTGAACCTGGAACCTTCTGCATACAGTGGAGATAGATTGTGTGGTGATACCCCGATTCCTCCCAGAGAAAATAAAGACACAGGACAAATTGCGGTTGAGAGTCAGGTAAGAAAGAGGCAGAATCAGCGAGCCACGCCCCCTTGGTGCATCCTAATTGGATGTGGCAAGGGAGCACCGTGTCTGGGAGCCAGCCAATGGGGCTGGGAGGTGTTCAATGGGACCCAGCAGGTGTTCAGTCTCGGTGTGCCCACAACCTCCCCTCCTTCTACGGCGGAAGGGACTCTACCACTAAGTTACAGCTCCTCCTTTTACTTATAATTATTTTACTTACTTATAATTATTTTAATACCATTGTTCTCTGTGGGCAAAGAAGTATATCTGAACAGCTTTACTGCCATTTGTTCTTCTCTGGGTATTGATCCATTAAATTTTGAGGAAAGGAAGGTATACAGGGTGAGTAATTGCAAATACTTGCTCTAAGGGAACAAATCAAAAAAATCCAGTGTGGCTGCAGATTTACCTCTTGAAACTATCCTTCTGGCACTTTTAATTTTTGCCTCCAAGTAATTAACTTTCCCTCCAGTTTTGAGTTACAGAACATTTCAAGGCCCCTTACATACTTGAAATTTGGCAGGTTTAATTTAGGTATTTCACTAAACTCAAACTTGATTCAAAATGTCATGACTGTACTCGCCACTCCCACCCCACAAAAAAAGAATTAAAATCTCCCAAATACTTTCCTCTGATTTACACAAGCTTAATACAGTGGTACCTCTACTTACAAATAACTCTACTTATGAATTTTTCTACTTACAAATGGAGCTCTGTCCACCATCTTGGATGCAGTTTAGATAGGATTTTTTCTACTTACAAATTTTTAGATAGGGTTGCTTCGACTTGCGAATTTTTTCTCCCAATGCATTCCTATGGGATTCGACTTACAAATTTTTTCGACTTACAAATGTGTGTTCGGAACGCATTAAATTCGTAAGTAGAGGTACCGCTGTATATTTAATTTGGCTGCAGTGTTCTGTATGCAGGATGGCAGGAGGTGTTTCTGTTTTTGTTTTACATTTCTCCTGGAACCACCTACAAGACCTTTCTTGCCTCTGTCTCTCTCTCCAGCACAGGCATAGGCAAACTCGGCCCTCTAGATGTTTTGGGATTACATCTCCAATCATCCCTAGCTAACAGGACCTGTAGTCAGGGATGATGGGAGTTGTAGTCCCAAAACAGCTGGAGGGCCGAGTTTGCCTATGCCTGCTCCAGCACAACCACCATCATGTTTGCAGGTGGACTGATGCAGTACCAGGAAGACCTGCCTGCATGAGCCAATGATTGTTTATGCCAAGGGTTGGAAACCCTAACCACGTGCACTTGCGCCCCCCCCCACTTGTCATATGTGAGATATGCCAGATAGAAACGTGGTTAACTTGATTGCACAGCCGATCCCTGCAGAAAGCAAGGCTGAACTGATGAGTTCAGGCTTGCTGAATCGACGGCACAACCAAGTTGCCCTAGATGCCTGCAAAATCATTCTTTTCCAACTACAGTATCGGTATACTTACTTTCACTCTCCCAAGTTCCTTTTTTTCCAGCTAATTATCAAGAGCTTCAAACTGTTCTTTCTGCACTTATTATACATCAGTTGGACAATGGCAAATAAATGACGACAGGATAGAATCAATGGCATCAGTATTGTTAGCTTAAGTGATGAAAATATGCACTAAGGGAGTGAGATAGTTCCGCCCTGTTTGTTCGTGAACTCAGACGGTGGCTTCATATAGCTTCAGTTTGATGCACTGGAAGGAAGTCACACAGTTGGGCCCTTTGTGGTTCGCTGAATATGGGAGCCTCCCATGACGAGTTATGGTAATGCTTTGAATGAAGGCTGCATGTTGCACTGCTTATATTTGTTCATTATAGTGAAGCCCTGTATAAATAAGAGTTATTGATTTAATTTCAGACATACTCCAGCTTCTTGCAGCGGGAAACATATTCCTTACCTCCCAGTAGTGATGCCCCTGGGTGGTTCACATATTCTTTTCCTTCCATTAATATCGAAAACATTTTTACTCTAACCTTTCCCTCTTGGGCTATTTAGGAGGATAGGTTGATTTGTCAGCATCTGTGTTCTACCACCTGGTTTGCTCATCCTTGGCCAATGCAGCTGTTAATGGATTACGAAGACATTTGGGGTTCAAGTGCTAGTGGTGGTCCATTTTTTACTTATTCAGGCTCATCCACTATCCTGCAATTATTCCAGTTCTTAAACACCCCATTTATTCTCTTAATGATTCATATAATTTTATCTGGTTTCAAATTGTCCTTTATTCTCTCTGTGTGTCTCCTAAAAAAAAGCCCCCTGCTAGCTAAGAAGGTAAAAGGAGGGCAGGTTCTTCAGCTCTAGTTATAATAATCAGACACCATTTGTAGCAAAACTTAGGGATGCTGTCAACATGAACTGAGCTGCTTTGAGTTCTTTTTGGGGATTCAGTTTGTTCCATGTGAACAGCTCGTGTGGCATGTTTTTGTTAAGCAGCATTTTTTCTTCCATCCTTTTACAGGAGCATGGCAAGAAAGGGTGCTATCCACAAACCCCAGTACTATATAGTTAGAGCAGGTAAGCAGCTTCCTGTTTTTGTCAGAGGTTGATAAAAAGCAGATTATGAAAGGGAGCATTATTCTAGTCTTATTCTAGCCCCAAATGACTGGGTTCACTGGGGTGGGGATGGGTGAATGTGGATTGCTTAATTTAGAATCGGGGTGTATGAAATAGCCATGCAATACTTGTTAGCGATTTCTTTTTGAGCCAGAAACTTGGAAAAATGCCTAATCAGGAATGTAAAGGTTTTTTTTTCTTCTCCAACTGAATGAGCAGTAAAGATAGCAGGCAAATTGATTCCCTTAAAATAACAGCTGCACAAAGAATGTCCATTATTTTTTTGTGACGTGGGGAGTGTGGGGAGAAAATAACTTAAGTTTGCTTTTTAGAACCCAGTTTGAGTTTTCAGATCTGGCAGTGCAGGAGGAAAAACCAGATGGGGAGAGAATGCAAACTAAGAATGAGACAAATCTAGATCCATGTGACATTGGTTAACTTCAAAGTGACTTTATAGCCACAGAGACTTTACAAAGCAGCACCATGCCTTGAAGGTGAAGGTTTTAAAGGCACAAAGGCTGCTTAGATACCTGTCTTCAAAACACACACATAATGCTGTGATGCTCCCCTCTCATTTCTACCTTTTGGAAAGGCAAAGCAATTTAGTCCTTAACTCTCAAACTAGTCCATAATAATAAATGGAAACCGACTGTTGATAAATACTTCTCAAAAGTGCTTCTTTCTGGTCTTCTGTCCTGAGGGTTTTAGTATGTGTTTCTCACATAGATATTCCTCATGTACTTGCATACATGTTTCCCTTCCTATCAAAAAGAGCCTGGCTGACTCAACCTGCCTTAACCTCAGCCCTATGGCCATTTGGACATGTGAAGAGCAGCTCACCTCTGAGGAAGAAAAGAATACTAGTGGTGGGAAAGTGTTTTTGTTCTTCTAAGTTCTTATCATCCATCTCCTGTAGAAATCAAACTTCTGGCTACCTTGAGGAAAGTATTTCCTCAGTTTAACTGTGCACACAGAGTTTGAAGAGAATAGTCCATGTGTTACAAGTGGGGTGGGATGTCATCCTTATTATTATTTATTTTTTTAGGAAGACTAGGGTCACATCCTCACCATGCATTGAAATGGATCGAGGAGTAAATCTGTAGATTTAGATCTAAACCTCATGTGTGTGGGAGAAATACAAATGGAAAAACTGGCTATGAAGCCTTTTTAGCAGAGTCAAACGCTTACACATTTTTTCAGCTTATTAAAGCTTAGGAATTAGGCAGTTATCCCTTTCATTTGTGGTCTGCAGATCTTGCCCTTTTCACCCCCATTGCAGAAAATGAACCACACATTTTTAGTAAGATAAACAGAAGAAAGGGTTTGCTTACATTTCAATGCAGGAAGCAAATACAGCAGTGTACGGGGGGGGGGGGTACTTCCAAGTTACAGTAAAATAAAAGTTAGTAGTCTTAGCTAGCATGGCTGAAAGTAGAAGCATGTTTGGTTTGCTTGGAAACATGGTGGAAAGAGAGAGTGTCCTCACAGGCAGAAGGAAATATAAAATATTGTCTCCTTTGTTATTGAGTTCTTGCCCAGAGGAGGCAAAGGAATTGACCATACACAGAGGGTTCTCTCTAGGAAGTTCAAGAACTCTCTGTGTACTAGCCATGTGCTTGCAGAGCAAAGCATGCATTTGTGATTTGGCTGCAAACCCCACATTCCCCAAAGAATTCTGGGAAATGTAGTTTGTTAAATGTATTGGGAATTTGTAAACCTGTGAGGAATAATAAACAGGACTCTGTGGAGATGGATCAAGGTGCTTTTACATGGATGTGGATGTGACCTCTAATGCCTTCCTACTTATTTTCAACAGATGTCATTTGAGTTTGACCTAAATGGAAACCAAATATCCTACTTCCTTTTGTTTTTGTGACTCACCTCCAGCACTGATTATAACTCTTCCTCCTAGGATGATAATGATGATGGCTTCATCTCTGCCCTTCAGACTATAGTTTCAGGGTAGGTTAGAATAATAGTAAAATCAATTAAAAACATTTCATATATGCAAAAAAGGGGAGTTATTTTGGGTAACTTTGGGCAGGACAGAAAACAATATAGGGAAATGAGCAATAATGAGAAGCATGTAGAATTTACAAGATGTGAGATGGAAAGGTAGAAGGGATTTTAGGGTTGTAAACACATCAACATTAAAGGGCAGCACTAACTTAGGCACATTGATTTCAGTACTTCTCTAATTTAGCTGGTTGCAACCCTTAGCTTCTCTATTCCAAAAGAAACAAGCCGCTTTGATAAGGAATTTTCATGCCTTCGGTTAAACTCCCTGAAGCAAAGCTGAGTTAGTTATTTCCTTCCATTTAACATGGTCACTTACTGCTAAGTCTCAGTGGCATATCAGATGCACATATATTTTAAAACCTGTAACTCTCCGTGCCATAGGATTTGCAGGAGTAAGGCCTGACTGAGTGGAATGTCTTAAAAATGGATGGCACAGCAGGATGCTGGTAAAGCATATACCAGTAGGACATATTGTTTAGTTTGATTCCGTTCAATGGCATTTTGCTGCACCATTTTTCCTAATTTACTGTGCATCTAAAGCAAACAAATCAACTTCAGCTTGATAGGGACCAAGAATTCCCCAGAATACAGAAAGTACCAAGTGATATGTTTCCATAAACCGCAGCAGTGAAATATGAATTACAAAAAAAAAATAGGGGGAAGGAATATACTCAGATTGCTTTCCTTTTACCATGTTGCATTTTGTTTAGCTACAAATGTTTCCTGCTGTTCCAGGCACTGAAAACAAATCGGTGTACTGCTATGGAACACTTTCCACAAAGTGCCTTTCCATCATGGCCTTGGCACTATTTCTTCCTAAGTTTTCTATTTTAAAATGGCACTTTGTTCTTCCTTTTTACTGTTTCATTGAACCATTTAACCAACATCTTGAAAATATTTACATGGGTTAAACATGACTATTACCGCACAATCTGCCGTGGTGGTTCCTCATGTTCCTCACAAACCTCATAAGTATGTGAAAATCTATGTCTGGAGTCTTCACTAGTTAATTTTCTCTTGTGCAGAGTGCAGCCACAATCTGATGATATTGGAATGCTGCAAATCCTGCCAAAATGAGTATCACTTACTTACACCAATCCACTTGTAGAAGCATGAGGATCTGACAATAGCTTTTTACTTTTTTCTGTGGATGGTGGTACTCATACCACTTTGTACCATCCCCACTTTAGTTGCGGTTGCTGCCCCTAGCACCCATGACCCCTATCAAGATATGAATACTGCCACCTCATTTGTTTTACCATCAAAGCACTGGAAGTTGTTATATACCACCCAGGTGGACAACCTCCCACTTGCAGCCTTCGGCCCAGTTTCATGTAGCCTCCATCCTAATTTCTTGTGGGTGACAAAGTGGGGAAGTTGGCTCCACCATCCTTTGGCGCCAACACTTCCCACTTTTGACTGGCCCCGTCTACTGCTAGTTAGTGGTGAAACCAGATCACCCTGTTACCCAGCAGAATATTCTGCAATTCAATGGAATATTCTGAACAAAACCCCATAAAAGATTCTCAGACTAAAGAGGGGCTCACAAAAAGTTACAAATGCTTGAGGCTTTCCTTTGTGAAGGGAGAACGATGACAATAGAACAACCAAATAAATTTGTACACAGCAAAGATGAAAATGCATGCAGCCAATATTACCTTGTTGGGGAAGAAGTACCAAAGGTGGGTAAATGACTAAATCCATAGCCCTTCTGGGCTTGCACCAGGAGGGCAGAGAAGTGTGTGTGATAGTTTTGGTTTTTCCCTTTTATTTTTTTCCTTCAACAAGTCCTTATGGGAGAGAAATTCACTATACCAGCTCCAGGGCTGGCATACTTTCTTTTTCTCTGAAAAAGGGAGGGGGAAGGAAGAGGTACCAGGGAATTGAAAGGGTGGTTCCCCCCCCCCCCATTGGATTAAATCTATTCTGGCAGCACATCCTTCCCTGCCCCCGCCCCCAATAGTACTGCCACTGTAATTAGACTGTAGGTTTACAACTTTAAATGGTTGTAACTCACCCTGCCACCTTATAGTGAAGAGTGGGACAACAACAACAACAGGTTTCAACCTGGCTGGAATGTCCCTCATAAATGGAACTGAGAATATGTACATCCCTTTATGACAGCTATATATATTTTTAAAGAAGAAGAAGAGGAAGAGTTTGGATTTGATATCCCGCTTTGAGACTAAGGAGTCTCAAAGCGGCTAACATTCTCCTTTCCCTTCCTCCCCCACAACAAACACTCTGTGAGGTGAGTGAGGCTGAGAGACTTCAGAGAAGTGTGACTAGCCCAAGGTCAGCCAGCAGCTGCATGTGGAGGAGTGGAGACACGAACACAGTTCACCAGATTACAAGTCCACCGCTCTTAACCACTACACCATGCTGGTACACCAAAACCATAAATCTCATGCTTTGTTGTGAACTGACTTTGTTGCGCAATAATTTCCAGAGTTTATGTACAAGTCTTTAATAATTTTGAGTGGTACAACAGATAACTTTGGATGAATGTCTGAGATCTGGGTGAAGTGAATTAATAATGAATTCTATGGAGGGTTTTGCATTCATACAAATCCAGAAGCTTGGATGTGTGGAGTAGAACTATACATTTCAAGTAGCTTTGTGGCTTTTTTGGGGGGGGGATTTCTGAGGCTGCAAGAGGCATGAGGCTTCTCAACCCTTTCCCTGCTGTTCATATTCTCCACTGATAATCAGATTCTCCAATCTGCTTCTCTTCCTACTGGGGGAAAACTCTCCTCTTCCTCACACAAGTGACATTCTCATAAATACCCTTAAGCATGACCTCAGTTCTACTTTATAAGCCATATAAAGCCTTGTGATAATAATATGTCAGTGCTTAAGCCATTTTACAAAAAGCACTCTGCTGTGAGATGGATGAACCAGTCTCCTCCCTGTCTGTGTCGTTTTCATGTGTGTCCATACATAACTCTATTCCATCTCATTTCCATAGTCATCAGCAAACTTCAAAACATATTCACATGAAATTTTACATCTCGGAATACAACTCTGGGGTTGTGGCGCTCATTTCGCTTTCAGGCCGAGGGAGCCAGCGTTTGTCCACAGGCAGCTTTCTGGGTCATGTGGCCAGCATGACGAAACAGCTTCTGGTGCAACGGAACACCGTGACGGAAACAAGAGTGCACAGAAATGCCGTTTACCTTCCCACCACAGTGGTACCTATTTATTTACTTCCACTGGCATGCTTTCAAAATGCTAGGTTGGCAGGAGCTGGGAGAGAGCAACGGGAGCTCACCGCGTCGCAGGGATTCAAACCGCCGACCTTCCAATCAGCAAGCCCAAGAGGCTCAGTGTTTTAGACCACAGCAGTCTGAGCTGAGAACTGTGTTGTAACATTTGGGAAATGGGAAAGTGGGTGAACAACTATGTTCCTGCCTTTGCATTAGGTGTAGATCAGATTCACAGCAGATCCAGTTCCTCTGGTACCTGACACTGCAATCCTAACTGCTTCTCTACACAGACAGAAGTCCTATTGAATCCAATATGTCCCAGGTAAGTAAGGATTGCATGCCTAGTTCATGATCTGCATTTCAGCACAGGACCCATCTTCCCTGCCACAATGACCCTTTCATCTTTTCCTCCCTTGTTACCACTGCACTGAATTTGTCTGCCTGTCCCTTTGGAAGCCTGTGCTCAATTGCCAGGACCATGGGGGTCTGGGCCGGCATATACTTTTTCTTGTTTCCTTTATTAATAGTACCCATGGCATCAACACAGTTTTCAAACCTGTTATTCTAGATTTACCATTGTTGTGACGAGGGATGGCAAAATATGTTTTGGTTTCTCATTTTTCCAATCTTAATCTTAATTTTTCATTTTCAAATTTTCAAATCAGTTTGCTATCGAAAAGCCAACAGTCCTCGTGAAAATTTATCAGCATTCTATTTTTTTATTCAAGTAAGTTGAACAAAGAAATGAAATGAAAATAATAGAAGTACAAATACCAAAAGAAAGCAGCACAGTATATCTAGAAGAGACTTAAATCAGGTTAGGAGACTACTTAAGACCGTTAGGAAAGCCAAATTTCACATTGTGCGCAGTTCTCCAAACAATTTTGTATGCAGTTTTGCAAAATAAACCCATGTTTGCAAAGCAGTGTTCCCTAATACCGTATAATACTTTAATGCTTTATTTCATTAATGCATTCATTTGCAAGCGTGTTTGACTCTACTATAAGCATTTGTGAACCCATTACTCGGCTGGAAAACTGCATTGAAAAATTCAGAGAAGTGTGAATTTCAAGGGATGGCTGTGTTTTGGTTTGTGCATTGTTCCGGAAAGTGGAAATTAAGTTTGCCTTTAAATGCAAACTGGATTCTCCCACATCCCTTGTTATAACAGACTTTTGTGTATTCACCACTCACTTGGAAGAGTGGCACCAAAGTAAAATTTAAGCGCTGCGTTATCATCTTCAACTGTTGTTTCTTTTTCTTTTCTGCTTCACTTTTTGGGGGAGGAAGGAACGATTATAACTGAAGTCTTTCTCACGACTACTTGGTTTCTAGGCTGTAGTAGGAAGCATTTGCTAAATCACAATTCCTTCCCTACCATGCTGCAGAAAACACAAAACTTTCATAAATTCATGTCTGTATTCATGGGCAGCTGCTGGGCTGATATAGATTACATATCTGTGTTTATGTATGCAAAATGCAGGGCTTTTAAAAACAACAACCTTTGCTTGCATGATGCACTGGTAAAAGATAGCAATCTGTATTTGGTGTCATTCCTGTAATTATTGTCCCTACTAGGTGATCCTTTCAAGAATTGATATTAGATTTCCTGATGAGATACAGCATCGACTGTGAAAAGCACCATTTCCTGCATTGTGTGAAGTGAAGGAGTGGTTAAATGTGACCCCCTCTGGGGAAACTGATGGAAAATTTGCATTACAAATATGAAGAACCCCCGCACAGAAAGAAGTTGGGGTCCTGGGGAAATTGGCACACTGTTGAAGCATCATTCCTGATTTTGAGAGTGCCTGCGCAACCGGCATAGAATAAAGACAGATGAATTAAAGGAGACAGAAATCGTTTCAGACCAATGCAAACAATGCCTGTTATGTGAAAGATCTTTTAAGAGATGCACACTTGCGTAGGCTGCACTGTGAGCATAGATTTTGCTTCTGACCCAGCCAGATATTTAGAGATGAGGGACCACTGGCTCTCCAGGCATTGTTGAACCCCAGTTCCCATCAGCCCCACCAGGCATGATGATGGCCATGAATGATGGGGAGTTGTGGTCCAGCAAAATCAGGTGGCCCATAGGATCTCCCATCTATTATCTACAGGAGCATATGAATGACCTTGTTAGATCAGACCAAGACCCAGCTATGTGAACATTCTGCTTCCAGTGTCAGGGTGCTACATGCTTGATTTGGACTACTTGAAAGGAAATGAATGAAATGCCCTCAAAATAGTCACTTTAGCTCCTTGGAATCTTTGCTTCCTCACCTGTTGGTTGCATTCATTCCAGTAGGCCCAAGAGAGATGCCATTTCATCAGTTCTGCTATAAGACCAGCTGCAACAAGCTTCTCCTGTCTCTGAATTGTTTCCATTTCAGAAGCTCATTGTAAGGACTGCTATTTAGCAGTAAGAATTCGTATATGACATTGCTTTCTTCCTCTCCCCTTATCCACCCCACCTTGATAGATTGCTTTAGCTGATTATATGAAATCTGCCCTGGGAGCTTTTTCAGAAGAAGAGCAGGGGAAAACGCTAAATAAATAAGCAATTGGTGGGGAAGGGAATAGCACAGATAATGTTGCTGGTTTCAGGAGGTGCTGCATGTGATCTAGCACACTGGTGGGGCCCAGGATTGTGTTGCAGCCTGACGTAAGGCGTGTTGCAATTTTTTTAAAAAATTTTTAATTCTTTATTACAAAACATTTCAGTATATACATGTATGTACTCAATACAAATACAACCTTAATAGAAAACCATCTTTGCCAACAAATCAATAAATGAATAATAAAGAATCATGCCCCTCCCTTTTCCCTCCCAGAACCCTACCCGTCCACCGTCCTCACCCTCACCATTAAGGAGTGGGATAGGAGGGTGGACCTATTAGCTCCTTCTTGTATTTAATTTTGTTTCCTTCCTCAAACTTCCCGCCTTCCCCGATGCATTTTATTCGTCTTAATTTTGAACGTCCGTAACACAATGCGCTTATCTATATCAAATATCAAATGCGTTCATATATCTTATCGCACCAATATTTTACTATCCAAACGTCTACTATCCCGCCACAGTTAAGTTTCAATCCGGCAATAAGACAGGTAATATTCCTTTACAGTATTTTTCCACATATAATTTATATTTTTCCCACTTTACAGCAAAATTTTGTTTTGATTTACCTCGTATATTATTGGTCAGAATGGCCATTTCCGCTAATTCTTGTAGCTTGCCCTGCCAGTCACATACTGTGGGGACCTCTATTTCTTTCCAACTCTTGGCGACCAGAATCCTGGCCGCCGCTGTTGCATATAAGAATAATTCCTTCATTGGGTTCGGTATGTCATTCCCTATTATACTTAATAATAGTGTTTCCGGTCTTTTTTGGAATGATATTCCTAGCATTTTTTTTATTTCTTCATATATTAGCCCCCAGAACTTTTTTATTTTCTCACAAGTCCACCACATGTGGTACAGAGTGCCCCTACTCCCCCCACACCTCCAGCACAGACTTGATAGGTTTTTATAAATTTTTGAGAGTCTGGAGGGAGTGAGGTACCAACGATGTTGCATCTTTAACATGTTTTCTCTAATAGCATAACTAGCGGTAAAATTTATTTCTACTTTCCAAAGGTGTTCCCATTCCTCCATCATTATGGGCCGGCCAATATCTTGGGCCCATTTTATCATATTCACTTTGGTTGCCTCATCCATTACTCCCCATTCTAACAGAAGCCTATACATTCTGGATATTGTTTTTGTCTTATTATTTATCAAATCGCTCTCCAATCTTGATGGGTTTTTTTGAAATCCTATTTCTTTGTCTTTTTTATACAACTCGTATGTTTGGTGATATTCAATCCAAGTTGTGAAGTGAGATTTCACTTCCTCGTATTTTTTAATTTTCTTTTGACCCTCAAATTCCGTCAATAAGGTGTTGTATGTTGCCCAGCCCCTTTTCATATTTCTTCTTTTTACCGCTAGCGCTTCTACTGGGGATACCCACTTTGGTGTCTTTGGTTCTAGGAACCTCTCATACTTTTCCCATACTTTAAATAACGAGTGTCTTATTATATGGTTTGTGAAAGCACAATGGACCCGTTTTTTTCATATATTAGATAGGCGTGCCACCCAAAACGGGTGTCGTGCCCTTCCAGATCTAGCAATTTCGTATTGTCGAGGAGAATCCACTCCTTTAGCCAGGCCATGCAAGCGGCTTCATAATATGTTTTAAGGTCCGGTAGACCAAATCCGCCTCTTTCTTTAATATCTATTAAAACTTTATGCCTTATTCTAGGTCTCTTTCCAGCCCAAACAAATTTTGATATCTCTTTTTGCCACCTCTCTATGCAGTCTAGTTTTCTTATAATAGGTATCGTTTGAAATAGAAAGAGGAGCCTAGGTAAAACATTCAGCTTTATTGTCGCTATCCTCCCCAGAAAAGACAATTGTAGCTTGGTCCACATCTCCATATCCTTTTTAATCTCTCCCCAGATCTTTATATAATTGTTTTCAAAGAGATTTATATTTTTTGAAGTTACCCAGATCCCTAAATATTTAATTTTATTGTGTATTTTCAGTTGTGTCGCTTCCTCCAATTCTTGTTGTTCTACTCTTGTTAAATTTTTAACTAATAAATTTGTTTTATCTATATTTAACTTAAAACCTGAAACTTTCCCAAATTCCTGAATGGTTTCTATCGTTTTCCGTATACTTTCCACTGGCTGTTCGGTAGTAATAATGAGATCATCCGCGAATGATCTCAATTTGTACGTATTTTCTCCCAGCTGTATGCCTGTGATGTTCTTTTCCTCTCTAATTTTGTTACATAGCACTTCCAATACCAAAATGAAGATCAAGGGTGAGACGGGGCACCCTTGTCTCACCCCCTTTCGAATTTCACATTCTTGTGATAGAGAACCATTAACCAAGATTTTAGCTTTTTGATCCATATAAATCGCTTGTACACAATTTCTATATTGTATCCCAAAGTCCATTTGGTATAAAATGCTATTTATAAACTTCCACGATACCCGGTCAAATGCTTTTTCCGCATCGACTGCCATAATGGCAGCCGGTTTATCAATGCGTAAGTCCAGGTATTCCAAGATGTTAATTAGTATCCTTGTGTTGTTTTGGATATGCCTGCCCGGAAGAAAGCCGGCCTGGTCATCGTGGATAATGTCCTTAAAAACCTTTTTTGTTCTATCTGCCAAGATGGATGTGTATAATTTATAATCATTATTCAAGAGAGCGATAGGCCTGTAATTTGTTATTTGTTGTTTGTCTTTCCCTTGCTTTGGTATAATCGTGATGTAACTGTCTCTCCATGAATTAGGCATCACCCCCTGAATCTGTGCCTTATTCATAATTTCTTGTAGGGGTCCTGAGAGTATCTCCTCAAATTTTTTGTAATATAATGCCGAGAGGCCATCCGGCCCTGGGGACTTTCCTACTTTAGATTTTTTAATGGCATTTTGAACTTCACTTATTTTAATGGGGGCGCTCAGGGTTTCTCGTTGTTCTTCTTTTAATTTTGGGAGGCCATTTTTCTTTAGATATTCCTTTATTTCCTCAGAGGTTTCTGTTCCCTCTTTGTACAATTCTTGATAGTATTCGACAAATTTACTTTCAATTTCTTTTGGATCAGTTACCATTTTATCATTTATTTTCAATTTGTTTATTATTGCCTCATTTTCCCTTTTCTTTAACTGCCAAGCTAAGACTCTCCCTGGCTTGTTGGCAGATTCAAAATTTCTTTGCTTCAGTAGTTTTAATTTCCATTCTATTTCCTCAGAAATTATCGTTGAGTACTGAGATTGCAATAATCTGACGTTTCTTTTAAGTTCTGCCTTGTCTGGGTTATTATATAATTCTTTCTCAGCTTCCCTGATTTTTTGTATTAGCTCCTGTTTTGTTTTTTCTTTCTGTTTCCTTTGGATCGAATTCTGTTGTATAAAAAACCCTCTGAGGACTGCTTTACTTGCATCCCAAATAGTTTTTATATCTATTCCTTCTGTATTGTTTAGTTTGAAATACTCTCTTAAAGTCCCCCTGGCTTTTTCTAGTATGTTATCATCTTTTAGGAGAGACTCATTCAATCTCCATCTTGTTGTTTTTCTGTTCCACTGTAGTAATGCCATAACTGCATTGTGATCAGACAATGTTTTGGGTTGAATTTCTGTTTTAAGTATTTTTAAAGTCAGATCTTTTGATAACCAAATTGCATCGATTCTTCCCGCCGTCTTTTTTGGATATGAAAAATATGTGAACTCCTTTGTAAATGGATTTTGGTGTCTCCACGCATCTTCTAAATTAAATGTTTCCAGCAACCTAAAAAAGGTTGTTGGAAGTCTCAATTGTTTATGTTTCTTAGAAATTTTTCCCGATCTGTCAAGTTCCGGTGCTACGACTCCATTTTGGTCTCCCAATAGAATCACTTTTTCTCCCACATTTTCAATCAGGTTATTCTCCAAATTTTTGTAAAATTCATGTTTTTTATCATTTGGTGCATATATGCCAATTACTATAATTTTCTCCCCTTGTATCGTTATTTCTATCACAATCACCCTGCCTTGTATATCTTTATATATCAATTTAGGTTCTAAATATGGTTTGGCATAGATGACCACCCCTCTTTTTTTGGCTTCATCTGAAGATATAAACTCGATTCCCAGACTTTTGTTGGACAAGATTCTCGTATGTTTTTTGGCGACATGAGTCTCCTGGAGACAAATTAAATCCAGTTTTTGCTTTTTTAGTACATGCGCAATCTTATTTCTTTTGGTTTTTTCATTTAGGCCATTAACATTCCATGTAACTATTTTTAAACTCATAATTAACTTTATTGTCTTTATTTATTACAAGGTAATCAAATATTAGTTAAAATAAAATAAACTCTTTCTTCCAGTCGTCGGGTTATTTGGACAGGTGGTTAAGTCCCTTGTGATTTATATTCGGCACCTGTTCTTTACGTTTCCTCTTCTAAGTCTACTTGATTTCCATTTTCCTCTGCCCCTCCACCCACCTGCTTAATGCCTCCTCGCTGATCCTTGTATTTTCTCCAATATTTATCAGCATCTCCCCAGGTATTAAAGCTTCTTCTTTTACCCTTGAAAAAGAAGGAGATCCCCTCTGGGAACCTCCATCTATGCACAATTGATTTTTCTTTCAAGGCATCTACCAGAGGTTTATATTTCTCTCTCTTTTTCAAGAGCCTCAGTGGAATGATTTTGTGTATTATTATCTCAGCCCCTTGGATGATCAACTTTTTCTTACTGCAGGTTCTTAATATTAAGTCTCTGACTTCTATAGTTCTAAACGAAACGATACAATCTCCGGGCCATTTGTTCGCTCTGGCAAGGCAAATTAACAGCCACACAAATATATGTGTTCGTAAAATCATCACCACCAGCATCATAATCACAATCATAATCAAGAAGTGGGTTCCCAAATGCGTATTTGGGTTAAAGGTGGGTCCTGGATCCAAAAAGTATTCAACGCAATAATTGTGTAAGTGGGGAAACTTCCACTTTTCCAACAGGACTTTCCTGTCCTTTAGGAAACACTTTCTAACCATAGGAGCTGTTCAACAGTGGAACGGTCTCCCTCAAGAGGTTGTGGATTCTCCTTCCTTGGAGGTTTTTAAGCAGAGGTTGTATGGTCATCTGTAATGTATGATGTAGCTGAGATTCCTGCATTGCATTCTTTGATTCTCACCCCATGTCATCCTCCAATTTGCTCCAGAGGGTTGGGGGGATCCATGGAACAGATTCCATTGCACAATGAAAAATCCTTCAACTGATGGAATGTTTGCTTCCACCCATAAGCTGTTGCCGTCTCCTGGCCTCTGCATGTCCACTTATGTTTATTCAGTTTGCACATCTGTTCACATCCATAAAACCTACTCTGCATAAGCTGATCACAGTAAACATACTGGTATTCTCTTCTCCAAAATATTGCTCTCTACTTTCCCGCAGTTCAAGGAATAGGAATCACAAAGTAATATCTAAACAGTCTGCTGCATATGCACATGTCTGCAGTTGCATCCTATACAGAGCTCATACGTTTTGCCTGAATTCAGTACATAACCTACAGATTCAAACTGCTTTCTAAAAAGAGAAAGAGAGAGAAGGGGTAGGATGAAATGCAACAGGATTTCATGGCTATGTGAACATACGACAGCCTTTTAAATTATTTCCAGCAGTAGAGCAAACATCTAATTTAAATAACCCATCTGGCACAAAGCAGTGTATTTGTATGACAAGTGCACTATTCATTTAATTTTATATAAGCCATTTGTTCAGGCATAGTTCATTTCTGGTTTTTCTGCAGCTTTCCGGTGGCTATTTAAGGTTTAAGGAAGTATGCTAATTTTGATGAATATTTCAGAGTGAGTGAAAGACAGCACTACAGGGAAAGCACATGGGACATTATTAAAGAATCAGTATTTTAAAATAGTTACACTTGAAGGTTCCAAGCTTGTTGATTCCCCCCTTCAGTTCAAGAGGTGGAAGCGGTTGCAATATTCAAGGTACCACTTGCTCCAAAATAACTGCCAGCTGATAAGAAGTCTTTATCACTTGATAAATCTGACTGGGTGTTAGGGATAGGAAGAGAACTGGGATTCAGCTTGCATTGAAAGGTGAACTTATTGCAGCTTCTGAAACAATACAAGACCTGAATATAGCCATCAACTGAAATTAACACTTTTCTGAATTTTGCAATGTTGTTCTTCAGCTGAGTAATGTGTATGTGGGGCAAACTGTAGATTGCAAAATTCATTTTGACCAGAAGGGGGGAAATATAGTCATATTTAAATTCTTCAGAATACAGAGCATAACATAGCCGCTTGAAACCAGGATCACAGATTGAAGAGGTGACAGCACAGAGTCAGAAAACATCTCTCTCTTTAAAAAAAAAATTAATTCACAGACAAAAGGTAGCCCATGCACACTTCTGAAAGGTACACATGCAACATGCATATACATATCACACATGTACATACTTTCACACTTCTTCATTTGCTCACACACTCCTATTCAGTCTCTAGCTCTTACACTCCCAAACACATGTATATATACACAATAGGCAGCCCCCCCCCCAAAAAAACTCAATCCCTAACAGTGGTAGGGGGTATTTTCAATATTGGAAGAATTGGAAATGGGGAAGGTGTTAATCTCCTTCACGGGCACAAATCACCCCATGTATGAGATAGGCCAACAGGTGCAAGGTCAGTCAAGCCAGTTGATATGGCAATGGCCCAGTGATAGAAGTGGTTAAGACATGTCAATTCATTAGTCAGTGAGTCTGTCCCTGAATCAGAGTCTATGTTATGTATGGAATTGCTGGAGCAACAAGAATACTTTGCTCTATATCTGTATCTGCAAAGTTTATATAGCAAAGTCTGGAACTGTATTACTTAAGTCTTTACCTTCTGCAACAGTAAACTATTTGGACCTTAAGTTGTCTCTGTGAGGTGACTGGAAGAGGGGACAACTTCAACTGCATGGGTATTCCATCTCAGATTCCCAACAGGGACCAGTTACAGCTAGGGAAGGAAGGCTTAGCAGATGATATTTTAGCATCTCATACCTGGGTAATCTTCAAAATGAGAACCTTCATAAAATAGTTTGATAGGTATGTATTTGCCGGGGGGTGGCAAGTTTGGCATCTGCTCACCACTGCCTGAACTATCTTGAAAAGTTCAAGTTAAAACTTTGCCTAAAATGGTAGTAGCATAATTAAAATCAACAGCAAGGTAAAAAAAGATTAAGACACGTCAACATTTTGCATGTCCAGATAGGTATGCCTAAACAAAAATCCTTTTAGCAGACACTGAAAACCCATTGAACACAGTAAAAGGTGAGATCTCTAGGTGGTTTACATAAAACAAAATAAGATTTTTTTTAAAAAAAATAAAAACCCTATCTTAAAATGCTATAACTGCAAATATACGGAGATACATCAATTAAACAGATAGTAAAACATTCATTAGAATATCAATTAAAAAATAAATGTGCAGGGGAAATTTAGACACAGCATCACGCATAGAGTGGGACCATGGATTTGAATGGTTGCATAAAATGGAACAAGCTTTTGCTTCCTAGCTGAGATTAAGAATCTGCAATGCAGTCAACAGTACCCTGAGAGCACTCAAGGAAGTGGCTGGCACCTTTGATACGTGATACTAACACCCATTTTGGCATTTCAGCTGTGAACTTAACCAGAACTTGAAAATAGAACAATCATTTTTCAAGCAGCCCTTTTCCATGTTATGCATTTAGATGAAAGAATTCTGCATAGCTTCCATGGTATATTGTAGTGTGTCCCCGTTTCTAAAGACGGAACGAAACTGTTTTAAAAACAGCCAACACCAGCTGAAGGTCTGCTTGGTTACACAACCTAATTACAAAACCTCTGTGAGCTCCAAAAAGCCATTGCACACAGTAGCTAAATGTATCACAGCTAAATAATGCCTGGCTAGTGGTAATACATTCTGTACTTTGAAAGTAATTAAAAAGAAAACATTCATTTAGGCCTGCAACTTAAGGAATGATGAAATCTTCCTACTATGTAGGGTTGCCATATGCCCTCTTATTCCAGGGCACATCCTCTTTTTCATGGGTATGTAAAATGAGAGTCGTCATAGCGATCCATAGTTAAAAGTTGAAGTTGGCAACTGTGTCCTCTTTTTTGCTCTTCAAAATATGGCACTCCTTCTTGGGAGTGTAGTTAAGAATCACAGCAAATACATTTCTAGTGAAATATGTGCACTGACAATAGTCATTTGTAACTTTTATCCATTTCCACAGTCACACAATCAATCAATCAATCAATCAGTGGCTGAACACAGTCACACACAAAAATTAATCGAAAAAGCCTTTGAAAACAAAAGCACAAAATAAATAGCAACAACAAAAGCGCCAAACGTATTCAGTTCCGGAAGTCTGTTTGACTTCCGAAATGTTCCAAAACCAAGGCACAGCTTCTGATTGGTGCAGGTGCCCCAGAAACAATAGCCGACAGCCGGATCAGATGTTCAGCTTCCAAAAAACGTTTGAAAACCAGAACACTTACTTCTGGGTTTTTGGAGTTTGAGAACCAAAGCATTTGAGAAACAAGGCATTTCAGAATCAAGGTACCACTGTACATTGAATTCCCCCTCCCTCCCAAATCTCGGGTCCTAGACTGCTGGGATGCCAAAATCTTTCTCATAATATTTTCTATAGGACTCCCTTTTTCTCCCATGGAACAAACAACTTGCAGACTCAGCAGCAGTGTATCCCTCAGAAGAGAGCGCCAAAGTTGCTGACATCCAATAAGAACAGCTCTGTTTAAGTGAATCGGAAGCTCATGCATACAGTAACTTTCTTCTCATTAGAGCCCTAGCGATGCTCTTGTTTACAGTGATTGTTTCATCACAGTGATTGTTGTGCATGTTCAGGAACCTGATGTGTATATGTGCATAATCTCCCATTTCCTTGAGCTATTGAATGAGAACACAAGAAAACAAGTTTATTAATCTTACCTTCCTTAGCGTTTTTGATACCTTAATGCTGCATTTAAATGCAATTTTCTTTGTGTTAAATTGCTTCTAAACCTAGTAACGCAGCAGTCGAATATTAGCACTATTTTCCATATTCACTGGAAATAAAGACATTTTTCCACTTTTGTTTACAATCGCTTATGGGAAAAAGAAGAACAATAATGTTTTTCATCATTTGGTGTAATAACAAAAATGATGCCTAAGGTAAAGAGAGATTGGCTTCCTTTTATGCAAACAGCAGGAATCCTGACATCCATCATTATGGAATCTTGAAGCTTTGCGAGAAGACTTGTTTGCATATGGTATCTTAAATATCAAGCAGTGGTCTAATTAAACACATGGCATCATCAGTCTAACACCTATTGACGTGCTCCATTTTAGACTCTGCAACTTAATTGAATGATGAAGAATCATGCATTTTTAAAAAAGAAGTTGTTTGGTTTTTCTGGGTTGAATGTGTGTGCACTGCAATGAAAATGACCTCACATGCTCACCACCCACTTCACAGATGGTAATTATTAGTTTGGGGTTGTTGTTTTTAGTGGTGATGATGGTCAGTATTTATGTTATTGATGACACTTTAAATTTAAAAAAATGTGATGGACTGGAAATGTGTAGAACTCAATTTAAGATTGGAAAGATGAGAAACAGAAAGAAACTGAAATTGACATATCTACAGGACCCTGCTTTATTGCTGCAGCAGCAAAGTTAATGTGATTGTGGGTGGCAAGGGCCTAACTAGCTGTTGCTTTGTTGATGTGCTTAGCAATCACATTGCGTTTTGGCTTCATTGAGTACCAAGCATGGGGGACAATTGTGATCAGCACTGCAGCACACAAGATTAAACTGCCCCAGCCATGAACTTGATTTTTTAAAAAATCACCCCACCTGCACAATCAAGGGTGGAAGCGTCCATTGACTCCATGGAAAGAGCTAAAGTCCAGCACCCTCTCAATATTGGAGGGTGTCCACTCAAATCTGGAGCTTTCTTTGCTCCCCGGGTTTGCTGTTAAAGCAAACATGAAATATTGGCAGAGCCAATGGTTCTCCAACACAACATGTAATGTGGAGAAGAATGATAACTCCTTATGACTAGCTCCTCACTCTTATGACACCATGTTGCTGTTGTTTAGTCATTTAGTCGTGTCCGACTCTTCGTGACCCCATGGACCAGAGCACGCCAGGCACTCCTATCTTCCACTGCCCCCTGCAGTTTGGTCAGACTCATGTTGGTAGCTACGAGAACACTGTCCAACCATCTCATCCTCTGTCATCCCCTTCTCCTTGTGCCCTCCATCTTTCCCAACATCAGGGTCTTTTCCAGGGAGTCTTCTCTTCTCATGAGGTGGCCAAAGTATTGGAGCCTCAGCTTCAGGATCTGTCCTTCCAGTGAGCACTCAGGGCTGATTTCCTTCAGAATGGATAGGTTTGATCTTCTTGCAGTCCATGGGACTCTCAAGACTCTTCTCCAGCACCATAATTCGGAAGCATCAATTCTTCGGCAATCAGCCTTCTTTATGGTCCAGCTCTCACTTCCATACATCACTACTGGGAAAACCATGGCTTTAACTATATGGACCTATTTCAGCAAGGTGATGTCTCTGCTTTTTATGACACCATAGGTCCCTTTTATACAAACCATTCTACATGTGAAGGTATCCAAATAAACAATAGAAGACATCTGTGTTGATTTTCTGCACTTCTAAAACTTGTGGCAATTTTCATCTGATTGTTTGGAACTTTGGCACATCTCATTGGGTAAATCAACTTTTAAACTCAGTAGGTGTGTTGTTGTTTTGAGAAGCTATAGAATATTTATTTATATTTATATTATAATGGCGGAATTTTTTGTGTGCTCTTTGCCCAAACTATAAAAAAGGAGCAGTCCAATATCCCTTGAATTTGCCTGTGTCAAGGCTGCTGTGTACTCTCCATTCAAGGACTTGCAATATATATGACCCTACATTCTTTGGGAGAGTTGAGAGTAATTTTTTCATTGTTTGCCTGTGTTCTAGGTCTGTAAGTGCCATTACCTTTCACATCATTTTTGTAATAATGCTTGGAGGCAGGGGCAGGAATCCAGAGATTCTGGTAATATTATTCAGGGGGTGGGGGGAACAGATATTGTGCTGGTGCAGTCATTACAACACTGATTTTGTTTGCTGTTCTACCTTTACTCAGATTCCAAGGTGCTCCATCAGCAACAGACACTTTTATAGTTAACTTGGAGTCTCTACATCAAGCCAAGTGAGCAAATAAGAGTTCTTTCCTTAGCATTAAATTTCACTGCTAGCATTTCAAATCTTTCTTTCCTTCACTCCAAATATTTCTCTGTTTTACTGACTTGTCAGTGTGTCTGATGGCTTAGTTTTATTAGTATTTTACAGCATGATTCACAGAATGCTATTTAATTATATTTTATGAACACTCACGTTTTTCTCCCTCTAACCTGGCATACTTTCTAATGCTGCAGAGATCATTCAACTCAAGAGCGTGTTTTGCTCAAGGGGAGATTATCCGATTCACAGTGTGCTCATTGAGTATGCTGAAAATTTTAAAAATTCTTTGTTTGATGCCTTGCTGGCTTTTCCTCAAAATCATTATTCCATATACGTACACTGAAATGGGCCATTTCCTGTTCAAGCCTATATATGTTTGCTCAGAAGCAACCTGAGAGGGTTGGACTTACTCCTAGGTCAGTGTATGTATAGGATTGCAGCCTCAGTCACTACATTGATTCTGCTGTTAGGTGAGCTGTTTTGTGGCCAATTTTTCTTCTTATTATTATTATAATACTTTACAAAAAGCTACATATAGCTCAAAATGTGTTGGAGTTTGAGATTATAATAATAATAATTTATTATTTATACCCCACCCATCTGGCTGGGTTTCTGCAGCTACTCTGGGTGGCTTCGAACAAAATATTAAAATACAATAGTCTTGTAATAAATCTATATTTGTATTTAATTACTGCTAAGTGCCTTGCACCTCACTTATCTGGAAATATAAGGCCTACTTTTTTATTCTGGCGGCAGCAGTGTGTTCTGCAGGAATTAAGGGGAGATCATGTGGAATTTTATTCCTTGGCTTTTTGCTATACCCATTTTGGAATCATATGATCAACCCCCCCCAAGAGTAACACCCATCTTATAGTGTTACAATGTTTTTCTTAAATCTTCTTCTATATAATTATCCTTTCCTATAAGCCTTATGGGGGCTTACCCGTTAACAGGAGAAATAACCATTCCTGAAAGTTGTACTCTTCATTTTGTTTGGCCCTGACTTTATCTAGGTCACAGAAGTGTAAGGAAACCTCATTGCCACTTGCAAATTGCTAGAACAGAGTTTTAAAGGGATTTTTTTAAAAATACTATATATATACACACACAGTGCTGATGATGCAACAATAAATATAGCAGCATTTACCACTTCAGGTTTTTTCTTCTTCTTTAATTGACCTCTTTCCTCCTTTTTTTTTTTTTGCAGTCATTCCCACTAGTGCAAGTGGCTAATTCAGAAAGATACTGAATTATGTACTGAACTGTTTAGTGTACTGAGTGAACCTCTATCTCCAAAACATAATGTGTTCTATCCAGTGCTGAGATAGAGGCATTGTTCTCTTTTTTATGTTTTCATTCAATTCCTCAAAAGTAAGCATCAAAATTATGTTAGTACATCAATAAAGAATACAGTTTCCCTGCACCATTGAGGCAGAACCCAGGTATTTAAGAGATTACATTGCACCATAATTGTCCATGTGTCGATGGAGGTTGCCAATTTGATGGATTGGCAGACAGGAAAGTAATAAAAGAATACTATATTTCCACGAAATTGTTGGAGGCTTGAGTTCCGTTTAGAGCTTTCATATATTTTCTAAGGTTCTCCATTAACACCACTGTCCATACCTTCTGTGTCCATAAGGAAAGTTGCAAGTTCGCTATTTATTTCCCCCAGTATTATGCCACCAGTTGTTGGACTGCCCCAAGTAGAAATGTTATTAGCTCTTTAGAAGGTAACTCCTTTTGCTCTCTGTGGATAACAGCCAATAAAGCTAACTGTGGTGAAGCACATGGCTTGTCTGGTTGCAACAAGACTTACTGTGTTGAATGTTTCTGCCCAAAATGTTATCACAGGTCCATCACATATGCAATGCTATCCGTAACAACTGATAAAGAAAAGGGGTGGGTGGAGAAAGAGAGCAAATAACCTGAGCCCATTTTTTAGTGACATTGGGATCCCTTTGGAAGTGCGTTTTTAAAGTAATGTTGGACCACCACTACCTTAAAACGCTTCTGGGCCCCTGGTGGACATCACCCTTCCTTCTCCTCTTCATTGTTGGATAGCACCCCTGCTCTGACAGGTACAGGGCTGGCTAAATGGCTGCTTCAAATTCTTTGCACATTGCTATCATATCACCAAACATTGGTTGGGTGGTTTCCTTGTTTGCATATAAGTTTAACAGATATTGATCAATGTGCAGGGCTAGATTAGGTGACCTAAATGTAATGTAATACAGCACTGTGTACTGAAGCATGCTATTCTGTCATTCCAACATCTAGAGTATGATTCTCTGGGTCTGTTATTCAGTTGCTTGGATATTTTTTTCTGTAATCTTTAAATTCGTCATTTGAACCATAATAAGGATGAAAAGGAACTTGGATTGCATCTCTTTAATTGGTGTTGATTAAATTCCTATGCATATGCACCCTGATCCCTTTCTGCGTGCTAATTGCAAAGTCCCTTTTCATTTTCTTAGCAATCTAACGTAACAAGGGGACATGGCTATGCTGAAAGGGGTAGAAGCAAGTAGCTTCCCCCTTAGGCAGTACAGGCTGGTGTCATCAACTCTTACTTATTATTTAAGTCTTGCCAAGTTAATGGTTAGATGATTTTGGGGTATGTGTGTGTGTGTGTAGAGGGAATAGCTCAGTTTATTTCTAAACCAGTCAAGCTAGGGGTTGCACACACCCATCACTAATGAGAATTACCTCAGAGAACTTATTTGGCAGATTGCTCCCTTACCAAAGAGACACTGTGGGTCTTGAACTTACAGTCATGAAAATTGTAAAGTGTTGATGTACTGACTCTCACTGCTGTACTTAAAATAATCACCACATATTTAAGAAGGCGGTATACAGGCCCTAAGGTACACAGCAGTATTTTGACTAAAAAAAGGAAACTCAGATTACAAAGCTGCTTAGGCTACTTTATAAACACATATTCATGTAATTAAAAAAAGAAGATAGTGGTTTATTTTCTGTTGAACTATTTCTGTTCTGTGAGAATAGCCTTCCTAATTATCATATTTAGCTGTGATGCTAGTACTTTAGTGAGTAAAAATGACTGCTGCTTTGCTAATTTCCCTTTTCTTTTACTTGTCTCGTCTGAAGAAGATTTTTCACAATGGCATTCTGCATTACAATGATAAAATGAAAATGTTACTGGCTGAAACGTAAATAAGCAAAGCTTAAATACAATTACATTTCTTTAGAACTATTTTAATGATGATACTCTTTATCATATGATCCAAGGGCAGGCTTCAATGGCAACACAGTAGAGAGCAAATAAAACATAATGCGCCCATTGTCAGCCAGTTAGTCACAAAACCCTCCACAGGTCCCCATTGCAGTTGCAGACCAGACCAGACCAGGTAAATAGTTAGACCAGGTAAATAGTTAGGTCCTAATGAGCTCTGTGGGATTTACATTCTGAAAGAGCCACAAGAAGAGTTTTCTTGATATCATGTGATGTTTTGTATTGTTGTCCAGCTCTTCGTTTGACTGTAATGACATCCAGAATTGTTTTGGTTTTAGATTTATTAGATAAATACTTAAAACAGAAGTCAAGTGCTGGTGTCATCTAACCCGAGTCTGCTTTCTTACTGTTAAAGCCACGGACATTTTTCTCCCTATGATGTAAGACAGTGGAGGCCAATGCCTCTTCCACTTCTGAATGCCAGCTTTTTAAATAATGGAAAATTCTCATTTCACTTTCTCAACACGTCCACGTCTTCTGAAGAAGTAGTTATCTTTTGAGATTTCATGTTGAACAGGAGAAAATGAAATGCTTTTTTGAGCACAGGTATGCACTTACTATTATCTGGGATATGCAGCTGGCCAGGTGGAAATAAGGAGAGGACGCAGCCTCTGTGATTTGATGTGCAATTTGATGTCTAATGTTACATTGTATGCACCATTCCCCAATGATCTTTTCATTTCAGTAGAGCTTAGGTAACATAATTCATTAATGGACATGGACAGTTCAAACCATGCAGGGCAGTGGTGGTGAACATGTGGCCAGAGGTGATTTAGGGGAGTGCGACTAGCTCAGTTTCGCTGGGTGTAAGCCTCTGAATCACCACAGGAGTCGCCACAACTATGATGTAGAATGGAAGGCAAGGCCCCAGGTCCACCACTGCTGTGGCATTCCAGCTATCACTGGACTCCAACTCACTGACCTTGCCCATGATGCGTAGGGCTGATGGGAGTTAGAGTCCAACCATATCAGGTGGACCATAGGTTCCTATTCTTGATGTAGGAAGATCATGCCAGAAGCAACATGCAAATTTTGGTAGTGCTGTCCTTCTGTATGGAGAAGAAAAAATAAGCCAGTAAGTGTCATGGTTAGGGTGTCAGGCAAGGACCTGGGAGACTAGGGTTCAGTCATGAAGATCACTGGATGACCTTAGTACAGTCACAGCCTCTCAGTCTAACCCACCTCACAGGGTTGCTGTGAGGATAACATGGTGAGGAGGAGCTTCTTGGAAAATAAAATTAATGGATGAATGAATGAAAGACACTAACTAAGGAAACAAGAGGAGGAGAAATCTCCAAGGTGCATTAAAAATATGGTTTATTGGGGCCAACACATTTGGAATAACAACTTTGTCAGGAGCAGAGTAAGACCAAAACAAAAACAAAACCCACTGATAATACTCTTTGGCATTTAGGAGATTCTGTCTCGACTTGTGCCTGCTTCCAGCATGACCATCTCATTGAAGGCACTAAGAATGCTCTGTCGAATTCTTTTGCCCAGCAAGATTACTTAACTTTTCCTAGTCTGCCAATCAGTTAGTCAACCCTGCTGGTTTATTATACCCTCGAAGAAGAATGACAACAAGCTCTTCTGCTAGTGGAGTATCCAAGAATAGTGCCCACAATATTTTACGCTGTCAGATTCCCCACTTCACTCAGATAAAACATCTGATGCTAAACATGGAAATAATACTGCCAAGACTACAAACAACAAATAAGGTGTTGTTGTTTTTGTCACAAAGTGCTTACCTTCCACATCAGGGGTCCCCTAACTAAGGCCCGGGGGCCGGATGTGGCCCAATTGCCATCTAAATCTGGCCCGCAGAAGGTCCAGGAATCAGCATGTTTTTACATGAGTAGAATGTGTCTTTTTATTTAAAAGGCATCTCTGGGTTATTTGTGGGGCATAGGAATTTGTTCTCTTTTTTTCAACATACAGTCCAGCCCCCCCAGAAGGTCTGAGGGACAGTGGACCGGCCCCATGATGAAAAAGTTTGCTGACCCCTGTTCCACATGTTCCTTCCTCTAATGAAGAATCTGTGCTGGTTCCCTTCCATCAACAGTCTTTAAAAGTCAGGCATAGACACAAATGTGCTATGATTTTTATTTATTTATTGCTTTGTTTTCTTCAACTCAGTACACAATGGGAGGATCAATGAATGAGAGGCTCAGAGCAGTAGAAAAAAGAAAGTTCAAAATCAATTACCTTAATTTGCTAAGTAAAGCTGACAGCTTTATAAGGCATCACATTACACCCGACACCCATTTAGCCACCCAGTAGTGTCTATAAGATCTTCAACCAAGGGCCTCTCATACCACACCTGGAGCGGCCAGTGATGGAGAAGTGTGTTTGCTAACACTGAGCTGCAGCCTTTCAGTGCCTTAGACATTCACAGAATCAAGGCTTTTCTTTCAGCAGGAACTCAGGAAAATTCAGTTCCGACAACTCTCTGGTGGGCTTCATTGTCTAAGAGAAAAAGGGAGTATTCACATACCCATAAACATTTCTCTGATGAAAATAAGGAAAAGCGAGACATCATAGGATCAAATCAGGAACCCGGGACAGCTTCTGTAAATCTGGGAAAGTCCTTGGAGAATAGGGACGCTTGGAGGGTCTGCATTTATGGTGAGTTTTGGCAACTCTTTTTCTAGAAAAACAGCACTGAACAGAATGTAGATCCAAAACTAAAGAAAGTGGGCAAGGGAATGGGGAGAAAATAGCTAGTTTTGTTTTTCCCTTTCTTCTTTTTCTTCTTTTGATTGATCCCTTTTAAATGAGTTTGATCATTCAATGTTATCATTAATGTGTGCCCACGCTCCAGAAATCTTACTGCTGTAACTTTCCTTCTAAAAATGCTCATGCAAATGTCCTACTTGGAACCAATTTACAGATGGCGTGGGGTGTTGAATGTAGGTATAAGATAATGAGCAAGCGCTCCTCCCCACAAAATCGGCTTTGCTATCTATTCCCACACGGCGTGTGTATGTTTATACTCATCTATCTTCCTCTATTAAGAATTACTGGCCATTCATTCTGGACAGTTGGATTGGTGAATCCTATAATCATCTCTAACATCTGCAATAAAGGCGTTTTTCACTTTCTAGCACATTGAGATAAATTGGGCAGACTTCAATGAGGGGATTTGTATGCGCAGCTTCCTTTGCGCTTAGCTGCAGAATGCGCCTTATGGTGTGCTGCTATGTAAACAGTCTCATATGCTTGCATTCAAATGTACAGTAGATTGTGCCACCGCAGTCCATAAAACGTGAGAGTCCTTGCCAAACATCCATCTGTGGGTGTTTCAGTTGACTTCAGCATTGGTTGAATTTAGGTCCAACTGCTGGTCTGTGGACCTCCCTTCCTTGGCATCTCTGTTTCTGAACCATGGTTCCAAAATCGAGAGAGGCAGCAACACTTTTAAAGGGATTTGTTCAATTTCTGGACTCCTAGAGCCTTGTTCCTTAACCCTAGGCACATAGCAAGCAGTCTCTCATCCAGAAGATAGGAATTTGTCTTATGCTTTATCAAGCATCCACCTCTGTCTGGTCAGCTACGCTGACTGACATGCGTCTTCCCCAGCCTCATAGGAGCCATCTCCTATGGGCCGAGGTACCTTTGGGCCTCCCAATAAAATATTTGTGTTTGTGTATGTAACATCTTGTGATTGATTATACAAGGCGGTGCTTACCCCCCCCCCCAATATTTAATTCATGTTGGCATCCCTACCCAGCCCTAGGTGGACATACCAGGGATTAAATCTGGGACTTTTTGCATGCAGACCATGGGCTCTACCACTGAACTACAGTGCAAGAGGCTATGTACATGGATTGGGATGAGATTATTATTATTATTATATATCACATATTCTAAAACTCTACCCTAGAACTGAAAACAGATGCTGAGATGCGTTGAGCCCCCTGCAGACCTTGATAATTCCTGATTTGAAAAAGCCACATTCGGAACACTCATTGGTTCATGCAGAGATACAACAGGCAGTCTCCTCTGGGATGTTTTCCCCACCCTTAATATCTTCATTACCACCAAGTGGCAGAGACAGCCCCATGGCATAAGATGATTGCAAAGAGTCAAAGCCAGAACAGTAACTCATGCAGAGACACAGAGAAGAACATTCTTAGTGGATGTTTAACCCAATGGCTCACAGAAGCACTGAAAGACATAGTTCCTTTCTTTCTCATGCCACACTGTGGTTTTATATCAGTTATATAAATGCAATAAATAATAATAATAATAATAATAATAATAATAATAATAATAATAATTTGCCCCACTACAGAGTTTGGGAATAACTGCTACCTACACTACAAGGGACGCGGGTGGTGCTGTGGGTTAAACCACAGAGCCTAGGGCTTGCTGATCAGAAGGTCAGCGGTTCGAATCCCCATGATGGGGTGAGCTCCCGTTGCTCTGTCCCAGCTCCTGCCAACCTAGCACTTTGAAAGCACATCAAAGTGCGAGTAGATAAATAGGTACCGCTGCAGCGGTAAGGTCAACGGCGTTTCCATGTGCTGCTCTGGTTCGCCAGGAATGGCTTTGTCATGCTGGCCACATGACCTGGAAGCTGTACGCCGGCTCCCTTGGCCAATAATGCGAGATGAGCACCACAACCCCAGAGTTGGTCACGACTGGACCTAATGGTCAGGCGTCCCATTACCTTTACCTTTACACTACAAGAACTCTGCACAGGCATCACACTTGGTTCTCTCCCTCACTTGCAATCTCACCTCCCAAGTCTCATTCCACACCATGAGGTACAAGTTCCGTCACTTGCAGGTGCCTGGAGTACATTTTATCTATCTGGGTTGTCATTGTTTCATACAGCATTTAATCTTGTTAAATTACTATTTAAGGAATGCATCCCCAGTGAGAGAAGGTGAGACTGTGCCAGACTTTGTCTGTACTATGACGGGGGGGGGGAGTTTAACCTAATTTGGAGAGAGGAGGGGAATTCAATAAAACTTATCTTGGAAAAGTAGTTAAGTAGATTTCATTGTTAACTAATCTGACTAGTTATTGTACAACTGTAACGCCGGATGTCTTTGTTATTTTCCCTTGTTCCTTCGGGTGGAATCCGCTGAATAAAATCTCTGTGTGCCGCAACTAATTACAGCTTTTTCAGATTCCTCCTGCACAGCCAGGCGTATTCTTTTCATAGCTTGCTGGGAGTGAATGGGTATAAATTCTTTAGGAGGGAAGATAAGTCAAGGGAATTGGAATTCGGGTGGACAAAGAAGCCCAAAAAGCCTATCAACAGTCTAACCACATGAAAAACCCAGAGATAAATCTAACTTGCCAGACACACAGCCTCTTCTGCCAAAGAATTGGTTGCTGCTGATATAATATTTCCAGCTTTATCTTGGCAGTTGGGCACTAAAATTATAATTCTTGTGTGGTTGGATGGTGTTTGGGATAGACGCTTTTCTCGCTGTTTTTTTCCCAACTGCTTCTTCCAAACAAGTAAATATTTTATTTCCTCTTGTGAAACATTTGTTATAAACACAGGATAAATTAACTACACAGTATTCCTGTTGTATTTCTCTGTATCTGTATCTATATATCTATTCATCTTGCAAGCAGGCCCTATTTGTGATGTTGATGCCCGCTGTTTCCAGGAACTCTTCTCCTTGTGAGACTTTTGAGGGTGAACCTAGAGGTGAGAACACGGACCTAGAGTGGACCTAGTTTGGACCTAGAGGTGAGAACACGGAGGTTGAGAGAGAGGGTGTGTCAGAAGGAAAATGAATTGATATTGATTCACATATATTAGTAAGTTTGCAATAATGTAACATTTTTTTATATGTAATGGTATGCTTTTGTAATTTTTTTTAAAGTTGTAGTTGCTTCAGTTTTTTGCACACTGCTTAGAGATATTTTTAATCTAGTAAGCGGCTGTGCTTTTTTCTGGGGGGACACAGGGGTATGCATACCCCTAAATATTTTGCGAATCTAAGTTTGGCCTCATTGAGGGGCAATATTTCAATATGAGTAGGGAAATGAGAGTACCCCTAAACATTTTTATAGAAAAAAAACCCCACTGGTAAGCGATATAGAGATTGGTTATGTAACAGATTGACACGGTTTTGAAATATTTATTCCTACCTGGCTGGAAAAGAGTTAATCCACCTCCAGCCTGACTGACATAACATTCTGGTGGGTGCGGGACTGTTCCCAGTTTTAAAGGAAGGAGCAGCAGTTTTGTCAGTTGAGGAGAGGGAGAGGGAGTGGGTAGGTGTGAAGAAGAAAGTTGAGAGGCCAGGATAGTGGTGAACTAGATGAGGTTCAGGAAGGCTCGATGTTAAATGTTTGACAGAGATTATCTACAACCGAAATGTAGCTTATAAACACATGAAACATTAAAGAAACTTCTATGTTCTAAGGTTAATAAAATTCTTCTCTTTTGTGCCAAGAAGTATCGTCATTATTTTTCCAGCAAGGTATTGGGACTCACAGAAGTGGTAACAAAACCTACCTCAGGAAAAGAGGCAAAAGTTTGTGTCTTAGAGTAACACTTAGGAGGCTTAAAAAGCTAACCTGGGGTGTCAACAAGTTGCCAGCGTGGAAAGGGCAAACTTTTGCAGTAGGGGGAACCAAGCCGAGTGAGACCCTTTACTGGTGGCAGGAGGTTATTCTATCAAACAGCCTAGAGCCTAAATCATGAACTTTGCAAATGCTTTTTATACAAATATAACTAACCTACAATATTACAAAATGTATGAGTTTCACAAACATTAAAAGGAAGCATCCTTCATTTCATAAATGAGTAACTGTTCTGTTTTGAATACAGAGCATCCTAATTGCAAATTTTTGTAATCTAATTGCACACTGCATGGAAATAAATTATTTCCCCCCCAGTACAATACATTTTAAATTACACCCTCCACATTCTGGCTTTGTCTGCTGTTCACCCATATGTCCGAAGGTGAAAGGGCATAGAAAAGAATCCACAAAGAAGAAAGATAAAAGAAGGTAAACAACAGGCAATGGAAGCTGTCCAGCTATGCCAACTTCCTGATATGTCTCAGTGAAACACACACACACACCGCTGTCATTCGGGGAGCCAATTTGCAAAGCCAGGTTGACTCTTGCTGTGTATCATGCTATGTCCACACTTGAAGGTTTCATGTTTCTTTCATATTTCCTTGCATTTCCATTAACATTTTTGAGGCATTTAGAAGAGGAGTTCAAGAATGCTTGTTCACCTGTTAACTTTAGTTATCCTTTATCTAGCTCTTTATACTGTACTCCGAGTAGCTTAGGGCACTGTACATGGGAAGATTCTGACATCAAAACACACCTGTTAAAGTTAAGCTGAGGGGCGGTGACTGGTCCAGTCACTCAGGTCTTCCCACTCAAAGCCCAGAACTTTATCCACCAGTCCTCACTGACTTGGTCAAATGAGGAAACCACCTCAGGTTGCAGATGCTGAGGGAGGTAGACAGGGCTATGTGTGCCATATGGCCTATGCCCCCTAAGCTAGACCCCTGCCTTCAGGTGATGGAAGATGCTGCCCCTTGGTTGGTGTCAAAGAGTCAACTGCCGGTCTAGTCAGTTTTTGTACCTACAATGGGGAGAGGAAGGTGGCATTGTGTTCTTCGCCTTCCTACTCACTGACAACTCTCTTTAGCCTGCTTTTTTTTATATTTTCAGCCTGTTTTTATTACATTTCAACCTGTTCCTATTATACTTTGTACATCACTTTGAGACATACACGTGGAAGGTGATTTTGTTGTTGTTGTTTAGTCGTTTAGTCATGTCCGACTCTTCGTGACCCCATGGACCAGAGCACGCCAGGCATTCCTGTCTTCCACTGCCTCCCGCAGTTTGGTCAGACTCATGTTCGTAGCTTCGAGAACACTGTCCAACCATCTTATCCTCTGTCGTCCCCTTCTCCTTGTGCCCTCCATCTTTCCCAACATCAGGGTCTTTTCCAGGGAGTCTTCTCTTCTCATGAGGTGGCCAAAGTATTGGAGCCTCAGCTTCAGGATCTGTCCTTCCAGTGAGCACTCAAGGCTGATTTCCTTAAGAGTGGAAGGTGATTAAACAAGTGTAATAATAAATGAATTATTCTTAAAAGACATATTTTTGATGTTCTGGTCATAGTAACCTGAACTCAGTTGGGTTTCTTAGATGACATGTGTAGGATTGCACTGTCAATGAAGAGTTTGTAGTATTTAAATTTAATCAATTTACACTACAATCCTATACCTATCTACTCAGAAGTGAGCAACAGCAGTTGCTTCAGTAGGATTTACTCCCAGTTAAGAGTGAACAGAACATAAATGGTTAAAAGTCAAATGATTTATCAACAAAATTTGGTTTTAGATATAAAGTATTCATAAATATTATTAGGTTGCATGGTTTTAGCACGGTAGGTATTCTTTCATTTCCTTATTCTTTTTAAGAAATATAGCACAATGGATACCTTAAGTAACAAGTATGAAACACAATCACAAGGATTGATGACTACAAGACTTGTAAAAATTTATCATCCAATTTATTTTTCCTTATTACGTATTATGACTTAGCTTCCAAATTTGATTCACGGGATTGTATCTAATTTCGTTCTACCCAGAGCAGACCAATGGAAATTAATGAATCCAAGTTAATCATACCCATTAATTTCAGTGGGTCTACTCTGAGTATGACAAATATTGGATGCAACCCACAGTTTTTAATTTATATGCTGATCTCCTGAGATGTGTTAACTGCATGGATTTTGCTTCTCCTCTATCGTCTAAAACTTATTTTGTGCCCTTTACCTGGGAATTGAGTTGTCTGCACACATTTTCCAAGGCTTCGGAGAATTTCCTATAAATATCCAATTTTAGATTTCATAGAGGAGAATTCAAAATAGAAAATTTCAGAGCAAATTAATTCTGTCGTCAGATTGTAGCCATAAAGCTAAACAGGTTTGCTACCCAAGAAGCTCATTTAAGGGCATTAATAATTCTATTCCTGCCAACCTAGCAGTTCGAAAGCACATCAAAATGCAAGTAGATAAATAGGAACCGCTACAGCGGGAAGGTAAACAGCGTTTCCATGTGCTGCTCTGGTTTGCCAGAAGCGGCTTTGTCATGCTGGCCACATGACCTGGAAGCTATACGCCGGCTCCCTCGGCCAATAATGCGAGATGAGCGCGCAACCCCAGAGTCGGTCACGACTGGACCTAATGGTCAGGGGTCCCTTTACCTTTAATAATTCTATATGTTGTGTTAATTTCCCTTTTCTGACCTATGCCAGCGATGGGCGACTTTTTGCAGCCCAAGGGCCACATTCCCTTCCAGGTGGCCTTCCAAGGTTGAGAGGCAAAAGTGAGCAAGACAATGAGTTTGGATTTTACCTTTGTTGCAGTATGCTAGTTTCTACACATCCTCACACATCCTTCTTTCCCCCAATCAGGCAAGGAAGAAGCAATATCAGCATTCAAGTGCACATTCCAGTCAGGCAAAAACACTCAAGTTGGGGTCAGAGCAGGGCTGGTAAGTGATATGGCTTGGGGAAAATGGGTGTACCCTGAGCAGCCTGGTCCACCCTTGAGACAAGGTGAGAAAACTGCCTCAGGTGGCAGTATCCACGGGGGCAGCAAAGCCCAATGTCGATTCTTATTCTCCCCCCTTGTTCCTGTTGTTGCTCTTCACTCCCTACTCTTCTTCCCTGGTGGGGAGGTGGGGCACCAGTTTGCAGTTCACCTCAGGTGGTAAAGTGTCTTGGGCTGGCCCTGAGCCTGAAGGCAAGGTAGAGAGGCTAGATGGCTGCATTTGCCCCTGTCCCACTGTGTAGAGGTTCCTTAACCCCACATTTTTTCTGCAAAGCTAACAGAACAGTTGCTGCATAGGGATTTCCTCCCCACCCCACAAAAAAACCAAAACCACAATTCCTGCCTTTTAATACAATATGTTAGGTCTGAATAAAGAAAGGTTCAGAGTGATTCCTCCTGAGGGTGTATTGTTGGTTCGAGGAATTATCCAACTTTTAAAATGTGTATTGCTGTAATGATGAAATCAGAACTTGCAGTGGAGGTGGGGGGTAGATGCAGATTAAATTGCACAGTTTCTAGGTTTCCGATGTGGAAAAGATATGAGAAAAACATCTCATAATGTAATTGTGATTTCCCAGCGTAGCTGAAAGGAGGGCAAAAGTGCAAAGCAAAATAAGGGTTTGTGTTCTTTTGTAGAAGCTTTCCACATCTCTACCTTTTTACAAACTCTAAATCAGATTATAACTTCATGCAAATGTGCTGCAGATCTCTTTACCAATTATAGCAGCCCAAAATTGTTCCAATTTTCTTAGAAAGATATCCACACCTTTCTACAAGCTGAAGATCTGAATGGGGATAGATATCTATTTAATCAATTGCATGTTCCAGAGCAATTCAAGAAGTGTTAATGGGGTATCCAGGCAGTTTCCCATCCAGGCTCTGACCAGACCACAACCTGCTTAGCTTTAGCAAGGAGGCAGCCTCAGATGCCCTCAGACCATACTCTGCAGCAACTGGTCTTGACAGATCTAAGTTGACAAATATTGAAGTTGGTGAGCAAGGCATGAAGTAGGTACCTTGGCAGGTAGGAGCAGTTCGAATACAGCTTGGTCTTAGTCTTCACCCAAAAGACAAGCTCTTCAGACTGAGAATGAAGCCTAGAATTAGAACCTCCATTGGCCTCTCAGGTCAACTGATCCCTGCAGACCACCCTCCTCCATACGATCTCCAGTTGTCAGAGTGTAAATGGTGGTGTAGCCACTACTGGCAAAGCCAGCCTTGGACCCAATGCACTGTAATAGCTGCTAAAAGGTAAAGGTAAAGGGACCTCTGACCATTAGGTCCAGTTGTGACCGACTCTGGGGTTGCGGCACTCATCTCGCGTTATTGGCTATGGGAGCCGATGTACAGCTTTCATGTCATGTGGCCAGCATGACAAAGCCACTTCTGATGAACCAGAGCAGCACACGGAAACGCTGTTTACCTTCCTGTTGGAGCGGTACCTATTTATCTACTTGCACTTTGACGTGCTTTCAAACTGCTAGGTTGGCAAGAGCAGGGACCGAGCAATGGGAGTTCACGCCATTGCGGGGATTCCAACCATCAACCTTCCAATCGGCAAGCCCTAGGCCATAGCTGCCAAGTCTCCCGTTTTCCCCAAGAAACCCCTGTTTTTCCAGCTGTCCCCAGCCGGAAAAACAGATTTTTTTGTTTTTTCCTGGTTTATTCTGGCGCGGCGGCCATTTTGGAACTGGGCGGAGCATGCTCAGAAGCGACTTTTGATGCTGCTCTGCCCAGTTCCAAAATGGCTGCAGCGCGACTTCTGGTGCGGAGGCCATTTTGAAAGTGGGCACAGCAGCATCAAAAGTCACTTCTGAGCATGCTCCGCCCAGTTCCAAAATGGCCGTCGCACTACTTCCGGTATGCTACTTTCGGTCCGGTACCTTATTTTTCAGAGAGGAACTTGGCAGGTATGCCCTGGGCTCTGTGGTTTAACCCACAGTGCCACCCGCTGCTACCCAGTCTCAAATGCCTTCTTTCTGGGAAACCTGCTAAAGAGATTGTGGTGGAACAAATACAGACATTTCTGAATGAGATTGATTATCTGGATCCATGCCAGTGTGAGTTCAGGCTTGAGTTGGGATCGAATTAGCTCTGAAGGTTCAGTCGACCTTTACAAGGGACTGAGCCTCTAGCCCTATGGAACTCCTTGCCAGTAGAGGTTCAGCAGGAATCATTCTTGCCTTCTTTTAGATATTTCCTAAAAACTGTGTAGTTCAGCAAGGCCTTTGCAATGTGAATTTCTTTTAACCAACCAGGATTTCTAGACGTTTTTACTGATGCTTTCCTTGACCTTATTGCAATTTTGCACCCTGTATACTGCCTTGCTGTATTTTTTTTATGAAAGTGCAGTCTACAAATACTTTAATAAATAAAGGCAGCAGTGCACTTATCATTAACCAGTTCTTTTTCCTGGCAAGCTGTTGTGATGCTAAAGAGAAATGAAAGCATGTGAGTCCTTCTGCCGGAATCCCTGGCTGCCTCCGTATAGCATATGTAGAAACACATCTTTGCAAGAGTAGAAATGCAATTTGGTTCCTGTATTCAGTGTTGTTTGTCTAACCGCATGCCTTGTCTCTGAAAGCAGCAAGTACACAAAAATAAAAGAAAGTAGAATATCATGCTCAACTTACTGCATGTCTTGCTCACATTTACCAAATGAGTTGGAAAATAGTATGCAATTGATTGATTTATTTTTTACTTGGCATTCAGAGTTTAAGGAGAGAATGTAAATCACCATCTTCATATTTCATTTGTTTTGCCCCAAGCTGTATTCACTTAAGATGTATCCCCTTGTGTTACTCCAGGCAAAAACATGGCTTTTGGTGGCTCATCTCGAAGACAAAATGGGATCTTTTATCCCTATAAAAATGACAAGGGAAGAGAATATGAGCCAATATTTTGACTGAGTTGCTGTTGCAAGAAGAAATTCACAAGCATCAAGGGAGCCCAGTAAATTGACCTTCCATAATGACTGCTGGCAAAGCGTTGATACTGGCCATTGAAGATGCTGTTGGGTATCTAGGTATATTTAATTTTGCTACATAGTAGAAGTACTGCATGTGCCCTGAATTATAAGGCAACTTGGAGTGATTTGGTAAAATCCTGATTTGCTTTGTGTTGTCTCCACTTTGATCAGTGTTTCAGGTTCTGAGCCACTCTATATAAAATGAAGTTCTGTGTTCCTCCTTTAACTATAATGGGCAAGCTATTAGCTATAGCTTTTTCCATTTTTGACAAAGTGGATGAAATTTACATGCACAAGCAACCCTCTGATCTGACACTGTTTGTTTGGTTTTTTTAAATAAACATTTTTATTAGATTTTCCAATTTAAATATCTAATCCATTTTCCAATTATACAAATTATACAAATATCAGTTAAACATTTAATCCAAATCCTCTGCCAAATAATACAAATTTATCAACTTCCCATGCTTCAGACTCAGAAGGCCTAGTCCTCTTGTAACGCTGCATTTCTTTTCCATATAGCCCAGATCTCATTCCATAATCTATTATTATCGTTCTTCTTCTTCTTCTTTTTCCAAGTCACTGAGTTCTTCCAGAAAGCAAATTTAATCAAACCATATTTGATTCTGTGTGAATTTATGCTATAGTTCCCTTTTGTAAATTTAGCACTGTCTCCTCGCATGCTGGCATCCTGCCAAGTCCATCCATAAATCCACAGGTCCTCTTCACAGCTGGCAATCCTCAAACAATCCCAGTAAATCAGATATTCAAGCCTCTGTGATGATTTTATCCAAGCCTCTACTCACAGCAGCCTTTCCAGGGGAGGTTTTGCCAGGTCACAACCGTATACACAAATCTAATATCATTATTTATGGCTCCCTCCCCTTTTGACTGCTGTTGCAGCCGGCTCTGTCTCTAAGATGGCGGAGGCTGTTTTTATAACTGTGTCATATCTCAGAAATTTCTTGACAAGTTTCCAACTGCTAACGAGCTTGCTTCTCTCCGGATGAGCTATGCACAGGAGCAAAAGACACATGCTTCTCGATGCTGCACTCTTGGGCCTGCACACTGCCCCCTTCTCTTCCTCCACCTCCTCATCATGTGGAGCCGGTTTCCAGAAGTCTCCCCTCTCAGAACTTCAGCTGGAAGCAAAACAAATTGTGGAGTCAGGGATCGCTACAGCCCTCGTGTGTGTTTGTGGATGGTGTGGGGGAGAAAGCCGGTTGGAGCAAAAAAACAAAATGGTGGTGGCAGGCAAAGGGCCCCTTAGTGGGATGGTGCGGGGAGGAGAGTGGTGAGGCCCTAGGGAGTAAAGGATGAGGGAGCTGAGCGAGAGGGAGCCCAAGTGAGAAGGGATGGGGTCTGGTGGGAAATGGAGGTCACTGAGGGAGGTGGATATATCTATGGAGGCGGGTGGGAAGGCGTGGGTGATGTGTTTGTGATTTTAAGTGTGTTGAGGCGTGTCATGTGTCCTGATTTGCACCACTGGGATATTGGAGGGTATGTACACATTTCAGTGCGCTGCTTTGGTTTGCCAGAAGTGGCTTAGTCATCCTGTACCCCGCTTGGCTCCTTCGGCCAATAAAGCGAGATGAGTACCACAACCCCAGAGTCGTCTGTGACTGTACCTAATAGTCAGGGGTCCCTTTACCTTTACCTTTTATGTACTTTAAACTTGGTGAAAGATGTCTACTGAATGTAGTTTGGCCAGGAGCACTTGCTATAGATTTGTTTGGGGCACAGCAAGGAATCCTCAGACATAATATAGGCCCCTAGGGCAGCACTTTGCGGACCTAACTCATTGACCTCACCACACCTCAGCAAACAAGAAGAGTACCTTATGACACATGTGAACCAATCTATAGCACTAATCTTTCTCTTTCTTTACCTTTCCACAATGGCATTTAAGTCATTTTTCAAGGCCACGAATGAGCACCATTTCTCCCCCTGTGAGCTATTGCTTAATTAGATACTCTCAAGCTGCACATTAGAAGATGCTAGTTAAAATGTATACTGGGAAGTACTGCATTTAAACAAAGGAATAATAAAACAAAAGTTGTTTGGGCATTTATGTGGTCTGTGTTCCTTCTCTCCCCCTTTCCTTGCCACTAAAGGATAAACTGCAGTGCTCAGTACCATAGCCAATAAATTATTTTCATAGTGGTGTAGACTTCTCAAGGCTTGTGACTGAGTACAAGAAATCATATTTATAAAGCACTAATCACATGGCCTTTAAAAATGTTCATTTTTCCTAGAGTGCTGTGACCGAAGGGAAAATGTGAAAGTATAATGGACACTGATGTGAATTTTTTCTGTTATTATTTAAATCCACATATAGTATAAAGACAGTAGCATTCCTTTGATTAAGCAAGTTGGCCATAGCAGTGACCTGCTGTAGCAATCAGTTTCTTTGGCCATGCACCATCCTGGTGATTGCCATCTGCCTACCCTGATCTTATTCATGTATTCCAGCATGCTAGTTTTCCATCACCTTTTCATCCCCTGATATCTTGCTAGGGAGAACATAGCGATTAGATTTCAATCATACGCGGTACTTATTATTTGCCTGCCTTCTTCCCCCAAGTATGGTCAGAGATCTCAAAAGCAAGTCAGTGCATTAGCTGAAGCCTCCTAAACCTCTGGTACTAATCCTCATAAAAATGCTGAAGATAAATGTGGAATAAAACATTTGACAGACATTGCATTGCCTTGGGAGAGATCTGAGCAGCAGAGGAGCAAATACATCTGATGCTCCATCTGACAGAACTGGAGGTCACCAAGAGCATTTGTAAAACATCAAGGGAGATCTAAAAGTAATAGGGAAACAAATTGTAGGCACACAGAACACTGGAATCTCTATATGCTATCCTACCAAATCACAAGAAGCTGTCAGTTGACCATTCATTAATCTGGTGCATCTTGTGACTCTTAGCAGAAGTCAGGATTTGTGGCCTTTCCCAGAACTTGGACTCTTTTGCATGCAAATCGTGTGTACTGCCACTGAGCTACTGCCCTTCCGAGAACACATTTATAGTTCCTAAAGGAATTATGCTTTGATGTTTTCTGCACTGTAACATATGGAAGCAAAGGGAGGGAGGAGTCACTTTCAGAACAGATGCAAAACAATTTCATCTGTCTAGCCACATACCATGTTTGCTATAGGTTTTCAGAGACTGGGTCATTCCAAATGACTGGCTGCCAGCACATCCGTAGCTGACAATGCATGGGCTATGACATGTCATAGATCTACAGTCTTTGCTATGTTACCTGAAAATAATTGCCTTCTGGTTCTGCTCCATCAACACCATCTCGTCCAGTTGTGACTGCTGTTGCTTCTATCAGATTTGATGTCTTCTGGAAGCATCAAGGCATGCCTAATAAAAAAAAGCTCCCTCTTTCTTCTGTCGATAACTCTAGATGTCCCTCACCTGTTGGTGTCATGTATGAACACTTAGGTAGATCTGTGTGGGCACTTGTACAATCACGTCTCCATTCAACGTACCCCCACCTTCAAGAACAGCTCACCTGACTGTAGGATCCTGAAAAGGAGAAGGTCATAATGTCTGAAACAATTAGGAAAGTCTGGACTTGTCTTACTTTAGTCAGTGGCTGCCTAACAACGAGTGGCATCAACTTTCCCACATCTGAACCAGGATTTAAATTAATTCTCTGGTCTTTTTCCAACTCACAAATGAAATTTGTATCCAGTAATGAATGTATGGGCTGCTAGAATGAGTTTTGCAGGTACAATACCCTGGACAATTTAATAGTACTTAGATTGTTTTGACTTAATATCATACTAATCATGAATGTTAGTTTTGAGGTCTCTTTCAACTGCTCTGTGAATTGTTCTTTTGAAATACCATATTGGAAGTTTGATGCTACATTTCACATTAATTGCACTGTATGCTACAAACGACCATATATGCTTTAAACTGAATCTCTATAAATTAAGGATTTTGAAACAAAGGGGGACCAAAACTAAGCATCAAATATTTTAAATAGGCAGCTTATTGAGGCACATTGAAAATGTTTAGATTAGAAATATCTAAAAGAGACCATTTCCTCTGAATTTCTGTGGATGAAAATGTATATAAATAGTTTGCTTGTGATACATATTTTAGGATTTGTTTCCTCCCCCAGCAAGAGCGGGTGAACAACCAAACTAAATGCTTCATATACTTTCTTTTGGAATGAACAGACATCATTCAAAGGCTGCACTTGGCCATATTGATAACCTAGTGTTTGTCATCATGTGAATAAGCTTGTGCTCTCCCTATCTTCTCCTATACTCTTCTCTCCTGGTACGGCCATGAGGAAGGAATTGGAAGATACTGCTTTCATTTTTAACTATCCACTGTTTAAGAATATATCCAAACCCACCCATGCTGCACTTTGCGTGGCGTTACCCCAACCCCTCCCGAATGAAATAAGACACAAGACACGGTGACTAAGGTTAAATGGGCGTAAAAGGCCACAACTTTATTGATTACGGATGTAGAGAGGTATTGGCATTAGGCATTGAATCTAACCAACTATATCCGACTCCAGCCCATTGTGCTGGCAGTCTGTGAAGGGTTAATCACCGTTGGGTGAGTCCTGCGATGCAGATCAACTAGGAACTAACCACAGTTTAAGAATATATCCAAACCCACTCATGCTGCACTTAATCTTCCTGCAACTTTGCTAGGTTTCTGAAACTGGATTGCTTATCAGTAAACCATAGTTACAACTAACTACAGCCTAGGATTCAGACATATGCAACTGAAAATCAAAGTGAAAGCTTCCAACCTCTTCCCTGCAGCCATGCCAGAGAGGCAGAATGCCCCAGGCTAGAGCATATGTCAACAAACCATAGTTTATTGTTATGTCCAAACTCTACCAAAAGTGTGTAAACAACTACAGCACAGTTTGAAGTCTTTTATACAATGGAAATAAACATACCCGTGAGTTTTGCTTTTTTTGTTTTAGTCTCTTAAAAGTATCAGTGAGAAATAAAATCCTTGCTAGGCTATTTCAAGCTGCTTGAAACCCTCTGACATTTAACACTGTTAAAAAGCATTCAATATAATTCCTTTCACACTTCATGTTTTATTCACCTACAGTTTTGGTTCTAAATAAACAAAGTGTAGAAATATCAAAGAAACTTTAACAAATCTTTTATATGGGCTAGAGAAGGTAAACAGTATTTTCAGTATAAAAGCAAACATTCATCTTGGCAATGCCGATCAGGAACAGAGGCAAAAGCTGACCAGCCTGAAGCTGTTCAGGTTCTTGGTCTTACTAAACATTCAAATCTTGAATGAATTGTGGGCAAACTAGATAGTGCATTACATTGTTCTTTTCATTTAACATGCAGGTGGTGTTGTTTTTTAAAGTTGCAAATGACATCAGTTAAGAAGATTGACAATCATGGGGATCACAGCAGGTTACATAGGGATTTTAAGCCTTGCTACCTCTGCTGTGGATTTGAGAAAGTGAATCCACCCCATGAAGCTGCTATTTGCATTGGGAGGAAATCCTTGCCAACAGTGGCTTATGGTGTGGTGGCGCAGTAACACTCCAGTCAGTTGCATTGCTGCTACTTATCAGGAGATAAGAAGAGGAAGGTGTTTTGTCAAGGTGCAAGGCATTGTTTCTAGATTCAGGGAAAACACCAAGCTGGTTATTTGACAGGTTTTTTCTTTGTAGATTCAAATTTAAAGCTTCCCCAAAGATCCCAACAGCTTCAAAAAAGAAAAGAAAAAGATGAACAGCACTGGGGCAAGGTGCAGCCTTGGGGCACCCCACAGTACATTAAGGAAATCAGATTTGAAAAACAGGAGGAAAAGAAAGGTGGAATGACACATTATCTCACAAGGGTATTTCCCCAAACCCAGGTTAGTCAATAGAGTTAGGGGACTCTAGAAAATAAAAATTGGTGAGGAAAATGCTTAATCCTTTTGTGCCTACTGATTCTCATCTCCAAAAGTCCCCCCAAGTTGTTTCCCCTCATGCTGGCCTTCCTGCTTGGGATACCACCGGGGGGTGGGGGGGTGGCATTTAGAGTTATGTAGCCTGTAGGGAATTTGCAGGGGAGAAAGTGGGTGCAGCAAAGGTTAATTTTCACCTTCAACTCATCATATTTGCCCAAGCAGATGCCTCATTCTGCTCGTGTTAGCATTATGAGGAACCATGGGGTTGGAACTGTGTTTTCCCCATGGTCACGTCTACTTGGCTGCATTCAAACATTAAGCATTGCAAAATATCACTTCCCCCCCTAATGGAGTCATTGCAGCAGAGAGATGTGTTTTGCTTAAAATCAAGCACTTTGGAAGGTCATGACCAACTTCCATCACGAGTGTAGTCAAGCTTATTCTTCTTTTGGTTCCTTTGAACTGCTAATGGACGAAGACCTATTGTGATAACAGCCTTGGGAGAGCCTTGCCAAAATTATCATGAGAAGTGAACAAGACTTGTGCATCTGTGTCCCATCTGACTGAACAGACAGAACAAAGGTAGAATTCTTGCTCTATTACGGAACAGAAATTAGAAAGGCGAGAGCTTTTCTTGCATGACATCTTATTATTCGCTTAATTTTTTGGCGAACAGGTCCCTGTGCATTGCGGATGAGAGAGTTAATGGGAAGTGAAATGCCACCCTGCCTGTTTGTCATTGTGAATTTATGTATCGGCCATGTCACATACCATTTCTATTATTTAATCATATGTTTAAAGTGTGTCAAGGAGAGGTGTTAGAATGCCCAGGACAATTAATAAGCTCATCCTTCTCTTCACTCTTTCTCTTCTGTTTTTAATAATGTATTATCCTTTACAGTATTCTCGTTTCTTGCTCGCGAGGGGTGGGAGAATCAGAGTGGACCCAATTAAATTAATGAACATGACTAAGGGCGCTCCAGTAATTTCAATGGATCTACTCTGAGTAAAATGTAGCTGAATACTATCCAGATTACCATCCCTTTCCTCTGCAGGAACAAATTCTTAGAATGCATTGGTTACTTCTGTAAAGTATACAAACCCTGATATGGGTATTTTTGGATGAGTGGTGGTAGAAGTTTGGGATTGCTGGATCCAATGTCCCACATATTTCTTGACGGTGTCCCTAGCTGCCCTACCCTGGATCTGGCATAGTGAAAAATAAGAGGAAAGCTGTCTTTGCCTTCTGCCCTGACCACCATGACTGGCCAGGCTTGAATGTAGTGGTTGATCCAGTGCTCCACCCCAGTGCTTGTCATAGATTCAAATGTATAGTTAGCAGAGTAACAACTTAAACACGCTGTAGGGTCCCCCCCCAAAAAAAAGACCAGAAACAAGTATATTTCATCCAGCAGAGCTTTACTGCTACTGAAGACAAATGAACATAATGGTCACAAATCTAATACATTCAGGATTGGCCCTGTCCATAAGAAATCCAGTTGCAGCAGACTTAACTTAAACTTACCATAACTTATAATAAGTCTAAACCTTAACACTATCTATGTATAGAACACCACACAAGAAGGGAAAGAGATAGAAAGAGAAAGTGTGAAACCCAGGCTCGGCTCCTTCTGGCCTCTTAATATAGTCAGCATGACCTTGACAGAAAAAAATAATAGAAGCAGTTTAAACCAGCTGTACTCAGCTTCTCTGAATGAATAATCCAAACATCAGGAACCTTCTTTCACACAGAGAAGCTTCCAGAAGTTTCCAGAACCCTCTTGAATTAAGTAGAATAGGAAATATCTCTACACATCAGACCAATAATTTCTGTACTAAGAAATGCAAACTGACAGTGCTCCCCACCTGGAACTGGGATTGCTCTATAAACTGATCGTGCAATTTTTAACTCTGTTGGAATGGTCTGAACATCAGTACATACACTTGTATACTTGAATGGACTGTTCCAATGGAGCCCATCCATACTACAGAAATGTGAATCATCATGCATGCTTCTCTGTTGCGGCATGTTTTCTCGTGGCACATTGCGAAAGCAACTGAGAGCTCATTAAGACATGTGAAAATGTGTTAATATTCTCACACAACACATTTTCCGAAGAGATAATGTCCAAATAAAGTAGCGTAGCATTGCCCATTTAAATTGCACAGAGTTGTGAATGCCACTGTTATTACGTTTTGCAACATGATCTGACAAGAACACATTAGCGAAGCATCAGATAGATGTGAACAGAATCTTGTTAATGGGAAGAGGAGACTTTACATATCAGAAAGCAGCTTGTGCTTTAAAATATTCTGTAGGACTGAAGCTGAATGAGACCATAATGATCCAAAGGGGAGAAAATTAACATAGGTTGTGTATCATTTTCAGACTTGTTACTATTTAGATTAAGATAAGGTTAAAGGCACCAACACTGGGTTTTTTTGTTTTTGCTTGTTTAGGCCAGCACATTATACAACTCTTGTTTGGCGCAGGCTACTTTCAAAGAGGCTATCTGTGCATTTGCACCTATTTGTATTCATTAGGGCAATTCTGCCTCAGAAAATGGTAATACAGTTTTTCATTACTCCTGCAAATATTCTCATAGGAAGAGAGTAGAGCATGTTGTTCCTGCACTTGCATGTGGTGACATTTCTATCAATCTACAACTTTGGGATGCTGGGTATTTTTAGACTGAGCTTGTTCAAGTGTAAAAGCTCCCAAATGTTGTTAGGCTGAATATTGCAAACAAACAAACAAAGTGAATTTGGAAATAATAAGCTATGCAAATGAATCTTGGGTTTGCAAATTTTTTTGGGGGGGGTTGCTTGTGATGTTTTCAGAGATGTTGTTCTAGACAATGGGAAGGCCAGCTGAAACATTGCAACACTGTTTCAAAAAAGCATCCATTAAAGAAAGATCATGTCTCAAAAAGCCCCTTATTCATTCCCTATTTTCTAGATCTCAACCATTAATCAAAGCTTCTGGCTTATTACTTGTTGGGAAATTTAATAAATCTTTATATCCCTATAGCTTTTAAATTATTCACTATGCTTACTGCTCTCCTTCTGAAGGGAGATTATCTTTTTTAATTGGAAATCTTCTATTATTTGTACCTGAAATGTTTGAAAGTACAAGTGTAGGCTCCAGCACTATTAATAGCCGTCCTGCCAGCAAGCATAATAAAGGATGAGGTGGCATGAAAGCTATTCATTGCAAGGCATATTAACACAGTCAGTTTCATTAATCATGCTCAAAACACAGCACAGTTTAACAATAGTCCCACTTTTTATTTTATTAAATGTTTTTGCAGTTTTGTTTCCATTTCTCACCAGGGAAGTGTACAGAGAACCAAAACAGTGTGACCATGCTTGTCTGTGCATTTTCTGAAACCTGATCCAATGGTAAATAACCATTGTGATGTGCTGGTTCATACATGACTTGCTATTTTGCATTTGCTCAAAGGATCGGATCTCTTGACTCTTGCTGTGACAACTTCCTCATGATAAGAGATCCTTTTATGGATCCTGTAGTTTTCTAGGGCTGCTCCATGAATTCATTATTTGTAAGGTCCTATGACATGCCCAAATGCACATCTTTCAGAATAATGTTCAGGTTGGAAGTTAGCTATCCAACTTAGCTAGCCAACAGATTTCGCAGTTCTCTGAATATTGTGAACATGATCTCATCTACACCATACACTTAAAGCACTCCCATGCCACTTTAACAGGCATTGCTTCTCCCAAAGAATCCTGGGACCTGTAGTTTATTAAGGATGCTGGGAATTTTAGCTCTGTAACCAACTACAGTTCCCAGCATTTTTTGAGGGGAAGCCAAGTCTGTGAAAGTGGTATGTTGTTGTTTAATCGTTTAGTTGTGTCCGACCGACTCTTCGTGACCCCATGGACCAGAGCACGCCAGGCACTCCTGTCTTCCACTGCCTCCCGCAGTTTGGTCAGACTCATGTTCGTAGCTTCGAGAACACTGTCCAACCATCTCATCCTCTGTCGTCCCCTTCTCCTTGTGCCCTCCATCTTTCCCAACATCAGGGTCTTTTCCAGGGAGTCTTCTCTTCTCATGAGGTGGCCAAAGTATTGAAAGTGATACCGTATAAGAGCCCTTAAAACATATATGATGTGGATGTGACTGCAGAAATTTAAACATTTCACAATATTGATTTGGGAGAAAACACAGAGTTAAATCTGCATTTAAATAGCATTCACAATACTATTGTACAGGATTTCTTTTAAAGAAATAAGAATCACAGATTTCGGGGGGAACAGGACAGGAATATGGGTAAAAAAGTGTCATGGACTGACATACCCTGTTTCTCCGAAACTAAGACGTAGCCATAAAATAAGCCATAGCAGGATTTTTAGGCATCCAAGGAATATAAGCCATACCCCGAAAATAAGGCATAGTGATAGGCACAGCAGCAATGCCGGCCATGGCAGGAGGAGGAGGAAGAAGAAAAAGACATCCCCTGAAAATAAGCCACAGTATTTTTTGTGTTTTTTTGAGGAAAAATATAAAACGGTGTCTTATTTTTGGAGAAACACGGTACCTCTCAAACTAATACACTCATTCCATATAGTCTTAATCTGCAGACAGTTTTCAAAATTTGAAAACTGGTTTTATAGAAGCATTATCTCCCAAGATTTTCACACTATTTTCCTTTGCTCCACTGTCATGTCAAATAGGTTTTGCGGGTTTTTGAGCAGTTCTAAAAGTTTGAATGGAGATGATGGGAGGAGTGTGCATACCACAGGGTGTTGGAGGCCAGAACTGTGTGTTCATAGAATCATAGAATTGTAGAATTCTCCCTGCAATGCAGGAATCTCAGCTTAAGCATCCATGACAAATGGCTGTCCATCCTCTGCTTTAAAACCTCCAATGGCTGGTAGTCCACCATTTTCCAAGAGAGTCTGTTCCACTGTCAAACAGCTTTTACTAACAGCAAGTTTCTTCTGATGTTTAGTTGGAATTTTCTTGTTTGTAACTTGAATCCATTGGTTGGGGTCCTAACCTCCAGAGCAGGAGGAAACAAGTTTGCTCCAACTTCCATGTGACTGCCCTTGAGTTATTTGAAGATGGCTATCATATCTCCTCCTTGTCCTTCTTCTCAGGGACCAAAAGATCAGCTGGCCCTGATCTTTATCCTGTCCATCTAACCCTAGCACAAATATGCTAGAACAAATCTTTATGGGGTTCAATATATAGGGACTCATACAAAAGCAACACTTTAGTATGTTTGTCATTATTGCAATTATCAATATTAATAATCTGTACATTATAATCCATACGTTGTTTATGTTTTCCATACATTAGCTACCATACTTGTCATACTAGTGTGGAGTGGCTTATCGTGAAAGTTGGATACCGACTTGGCTCTAAGGAATGACATACGATTTCAGATATGCTGTAAGTAGCAGCTGTTTCTTAATTTGAAATGACAGCTTCTTCTGCTGCTTCTTCTTCTTTTGGCTTATTGTCTGAAGACAGAAGTCAGCTGGTACAATAAGAAACACATCAGGAAGATTTTTCCTCCCTCTGACAGAGCAGATGCATTTTTTTAAGCCTCCAGGTACACAGTTTATATGTTCATTCCAGTCTTCTTACAATAGATGATTCTCATCAAAAGGCAGACCTCTAAGGAGTGTTATCTTTTATTGAAGAACATGTGCTTTAGTTCCAATTAATACTACTGTATTGCAAGATGAGAATTTTTTTTTTCCAGAGTGATATTCCTGAATATTATTAAGGGTTGCCTCACATATAATCAGAGGTCAAGGCATATACTAAATAAGCCAACCAACAAATTATTAAAGCACCAAACAAACATTTTGATCAACTACAGTACCTCCAGTTATAACCAGACAATATATATTTGTAGATTAAAACTACAGATGGCAAGTTATCTCTTAAGATAGGTATTGCCCCTTCTCCAACACAGAGGAGGGAATGCGTCTTCTAAGATGATGGCTGCTATAACACAGACATACATTGTCTTAAGTCAATTCTTATTGTTTCAGAACTGTTTCAGATGGGGTCATACCTGCCCTAAAAGAGCAGGTTCATATTGTGCGCTCCTGAATCCATGTTTGTTGCTAGAGGTTCAGGTGAGCTGTGTGGCCAGGAGTGTCTTTTACAAGTTCCAGCTGGTAAGGCATCTACAAGAGTTTCTGGGCCAGGATAGCCTGACCACTGTCATCCATAAACTGGTACCCTCGAGGTTGGATTACTGCAGTGCACTCTATGTGGGGCTGCACTTGAGGTTGGTACGGAAACTGGAGCTGGTGTAAAATGTAATGGCTCACTGGGGCAGAATATTGACACCATGTGATGCTGCTACTGAAAAAATTGCACTAGCTGCAGATTAGTTCATTACTTCATTGCTTGTGTCTTTGTCACACCAGCATTACGCTTTCCATTTTTAAGTTCGGAATAGAGTAGTTGCTTTGGAAGACAGTCATCAGGCATCCACACAACATGACCAGAAGTACTGGCCTGCGAGTGCTCCAGTTGGAGAACAGCCTTTACCAAAGGTGTCATGGACCAAAGGTGTCACGAAGAGTCGGATATGACTAAACAATAACAAAACAATAATATAATTAACAAAATTCATGCAATCAAATGACAATGGAAGTTTTTTAAAAAAATAAATAAAGTGTTGTTCTTTTTTTAAAAAAAACTTTAAAAGAACAAAAATAGTGGCTTTGATGTTCATGGAAATAAATGAAACTTGCAAGTGTTTTGGTTGGAAAATGCCAAAAATGTTTTGTACTGATGGATTTTTTAAAAAAATAATCAATGCTTTAGGAATACATTTCCAAATACACTCATTTTCTTTTCTGGGCTGAGAAAAACTTTTCAGATGACCTCAGTTTTTAACTTATTTTCCCTCAGAGGCTTGTGGCACTTCATTGTGAGATGCAGCACTCCTTAATGAATGCATGACCCAATAGCCTTTCTTTCACACCACGATGTCTGATGGTGCCATTCCATCAATTAGATTTCCCTGAACTATTGGCCAAGGATATTGCTTTTCAGTAACATAAAAGGAGAGTATCCCCATTTCTTAACCAGTGCACATACAGAACTGGATCAAAAACAAGTAGGAAAGAGTGTTTATCCAGAAGCATTGGACTCTCAGGTTCTCTCCCCCCACCCCCGTTTGATACCCCAGAATTGACCCTCCACCTAATTATGGGGTGAATTCCATTGGTGCTTAATGATTGATACGCTCAGTGACAAAATGATTCCAAACAGCTGATGGATGTTTCATGTGTACACGGTTAGTGTTATTTAATCATACTTGAAGCGAAGCTCTTTTCCATCTAGGTATTAGGGATCTTTATCCGAATACAGGGCTGACTTGGTGTATGACAAGTAGCGTTTAAAAGAAATATGATCCTATGATTTATTTAGGTCATCGTGCAGTTAATAATTAATGATGCTACGCTGATTTGAAGGGAAGTTCTGAAGGACTCATTCACTTTGTTTCACATGCTTGAAATTCCTAACTGTCTCCAGGGCCCTGCATTTATAATGTGCTATTCCATCCAGGATACTAATAACAGCATCAAATGGTAAAGTTAAGACTGAAGTGGAAATTAAGGAAAACTAGAAATACACTATCGTGCTACCTATGGCAGATATCCATGTATATGCAATTGTTTTATTAGAAAAATGTAGAACATAGGTTTTTAAAAGATTTGTAAAGGAATTAGTAGAAAACTTAAATTAGACATTTTTGGTGCTACTAGTCATGCTTGTAAGATGAAAGCAGCATTTAAAAATTATTAAAGTAAGGCTAGCTAGCTATTACAGAGTGCTGAATTGTGTGCCTCAAGAGATACGTAGAATCAAAGTGATTTGGATTTAAATTCTTTTTTTAACTGTTACAGTTCTCAAAGGTTTGAGGAACTAGGCATGTTGAAATCTGAATAAAACAGGAAGAGCTGATTAATAATAATAATAATAATAGGGATCTATCTTTAGACAGTTTGGTGTTTCCTATTTGTGTCTTAATTAATGGTAACAATAGTGGTTTTAAATAGGGTTCTGGTATTTTTTTTAAAAAAAAATGAATGTTGTTGTTGTTTAGTCGTTTAGTCGTGTCCGACTCTTCGTGACCCCATGGACCATAGCACGCCAGGCACTCCTGTCTTGCACTGCCTCCCGCAGTTTGGTCAAACTCATGTTCGTAGCTTCGAGAACACTGTCCAACCATCCTGTCCTCTGTCGTCCCCTTCTCCTTGTGCCCTCCATCTTTCCCAGCATCAAGGACTTTTCCAAGGATTCTTCTCTTCTCATGAGGTGGCCAAAGTATTGGAGCCTCAGCTTCACGATCTGTCCTTCCAGGGAGCACTCAGGGCTGATTTCCTTAAGAATGGATAGGTTTGATCTTCTAGCAGTCCATGGGACTCTCAAGAGTCTCCTCCAGCACCATAATTCAAAAGCATCAATTCTTCGGCGATCAGCCTTCTTTATGGTCCAGCTCTCACTTCCATATATCACTACTGGGAAAACCATAGCTTTAACTATACGGACCTTTGTCGGCAAGGTGATGTCTCTGCTTTTTAAGATGCTGTCTAGGTTTGTCATTGCTTTTCTCCCAAGAAGCAGGCGTCTTTTAATTTCGTGACTGCTGTCACCATCTGCAGTGATCAAGGAGCCCAAGAAAGTAAAATCTCTCACTGCCTCCATTTCTTCCCCTTCTATTTGCCAGGAGGTGATGGGACCAGTGGCCATGATCTTGGTTTTTTTGATGTTGAGCTTCAGACCATATTTTGCGCTCTCCTCTTTCACCCTCATTAAAAGGTTCTTTAATTCCTCCTCACTTTCTGCCATCAAGGTTGTGTCATCTGCATATCTGAGGTTGTTGATATTTCTTCCGGCAATCTTAATTCCGGCTTGGGATTCATCTAGTCCGGCCTTTCGCATGATGAATTCTGCATATAAGTTAAATAAGCAGGGAGACAATATACAACCTTGTCGTACTCCTTTCCCAATTTTGAACCAATCAGTTGTTCCATATCCAGTTCTAACTGTAGCTTCTTGTCCCACATAGAGATTTCTCAGGAGACAGATGAGGTGATCAGGCACTCCTATTTCTTTAAGAACTTGCCATAGTTTGCTGTGGTCAACACAGTCAAAGGCTTTTGCATAGTCAATGAAGCAGAAGTAGACGTTTTTCTGGAACTCTCTAGCTTTCTCCATAATCCAGCGCATGTTTGCTATTTGGTCTCTGGTTCCTCTGCCCTTTCGAAATCCAGCTTGCACTTCTGGGAGTTCTCGATCCACATACTGCCTAAGCCTGCCTTGTAGAATTTTAAGCATAACCTTGCTAGCGTGTGAAATGAGCGCAATTGTGCGGTAGTTGGAGCATTCTTTGGCACTGCCCTTCTTTGGAATTGGGATGTAGACTGATCTTCTCCAATCCTCTGGCCATTGCTGAGTTTTCCAAACTTGCTGGCATATTGGGTGTAGCACCTTAACAGCATCATCTTTTAAGATTTTAAATAGTTCAGCTGGAATATCATCACTTCCACTGGCCTTGTTATTAGCAGTGCTTTCTAAGGCCCATTTGACTTCACTCTCCAAGATGTCTGGCTCAAGGTCAGCAACCACACTACCTGGGGTGTACGAGACCTCCATATCTTTCTGGTATAATTCCTCTGTGTATTCTTGCCACCTCTTCTTGATGTCTTCTGCTTCTGTTAGGTCCTTACCACTTTTGTCCTTGATTATGGTAATCTTTGTACGAAATGCTCCTTTCATATCTCCAATTTTCTTGAACAGATCTCTGGTTTTCCCCATTCTATTGTTTTCCTCTATTTCTTTGCATTGCTCATTTAAGAAGACCCTCTTGTCTCTCCTTGCTGTTTTTTGGAAATCTGCATTCAGTTTCCTGTATCTTTCCCTATCTCCCTTGCATTTTGCTTGCCTCCTCTCCTCCGCTATTTGTAAGGCCTCGTTGGATAGCCATTTTGCTTTCTTGCATTTCCTTTTCCTTGGGATGGTTTTCGTTGCTGCCTCCTGTATAATGTTACGAGCCTCCATCCATAGTTCTTCAGGCACTCTGTCCACCAAATCTAAATCCTTAAACCTGTTCCTCACTTCCACTGTGTATTCATAAGGGATTTGATCCAGATTGTATCTTACTGGCCCAGTGGTTTTTCCTACTTTCTTCAGTTTAAGCTGGAATTTTGCTATAAGAAGCTGATGATCTGAGTTACAGTCAGCTCCAGGTCTTGTTTTTGCTGACTGTATAGAGCTTCTCCATCTTTGGCTGCAGAGAATATAATCAATCTGATTTCGATGCTGCCCATTTGGTGATATCCATGTGTAGAGTCTTCTCTTGTGTTGTTGGAAGAGAGTGTTTGTGATGACCAGCTTGTTCTCTTGACAGAACTCTATTAGCCTTTGCCCTGCTTCATTTTGAACTCCCAGGCCAAACTTGCCAGTTGTTCCTTTTATCTCTTGATTCCCTACTTTAGCATTCCAATCCCCTGTAATGAGAAGAACATCCTTCTTTGGTGTCATTTCTAGAAGGTGTTGTAGGTCTTCATAGAATTGGTCAATTTCACTTTCTTCAGCACCGGTAGTTGGTGCATAAACTTGGATTACTGTGATGTTAAAAGGTCTGCCTTGGATTCGTATCGAGATCATTCTGTCATTTTTGAGATTGCATCCCATTACAGCTTTTGCCACTCTTTTGTTGACTATGAGGGCCACTCCATTTCTACTACGGGATTCTTGCCCACAGTAGTAGATATGATAGTCACCCGAACTGAATTCGCCCATTCCCTTCCATTTTAGTTCACTGATGCCCAGGATGTCGATATTTATTCTTGTCATCTCATTTTTGACCACATCCAGCTTACCTCCACTCATGGTTCTTACATTCCAGGTTCCTATGCAATATTTTTCTTTACAGCATCGGACTTTCCTTTCGCTTCCAGGCATATCCGCAACTGAGCGTCCTTTCGGCTTTGGCCCAGCCGCTTCATCAGCTCTGAATCTACTTGTACTTGTCCTCCGCTCTTCCTCAGTAGCATGTTGGACGCCTTCCGACCTGAGGGGCTCATCTTCCAGCGTCATAACTTTTATATGCCTGTTGTCTTTGTCCATGGAGTTTTCTTGGCAGGGATACTGGAGTGGCTTGCCAGTTCCTTCTCCAGGTGGATCACGTTTAGTCAAAACTCTCCACTAAAAAAAACTCTCCACTAAAAAAAATGAATAGAATTTGCAATTTAATGGTATGCATTTTTGACATGAAAAATTTGCAAATTTTGAAGCTGTTTAAGGTTTTTTAAAAACAGGATCTTGTCAGGGGCGGGGTGGGGAGCTATAAAGCCAATCATATACTTTGTTAGAAACCAGATTATGGGATGCATGGCAATGTAGGTATCAATAGATTTCATAATATAGCAAGTCTTTGATGCTAGTCACAGTGGCATCGTGGTTTACAAGAGCAGGGCCATGGAATTCAAAACATGGATAAATACTTTGACTCGTCCTTTGCTTTAAAGCATCATCTGCATCACAGATGAGGTCAACCTGTGGCCCTCCAGAGGCTGCTGGATTGGAGCTCTCTGACCATTCCTTATGAAGGTTGGGGTTGATGCCAGCTGGAGTACAATAACATCTGGATGGTCACTGGTTCTCTACCTCTGATCTACACTGATACTTCTAAGTATTACCACCACTTAGTATATGTGTTTGTCTCTGTGTGTATTCAAGTAACTTAGTCTGTATTCCAAGTGTCAGGAGTATGGGCAGGAGTCAGGCTCTGGGGCCTGTAGTGCTTTGCAGGACTGGGGCATGCCTCAGCTTGTGCTGGAGAAGCAAGGCGTGGCCACACAGGTGAAGTTCTCAGCTTGTGCTGGAGAGGCAAGGAGTAGTCACCCAGGTGAGGCCACTTGAGATCTCACTGCACCTGGTGGCAGGAGCTGGGAGGGATAAAAGCCCAGCATTTCCCTTCAGCTCTTGGCCACAGCAACGCTATCCTTGCCTGGTTGCATCTGGCCTCCTGCTCCTTGGACCCTTGCCTTGCTTCTTGTTCCTGGACCCTTCGCCTTGCTCCTTGCTCCTTGGACTCTTGCTTCGCCTTCGCCTTGCTCCTCGACCCTTGGACCTTCGCCTTGCCTCTTGTCTCTGGACCCTTCGCCTTGCTCCTTGGACTCTTGCTTCGCCTTCCCCTTGCTCCTCGACCCTTGGACCTTCGCCTTGCCTCTTGTTCCTGGACCCTTCGCCTTGCTCCTTGCTCCTTGGACTCTTGCTTCGCCTTCGCCTTGCTCCTCGACCCTTGGACCTTCGCCTTGCCTCTTGTTCCTGGACCCTTCGCCTTGCTCCTTGCTCCTTGGACTCTTGCTTCGCCTTCGCCTTGCTCCTCGACCCTTGGACCTTCACCTCTGCCTTGCTCCTCGACCCTGCTTCTTCACCACCATCTTGTCTCTGGTCCTGATGCCCGCCGACCGGACCGTGACACCAAGGTTGTCTTGGAATTGCTTCTGAATTCATTGATTCTGAGTAGCTCCATGCTGCAGGTCTAAATACAGCAGCATATATATGGAGTATTAGGGGAAGGGAAGTACGTCTGGTGGGGGACCCATCATACTCCTCCTTTGATCCCCACCCTAAACTCAGCTCTCACCTGTGGCTTGTGACAGTGACCACGTCCCAGGAATGGCTTTGTCTGGTTGGCTAAACCAACTGAGTCTCAAACCCTTGGTTTATCAGGGTCTTCTCCCGCATGTGAAGACAGACTCCAGCTGATCGAGCAGACAAAACCAATAATGGACCCAACAATCCAGAAGACAGTTTCTGTGTGTGCTGGGAGGGGCAAGTCAAGACTTGTCAACCTGGGAAAGTAGCCCATCTAGGAAAAGGAAAACTCTGATCCTGAATCTATCCTGCCTTGTGGGATATTTTTATGAGAAGAAAAGGCTTAAGGGGTAAATCCTGCACAAATCCAGAGATGAGTCCCTAAGATGGTTGGATGACGTTTTGTACACTTCCTTCCAGCAACTCCAGCAGCCAAGCTGGTGCCAAATGTTTTGCTCTGCTTTCCTTTGGCACCACTTCAGCCCAGACCTGCATTCACGCTGCCAGGGGAGGTCACTTCCCTCCTGAATATGCATTCCATTGTCTCTCGGAGACAGGTGGAGGCCAATGACGACAACAATATTGGCTATTTTGCCATGAATCCGCATGTCAAATTGAAAGCAAAAACCCTTTCTGTATAATCTGATGGAATATTCATTTGTTTCCATAGTAAAGGTAAAGGCTTTCATCATTCAACGTAAGGAAGCTCAGTGATAATTGGAATGTTGCAATGGTCTTCAGGCTAATTGCTAATGATGCTTTGGGGTCACAAACAGTGCTGCATCCCACCTGAAAAGGTGTCTGAAGCCAAGGGAGGTGAAGTCATCTTTAGTGCAATGCACTTATCTCTGCTCCTTGTACAAAGGTAGGGACTGCTTATCAACTAACTATAATTAAAATTATTTGAGCTATTTGCATTTATGACTCGTGCATCTGGAATATATTTTCATGCAAAAACAGGACCAAACTCATTATTCCTGTAGCAATGAAATAACTTTTTAGGGTTACCCATAGCAACAAAGTTCCAGGAGAAATGGGTGCTGGATATTTAATCATGGGGGGGGGGAGATAAGACTGTCTGCTCTGCCCATGGATCAATGGTTTCTGCCTTTTATTCAGATGTGTTGGCCTTGTAATTGCTCTTTCAGTTGAAATTCCTCCCCATAGTCTACTTACTGGCCAGAAGGCCCTCAATCATACTCTTCAAAGACTGGGAATTGGTACAGTAATAAATACTGTCAGTTCTTTGCATTTATGCTCAGGAAATAAGGTATCCCACTGCACTCTTTAATTGCTTCTGCAGTTCCCACTTATGACATTATCACACTGGCACTTTTAAGAATTCTAGCAAAATGCCCAAAGCTATGATGGATAGATTGGAGGGTGGGGGAGTAATTAATTTTGGACGGTAAGTGCAGTGCCTCAGTGGAATCCCTTTCAACGGGACACCAACAACCTAGATTTTAGGGCCAGATCAGATCAGCCTGTTTCTAGTCTGTGTCAGTTATGTGTGTGGTTATTTGTAAATCAGGTGTGTGTGTGTTTAAAAAATTTGAACAAAAATTCTACTTTAAATATCATATTTTTTCCATATAAACATTTCAAAACATTTTTTAAAAAGTATGTATTTTTGTTCATAATTTGGTACATATACCAATCAGATAACACTGCAGAATTTAGAGAAGCAGGAAATCTGAAGGATAAATGTATTCTGATCCCTACGTTAGTCAGCAGGTATGGATCAGGTTGGTCTGTATCAAAATTCACACACGAACAAATTCTGATCAGGAAGGAGATTTTAACCATGCCACACTTAACTTTGCTCCATAATACTGAAAGGAGGTAATTCACATTTACAAGTTGTAAGGGGGAGGGATTACAGAGAACCCCCCCCCCTTCATCAGAAGCAGCCCGTCTCCAAGCAGTCATGAGAGCGAGGGGTCTGAAGAGGTGAGTCAGGAAGCGGAGAAGGAGTGCCCGGGCTCTGGCAGCACTAGAGAGCCCCTGCTCCATAGGCAGGAAGAGAGAGAGGCGGAAAGAGTGGACAGGAGTAGGGCAGACAGAAGACCAGTACCTCCGACGCCGGAACTGAGAAAGAGAAGGAAAGGGAGGCGCTTCTCAGTTCCGAGGCTTTTATGCTGGTCAAAAACGCGAAAGAGTTTAGTGCAGGAATCTGACTCGAGCGGGTAGACATGAGCAATCCATTACACTGTAAATAATGTGCACCAATAAAAACGTCTGAAAGACAAGCATGTGGATGGTCGTTACTCAAGAGTAGTCACAACAAACCCTGACACAAGTGAACAGGTGCATCAGTACATTGCTCAGCCATTGAAAACCAAGCCTGTCTTATCTGCAAGCTCATACTTGAGTTTTATGGCATGCTGGCAAGTAGCTTGAATATATGTAACTAAGGAGCTGCCTTATAATGAGTCAGACCATTGATTCATACAGCTTTGTGCTGTCTACTCTGATGGCCAGGAGCTTTTCAAGGTGCAACTTCATCTGATGCACCTTACACCCCAACTACCCCAAATCCTTTAAAGTGGGGGTAAGAAACCTGCAGGTTGATACTGGTGGGAGTTAGAGTCCAACAGCACATTCAGGATCAACTCCCCTGCTTCAAATGGAGACAGAAAGCATGGGCTTTCCCTCTGAGCTATGGCACTAACTTGATTTTGCCTTGGTGCACATTACCAGACGCTGCTGTTACTCTTCCTCCTCATTGCTACAACCCATTTGCTTGCCAACCTAAGAGCCCGTGAGGCAGTGGCATATACTCTTATATATGAATATATCATGTGATATATTCTTATCACATGAGTGTTGCCTCAAGCACGTAAGAGGCATTTGATCCCCCCCTAAAGTGTTTCATTACAGTCAACATGTATTTTTTTCCCCAAAAATAAGGTAAAAATAACAAAAAGCAAATAGGTTGCAGTGGGGGGGGGGCACAGGACGCTTGTCAGTGGGCTCCTTCCAGAATTGTAGACCCTTCCATCAAAGCTAACACTTAATGATCCCTGTTCATGTACTTACGCTCCAATTTTAAGGAAAATTGCAAAGAGGTTTAGGATGAAGGAGTTGTAGCTCCTTGCAGGAACTGGATACGACGTCAAAAAAGTGCTAGCGCTTTGATTAAGCTACAAAAGCGAGGAATGAGATTGGCTTTACCATCTATATACCTCTCAAATCTTCACACACTTGACAATGAAATGGATGATCTGCACCTTATTAATCAAGAAAACTCAAGGAAACTCTGATATGCTAAAGAGGAGGGTTCGAGGAAAGAAGACAGAAATTTGTACAACCAAGCTAGGAGGGCACTGACGAAGGAGATTATAGTAGCAAAACGAACCTATGATTCGGACTCAATTCTCAAACATGTATTGGCTACTCTTTGGAAGAATTTACAGAACATTTCTGAATATAAGAGAACATCAGTCACTACAGAAACAGAAGGCAAAAGCTCCAGGCGCAGTCGGAGTGGCTCCTCTTTGCTTGAAATTGTGTTTTGCACACTCCGATCCTCACACAGATATTTAACAGATATTTTGTATAAAGTACGTTTACATTGTAAAATTAGCCAAAGCAAATTCCAAGTATGTAAGTACTTGGTGAATAAATTTCTATTCTATTCTATTCTATTCTATTCTATTCTATTCTATTCTATTCTATTCTATTCTATTCTATTCTATTCCAACTGAATTGGTGGCTATCACTACTTCCTATGAGAGTGAGTTCCATAGTTTAATTATGTATTGGGTGAAGAAATCCTTCCTTTTATCTGTACTTAATCTTACAACATTCCGTTTCACTGGATGCCCATGAGTTCCATCATTAAGAGAGAGGGAGAAAACCTTTTCTCTATCTACTTTCCTCAAGCCATGCCTGAGGGAAGTGAGGGTGAGCAGTCTACTTGCCATCCCCATCACTCTCCATGAGGGTTGCTGCCTGATTTATAACTCTAAATTACCAGGATCCAAAATCATGCAGGGAACCCATCTGAGTAGCACAGGCTCCCATTTCAACAGCTATATCACTAACTTGTGGAAGCCAATAGCAAGGAGTGGAGCTAGCAGTTTTGACCCCACTCTCCTCATCACTTGTGGCATTTAGAATGACAGGCTCTATATTCCAGCATCAGGAAAAAAACAAAGAACTTTAATATAAACATGTTGACTTCTCTAAAGTTCACTGACTTACCTTCAAAATGCTCGTGAAAACTCCCTATTCATCTGTTCCCGATTTTCAAGCTAGCGATATTAAAATGCAGTACAGTATGATTTGGCAAACTTTTTTGGAGGCCAACCAGCGTTTTTTACAAGACAGCTCATCTTCTTGCAGTTTTCCAACGTTATTCAGTGTACTTTAAAACACAATTAATCAATACATCAATAACACCGCGCACTATGAGGCATGCTGAGGTAATTATCTGTTTAACGTCTCCAGCTGTCCACTACAGATGCCGCTAATGGGGTCTACTTTAAAATGCATTCTTTTCTGCCTGCATGAGGTAGATGAATGAATAAAAGAGGACTTGCAATCTGTTTTTTGCATCGGACGTAGGTTTAGTTCAGGTACTGAGAGACAAATTACAAAGGGTAATATTTACATAATGGAGTACACAAAATGCTATGCAGTGAATGTTAGGTAGAAATGGAAGTGACCAGAAGTGTTTTCATTGATTAAGGCAGAGTTCTTGGAAACCCAGGGGGTCCCAGAGACGGATGGCAGGAGGATTGTTGGATAATATTCCTTGAAAGACAACCTGCCCAAATGAATAGATCATTTTGTTATATGAATGTATAAGAAGAGATTTCCATTCACATCTTTTTACATCACTTAGGCCTCAAGCGGCTGGAGAAGCCAAAAGGCGAAACAGGTTGTCTTTATTGTGTGGCAATGTCCCTTCCTCCCCAGGAAATAAGACACAAGACACAGTGAATTGATTTTAAGTGGGTGAACAAAGGCCACAACTTTACTGGTTTGGGATGTGGAGCGGTATTGGCTTAGGCATTGGAACCTAACCGGCTATATCCGACTGTAACCCGTGTGTTACAGTCTGGGAGAAATTAACCACCAGAAAGGAGCCCAGTGGTGTACATCTACTGAGACACCTCCTGTGGCCACCGTTGGGGAGTGCTATAAGGCCCTGACCTCCGTAGGCTCAGGACAAAGCTACCGCCCCCGGAACCCCTTTAACGGGATTAAATCTCCAATTTCGGGCAGAGGATGATGCAATCTGCCCCCCTTCATTTATGCAAATTTCCAATGCCTAACCGCCAAACCAAGTTGTGACGAATTGCTATAAGGTAGGCGAAAAAACCAGCTTGGCTAATCCAAGTGGGAAAAGTCCTACCAGGCCCCCCCGGCCAACCGAGGCGACCAACCAGCGTCCATAGCAGCGTCGGTCTAACCTGCCTAGCTTAAAGGGCGGGCGGGTGGGTGATCCTATCGACCTGGGAGCTGGGGCGAAAGAGGCTGAGTTCCCGCCTCCGGTTTGTTTAAAAGAAGGAAAGCCCCGCCTCCTGGCCGAACCCATTGGTCGGCCCGGGAATGATGGAGGCGGGAACTCCCACCTCGCGAGGGGGCTGAGCTCTCAGCCCCCATCGCGAGAGTTCGGTCAGGGCAAGCCCACAACACCACCTCCGTGTAATGCGGAAGTGGTTTTCCGGAAAACCTTGTTCTGCTTGCACTTCGCACTTCATAGGATCCACATATATTGGGTCCTTTTTGAACATTTGTTGTAATACTTTATTTGCACTTACAAGACAGAGCGGTTGAGTGCCACTGCTATTTACTACATGGTTTACCCCTATGTGGAGATAAATTAGACATTGTATGTAATTTTCTCAGCAGGTTGCATTTTTTGTGGTTTAGGTCAAAGCTGCTACCAGCCTTTACTTGCAGCCCCAGTGGTTTGGCCAGAGCTCCTATTCTCATTGTAAAGTGTAACCAGTGTACAACATCATTATGGGAATGAGTCCCTTGTTGCAATTCATTAATTTGAAAAGATTAATAGAGAACTCTCTAAGTGATGTCCACAGAAAAAATTGTTGATAAAGTGCAGCTTAATTCAACAAAAAAATTTTTTTAAGGAATATGCATAAAATAAGTATCATTTTTTTAAAAAATGAAATCAACACAACTTTTAAAATAAACATAGATAACTAAGTCATAAGTCTGGGTAGGATGGCCAAAATTAAACATTTTTAGGGAGTATCTAAAAGAATATACTGAGTGCGCCTGCCCAATGTCAACCTAGGGAAGGGATTATAATGCACTTTCCTAGTGCATACTCATTTTTTTAAAAAAATTCTCAAGCTCATGTGGAAATGGAGAAAAGTATGGAAAAATGAGAAACTCAGATAAACCAAAGCTGACAGATTCAACTATCCCTGGAACCATGCCAGGTAAGAAAGGAATACATCCCATAGGACAGAGATTGGCAGGACTCTGACTGGGCACTGTGGACTTATGCTAGTTGGTGGATTCTCACAGATACAAGGACAGCAGTTACCTCAGCAAGCCTTTCAAAAGTGTGGACTGGTCCTACCTCTGGCCCCACCTCATCTGAGAAACTAGGCTCTTAAAGGGCTGTTACCCGCTTCTGCAGCTATTAACTCCTAAGGCATAGGAAACTCTACTTGGAGTGTGCCTTCTGATTGTGGGGAGACTGGCAAGGCAGAAACTTCCTCCATTTCTTCATCCAAGCTCAAGAGAGGGAATAAAAGCCAGAGAATAGGATGGACCATATATTTGAAGATGAAACCCTGTGTCTTGTTTTTATGTTCAGCCTTGAGTACATTTATGTGTCACTCACTGATAGGTTTTCACGCCCCCAACTTCTAGTTATAGAGAAAGTGTTCTAATGGAATAGTTTGATCCAACACACTGATGCATAGACTTTAGTAACTATTTTCCCCTAGTCAGCATAATGCACGGCACATTTTTCCTTTCATGCATATAACACAATGCCCTTGGCTAAAACAATTGGGCAAAAAAACCACCTCTGTATCACAATACAGGCTTAATCTTCAAACTATGCCATCATGGCCAAGTGCATGGAAATCACATTTTGGGCACAGTCAATAACTTTTAATAGCTGTTTATTAAAATGGGGGTAGTGTCAGCTGGCAACAGTTATTGGCACCATTACATCTAAAGATTTGACTAAAACACTCCAGTCTCATATCTTTCTAATTAGTAAAGTTATCTGTCTTGTAGGTGAATAATATTAAGTCAAGGTCAGGTAAGGTTCAGATGCTTTTCAGGATGATAGTATTTTTGTGGGGGATATGAATAAAACTACCTGGATTAAACAACAAAATAGGACGAACTCCATATTGCTAAGGCCTGGGGAAACCGTTTTCCAATAACCTGTTTGCTTGGATGGGTCTGTGTGCAATTCTTCTGTGTGGCGATACCCCAATCCCTCCCAGACTAAATAAAGACACAGGACACATTGCATAAGGTTAATGGGTGTGAAAAGGCCACAACTTTATTGATTATGGATGTACAGAGGTATTGGCTTAGGCATTGGATCTAACCGTCTATATCCGACTCCAGCCCGCTCTGCTGGCAGTCTGTGAAGGGTTAACCACCGTTGGGTGAGCCCTGTGATGCAGATCAACTAGGAACTCACCCTGGGGCCACTGCTAGGGGGCGTGCCTTAGGCCCTCACCTACCACGGCTTCGGACATGCCACGCCCCCGGACTCCTTAAGGGAGTACCCTTCGACATTTTGCGGTGGAGTCCACAGGCAGCGAGCTTGATCCGAAGAGCTGAAGTGGCCAGGAAAATGAAGTGGCTGGGAATCAGGTAAGAGAGGCTGAATCCCGGCCGCACGCTTGCTTAAATCAGCAAGCCACGCCCCCCTGGAGCGTCCGGATTGGACTCGCCAAGGGAGCGCCGTGTCCGGGAGCCAGCCAATGAGCTGGGAGGATGGCAGCCACCCCCCCAGCACATGTGAGGGCTCGTGGTGCCCACAATCTCACCTCCTCCTACGGCAGAAGGGACTTTAATAAATTAACATCAGTATGTCTGACAGCCAAAAGCAGGGAAAATACATTGGACAACAGAAGAGTTGCCCAGGTGGTTATGAAACCTTTGGGAAAGGTTTCTCCATAACTATATAACCTGGGTCTGTCTTCTAAGCCATTATTTTCAGAGACAATGCCAGTAACTGGAGGCAGGAGAAATTGAGAGTTTAGTAATGAATAAAACATACTTGGCTTAGCTGTTAAATAACTCAACAGGAAACTCTGGAGTTACCCTTACTATTAAACTATTATTACTTTAGATTCACAATTATGGGGAAGAGGGATCCAGTTAAGGGTATACACCTACTAGGATTATGTTTCATGCCGTTGGTGTCCAAGTAATGTGGAAACTTCCTAATCCATCTCTTAAGCCAGACAGTTTTTATAAAAACAACAAGAAGAACTAAATTTGATTTTACTAAAGAAATAATATTTCACATTCTGCCTTCAAAGTTTGCAAAAGCTGGTTATAAAATATGCCCATCACATAAAAACACACACTGTAGCCTTAATAGAAATATGACAGTATTAAATGGCTCTTGCACTGTAATGGACTAATGGGATTCAAGCTGAATAATATGAATGAGCACTGGGGTTGTGCAAAATGAAGGCTTCCATTAGCTGAGCTTCTATGATAGTCACCACATGTCAAAACATTTTACGTTTCATCAACTTTTCCTGAAGCCGAAGTACAATGTCTCTGTGCACAAAGTATGGATGTGTCTATCAGAGCACCCTGGGTAACATTTGATGCACTTGAAAAATCCAAACAAATTGAATTCAAATTGGCCTTCATTGTGAAAGATGTATGCAGCTATTTCCAGAATGAAGCCCTGGCCCCAAAGCAGAACAAAAATCTTATGCCAACTGGAGCCATGGAAAGGTGACATTTTTGTTTTATATTTTGCTTTTTATTAAATGCAAATCCCTACCTTTCCTCCAAGAAGCTCACACTGGTGTACATGGTGCTTCCCCTCCTCTTTTTGGCCTCAAAACAACCCTGAGAGGCTGGGAGAGATTGACTGGCCCAAGGTCACCCAGTGAACTTCACAGCTGAGTGGAGACCCGAACCCTGCTCTTCCAAATTCTCACCCAAAGCTCTAACCACCACACCACATGGAACTCTCCAATGGAACTTATCTTTCTTCCTGTCCCATTGAGAAATGCTGGTCTCCCTCCGCAGCTGTTGCACAGTCAGAGGCACCGACTTGTGAGGGAGATTGGGGGGCTGACATCACATCAGGATATCGGAGGAGCCAGGGGGCAGGCAGGGGGCAGAGCCGAATGCAGCAGTAGGGCAGCTTCAATAGCTGGTGGCTCCTCCTCCTCCTGCTTCTGCTGCTATCACCACTGCTCCCTTCCACAGCAGCAGGAGGAGAAGGAGCCAGCCACTGAAGCTGTATCACACTCAGCTCCATGCTCAGCCCATGCTTTTAACGTTGGGCCACCCTCCCAAACATAGGTGCCAACTCCCAGATTGAAAATTCCAGGACCGGCAGCGGCGTGGCACCGGAAGTCGCGCTGCAGCCATTTTGGAACTGGGCAGAGCAGCACCGGAAGTCGCTTCTACGCATGCTGTGCCCATTTCCAAAATGGCCGCCGCGCCAGAAATCGCTTCTGCGCATGTCCAAGAGACTCCAGACATGCACAGAAGGAGCCTCCCCGGGCCGGTAAGAATATGGGGGATTTACGGGTGTTTTTAAAATCCGGGCTGCCAGCGGGAAACAGCTGGAAAAACGGGGGTTTCCTGGGGAATACGGGAGACTTGGCAGCTATGCTCCCCAAAGTATTGAGGGCCCCCAGGAGTTGGGACCCCTGTGTACAGCTACACAAAATCAATCAAATGTGAAGCAGAAGCTTTAATTTTTGCTTAAAATGGACTGAGGGCTGTAAAAATGGGGAGTCACCAAGCGTGTGCTGTGACCACAGCCTGCCTGTTTCTTCTCTCTCCTATCCTTGTGTCCACATGTTCATGTATGGTGTGAATCTGCCCAAAGACCAGGGAGGACATATGAATTATTTTTATAATAATTATAATAATTATTTATGAATTATGAATTATTTTTTAAAAAAAACCTGTATATATAGAAATAGACTGTGAGGTATATTTTAAAAAATAGAATGGTTTTTTGTATTCTGAAGCATAGGTGCTTTCTCACCAGTGAATCTTAACGTTCCTAATGGCAGTGACACACTAAAGTACCTGTTAAGTGCAGTCTCACTTCACAAGAAAATTTAATTTGGAACTCTTCCTAGATTATGAATCTGACCCTGTAATTTACAGCTCATTGAATAAAGCTAAATAGGAGGGGGGAAATGTGGATGATTAATTAAGGTGAAGTAAATTAGTCTCTCTTTCTGGGGAACAGTCTTGGGTGCGTTCTCCCTCCTTCTCACTATAAAAATCCATCTGGAGACCAGGTAGTTAGTAATTTCCAAATGAAATGCCTACATTTAGATAAGAGCCACTAATGAACAGACCAATTGCTTTGGTTTAGGATGTGCTGTGCAATACTTGTTTGTAGGAAGCTTTTTCTGCCGCATTCTTTGCCTGCCTACTTCTTTCCTTACCTGGTTCTGTATTTCATTTCCAGATGGCGTAGCAAGGATTTTCATTAGCTTCAGGCTAGTTCGTTCATGCACTTTCAGCAAGTGTGACTGCATGATGACTGCAGCACCTTCTTGCCCTTGCAGAAAAGTTTCCAAAGGTACTTGGCTAAATATGGGCCTAGATGGGTGGCCATCCAGCAAAGCAACACTTAGATTCTTAAGAACTGTATTTGTTTCTATTCTATTGCTGTTTGTGTCTTGGAAGGGGGGAAAGTAAAAGATGAGGTGGATGTTTGTACTGTGGTGTGGTGTGGTGTGGTGTGGTGTGGTGTGGTGTGGTGTGTGTGTATTGCTGGAGGTTGCCCAGAGTGGCTAGGTCAACCCAGTCAGATGGGTCATATATTATCATGGTTATGGTATTATTAAAAATGGTACGTGTCACTGTTTTCATTCACCAGGTCTTGGGACCCCAGTGCTGACCTCATTGCCCTGTAAAAGACGAGAGTCTAGTTGAACTGTTCCTATTCCAAAGATACAGCAGAGTTGTCTGGTGTTTGTATAATCTGTCTCCCACAACTCAGTGTTTGAGTACATGTGTTCTGTGCCAAAAGTGCCATGTTCTACCTGGCATCTCCAGATAGGATATCTGCTGCCTGGAGAGCTGCTATCAGTCAGTGGGCAATACTGAATTAGATGGGTCAATGGTTTAACTTGGATGTCTATGCTTCGGTTCAGTCTTTCTTCAATTAGCAGATATTCTGCTTTGAATTGTTGTTGTTTTTGTCAATATTTCCAGCTAATCTAGTCCTTTCCTGCAGGATGCATTGCTATTGTTTCTGGAACTTTGTTCTTGCCCCTTCTTAAATCATGAGTTGATTTCCCCCGCTGCCTGGCACTTTGTATTCCCTAAACTAAGGATAACCTCCACAAGTTCTAGTTACAGGTAGGTAGCCGTGTTGGTCTGAGTCGAAGCAAAATAAAAAAATTCCTTCAGTAGCACCTTAAAGACCAACTAAGTTTATATTTTGGTATGAGCTTTCGTGCTAAAGAAAGCTTGATCATGCATAATGAGATAAGAATCCGATGTCTCTATTCATCCCAGGTGCTTCCATGGTTCCTATTCATCCCAGGTGCTTCCATGCATGATCTTATCTCATTATGCATGATCAAGCTTTCTTTAGCACCTCAGCCCAGGACTAATTGCAGCCATCAGCAGCCATTAACAGCCATCTACAGGTTTACCACTCCCATCAGCCCATCACCCATTCCCACCCACCCCCACCACCCTCTGTATATATATAGGGTCTGACACTTCTGTTTCTAGTGTATCTGAAGAAGTGTGCATGCACACGAAAGCTCATACCAAAATATAAACTTAGTTGGTCTTTAAGGTGCTACTGAAGGAATTTTTTTATTTTGCTCCACAAGTTGTTGGACTTCACAGTCCAGTGTGGTGTAGTGGTTAAGAGCAGTAGACTCGTAATCTGGGGAACCGGGTTCGTGTCTCCGCTCCTCCACATGCAGCTGCTGGGTGACCTTGGGCTAGTCACACTTCTTTGAAGTCTCTCAGCCCCACTCACCTCACAGGGTGTCTGTTGTGGGGGACTAGGGGAAAGGAGATTGTTAGCCGCTTTGAGACTCCTTCGGGTAGTGATAAAGCGGGATATCAAATCCAAACTCTTCTTCTTCTTCTTCTTCTTCTTCTTCTTCTTCTTCTTCTTCTTCTTCTTCTTCTTCTTCTTCTTCTTCTTCTTCTTCTTCTTCTTCTTCTTCTTCTCACTGTGCTTGATGGCAGACCAGGTTGGCTTCGGCTGATGGGAATCAAAGCCCAACAATATCTGGAGGGCATTGTATTGACCGCCCCTGCCCTAAACCATGTAGTTTGTCTTTTACAACTTATTAGATGGGGTGGCATTTCTGTTTATGGTGACATTTCTGTCTTCATTCCATGCTGCATTACACCGGACCTTTCAATCTAATCAGAAAATTCTGAGTAGGGGTCAATAAATGATCCAGTTGTCCACTAATGGGTCTACTGATTGCAGCCCTTTGCAAGAAGTTCAGGAGCCTCTGGGTTAAACTATAGTCCTTGCACAAAAATGGCTTGTTATTTGCTATCGCTCTTGATAGTCTGCTACTCTAATAGCTGTCCAGCATTTACTCTCCACGGGACTCCTGGGACTGAGAGGAAGTCATGCAAAACAGTGTAAGTGCAGGATTAATGTGTGGCAGCCTGATTTTAAGCAAAAGTTTTAGAATGATGGAGAACCTGCTGTCTCTTTCCAGGAAATGGTTTTGTAGTGAAGAGGAATGTAGTTATCAGGAAATAATGTTCTAAATTAAAATAAATACTGTCGGCAAAGACATTTCCTCATTTTACCCTTGATTTTAGAGAAGTTACCTTTTCCACACTACCAGCGTCCCAGAGTTCATGGGCTACCAATTCGATAGGCAAAAGTGCAATAACAGCATGGGAATTGAATACAAATTTTGTGTAGAATTTATATACTTGGATTAAATTTTAATAATTTTGGTTCTGCCTTTTTGGAGTGAGATATTGGGTATTATTATTATTTATTTCTTCTTGCAGAAAGACAATTCTAATTTTCTGCTTGAACTTCCTTTGTTTTACCAAGGGAATATTGGTAGAACTTGAACAAACATTGTGATGTATTTTTTAATGGAACAGTTGCTAGGGATTTCAATATTTTTTGTAGCTATTGCTACTCAGTGCTCTGATTAGAGTCAAGGATGTCTAGTAAAATCTACCAATCAATAACTTCTATACAAATGTTTTGTTGAAAGCTGCCCAGAGTGGCTGGGGTGGAAGGAAAGAAGGAAAGAAGGAAAGAAGGAAAGAAGGAAAGAAGGAAAGAAGGAAAGAAGGAAAGAAGGAAAGAAAGAAAGAAAGAAAGAAAGAAAGAAATGGATGTTTGAATATCTTGTGACTCTTCCTTTCAACACTTCATCCACTGACAACAGTGCCTTGCTCTAGACAGACTAGTGTTTGCTGTGCCAACTCCTTTACTGCAATGACATTGAACTTAAGCTGCAATCCTAACCCCATTTACCTGGGAGTAAGCTACATTGAATTCATTGAGGGCTTGCTTCTAAATAAGTATGATTTAGGTCACTGTTAGACAGCAAATGGCTACCTCCCCGTTTCATGCGTAGGAAGTGATTGCTGTGTTTTCTTTCTTAATTTTGTCCATGAAAAATCTCATCTCAGGGCAACTGAGAGGTGTTGTCTTTGTCATTTGTCATTTAACTACGCCTGAAACCAATGGAAGAAGTGCAAAGTAGATAAAGTGTATGTGTTCATTGACATTGTTCAGTAGAAGCATGTAAGCTGACTGAAGCTGATCTATTAAAAGATAACATCTTATCTATTTTTTGCATCTCTTAATCTTTGGCACCTATTTAGAAACCACCATATATGTACCAAGAAACCAGTGTGGGCTTCTGGTGCTGAAAGAAAAAAAGGAATCACATACAGGTAAATCAATTTCACAAGGCTAAAGAACCAGTAACTTCATCATGCTATCTTAATCCATTAAGAAGTGTAAAGCTTTTGTACTGACCAATCTATTGGCTTGGCGTGTATGAGCCCTCCCTGATTCACTTTGGTCTGCTTCAGCACTTCAGATTGGGTACTTATTTGCTTTAGGGGGAAGGTCACATCCGACCTCAAATCAGAAGCAATATTTGGAAAACTGAAGCTTGGGCTTCCCATTGACTCCATTGGGAAACCAAGACAGCCAGAAACTTTTGTAGGTGCATGAAACCTGCAGACATAAAAGCCACCCAAGATGGACTTCAGCCTGCCAAATGGGTAGATACCCCTACAGCCTGACATGTAGATACCCCTACAGGTGGGGCAGGGTCTGTCTTTCAAAAATAAAATAAAATCCAAAACGGACATAACTAGGGCTAAGAGGAGGGGCTTTGGGGGGGGTATACAACTAAAGTGCCTAAGTAAGTAAGAGTTGAAGAATTATAAGTATAAGTAACTATTAATATACAGACAAGAGACAACACACTTCTGTTCATTCCAGTTTCGCCTGCTTTTTTAGCTAAAGCCAAAGATTTACTTGCACAAAGGTTAATTTTAAGTATAGTATTCAAATATGATTTGATGTTGAGTGCCTTGTCCTTTAGACATTTTGCATAGTTACAGTATTGTCAACTATGTTCCATTCTGACAGTATTTTGACATTAGTTTTTGGTTTTTTTGCTAGACTGAAGCAGGTTTTTTTATGTAAAAAAATGTTAATTAAGGCAATAGGCAACAAATTCTCATTCCAGAGAAGAAACACAGAAATGAGCAACTCCAGAAAAGCATAACTCGTTTCTGCTGCAGAACTACAGGTATTTAAATGAAATGGATCAGTGTGTCATCTGTTTCAGTCTGAGAGCAGTCATAAATTACTCAGGATTTCAGTTTCAGAACACCTATGTGGGCATATGGACAAAGGCAGATGTACTGAATGCTACTGCTGGAAGCCATTTTTGCATTTTGCAAATTTAATGATTCTATCTAGTGTCATTGGAAATAAAATGTAGGACATGAGAAAATGGGTGGCTAACAGTGCTAAAGCCTTTCAGTAATATGGAGTAAAACAGAGTAACCAGTTGAAATTATATGGAATAGAATTTACTTAAAATTCAAGCGTGTATTTTTACCTCTTGAGTGTTGAACAAAATCAATTCACCTAGTCTTTAGACAGTGTGGTCAACAAAAAAATAATTCTCTATCTGCAATCAGACTCAATCCAAGTGGCCATCTGTGTGCTTTGATGACATTGACATTTCTGCAAATATGGTCTCTCTCTCTCTCTCTCTCTGTGTGTGTGTGTGTGTGTGTGTGAGAGAGAGAGAGAGAGAGAGAGAGAGAGAGAGGTATCATGGAGTGCCATGCTAAGAAAAATGTCACTTGCTGTTTTGCTGTCTAATCTTGTGTAATGTCCCCTTGAATTTTCAAAAACCCACAGCAAAATTCACACAAAGCAATCCATTAACCAGGTGTGCAACCTACACCTTTTTTGGTTGTCTAGTGAAGAAGAACTGTGACAAATCTGCCACCTCTTTGTGAAATCCTTAAAAGCAGCTTACTATACAGTGGTACCTTGGGTTACAGACACTTCAGGTTACAGACTCCGCTAACCCAGAAATAGTACTTCAGGTTAAGGTTAAGAACTTTGCTTCAGGATGAGAACAGAAATTGTGTGATAGCGGCGCAGCGGCAGCAGCAGGTCCCATTAGCTAAAGTGGTACCTCAGGTTAAGAACAGTTTCAGGTTAAGATCAGACCTCCGGAACAGATTAAGTTCTTAACCCGAAGTACCACTAGAAAAGCCTTCCTGGAATCAGCCCAAGCCACCTGCAATCCTTAGTCCTCCTGGATAGTCATTTAACATGAGCACTGGGTGGTGTGCCAATGTTGTATTCGATGCTTGGCTGAACTGGGAAACCAAGTGGCCTCCCTTTTGCCTGCACATATGCTCCAAAACGGAGAGAGAGAAAGCCCTTTATACTTTCTTAACTGTCATAATCACTTCAAAAAGGAAGGATAGGAAAAAACAAGATACAATAGGTGGATAGAGCAGCTATCCAGATGTTGGCCTCCATTCCCATAATCTCCAACCCCTGGCCCTGGTGCTGGAAGTTGGAAGCCAACCACATTTGGAACCAGACCCTTACAATGCAATGCATAGGCCTGCTCCTGAATGACTTCCACATTCCCCTTTATTTCACTGGTGGCAGCTTTACTGAAAAGTTTGTTTTATCATACATTATCACATTTCGGTTTCCTGTTCGTACCAGCAAACATATGGAAAGGCTGCTTTAAGTTTCTCTTATTAAAATCCAGGCAAATTCAGAATATATTCTAGGAAATCATCCAGAAATTTATCTGTGGGTAGAGATGTCCCCTGTAGAGCATCAAGCCTGCTGTGGCATTACCACGAGATTAAAAGACCATCTTGACTTCTAAGATAAACAGAACACTACAGGGTGCATGATGCATCATTGCCACAGGTTAAATGTGACATCTCAAGTACGCCTAGTCCTTGCCAAAATAAATGCTCATAGTTTTATGCTTTTGCAAAGCTTTACCTGTCTTATAATGTCTATAATATTCCCGAAGAGATAGCAGTACATCAGCTGCAGCAATAACATTCTGTAACTATAAAATAAAAACCCAGTCCTCCATTATGAAAGATAAATGCCCTATATATTGTCCAAGGGTGGCTATTGAACAAAGACGCTACCCCTGCTGTGCATTATATGAAGGACTTTGTGCCGTATGAAGATAAACTGGCAGATCACTACTTAACGCTAAGATAGTTGTAGCCTGAATTATCTCCCTTTTTTCTATTTTCACCTATACAAGAGAACTTAAAAGCAAACATCCCCACTACTAAAGTTGCTTGAGGAATTCAGTACCTGTGAACCCCAGTGTATCCTGACCTGATCCAGATTAATGGGCAGGTTGGGATGTACTTAACCTTTGGATTTCACAAATTTGCTGCCTATCCTATACAATTCTTGCAGCTTTTTATTTGGAGTATTTAACTTAGCATTCTTCTTAAAATGAGCTCCATGAAATTAATGAATCTAAGTGATTCATGTCTACTTAACCACTTTTAGTTGTTGTTGTTGTTGTTGTTTACAATCAAGCAGTGTATAATTTTTTTTTGAAATAAATAAATTTTAGAGGGATCTACACTGAGTAGAACCACCAATGAATACTTCCCACTTATACCAGAATAAGGGGTGTCAATAAGAGGTGAGGGACTTGAAGCAGAAAAAGATAATTCTGGGGACTTCTATTGAAACATAAGTGCATGCACTTGGAGAAGGCCTTGTGACCTCCCAGGCATCCCCAGAGGGTTTAGGTTCCACCAGCTTCCACTGTTCTAAGGTTATTATGCTCTTAGATGTAAAGAGGGTACATGTAGAGAAGATCTTAAGACACAAAGAAGAGGTGTTTCTTCTTATATTTGGTCCCATGTAATGTGGTGCTTTAAAGCTATGCATCAGCCTTTCAAATTAGGCTCACATACAGCAGGGCAAACAGTAAAGGTCTTTCAAAATAGGCATATAATACTGTTATGAGTTTTGGGGGACCAGACTCCTATCATTCTAGCAAGTGTAGAAAGTGAATTAAGCCAGGTTGGCTTCCTGATGAGGTGATGGCATTGGTGATGGGCCAATAAGAGGACAAAGGAAAGACAGCTGTGTGCCACGTGGGTGGGGCCCCTCCTCCAGCTCTTAAGATAGTTAGAGGGACAAAGACTGCCTCTGAGGGCAGAGTTTGCTGTGATATGACCAAAAGGAAAAAAGGCTGCGGGCTGGAAGGACAGAGAGACCCATGACTGTTTTCTGCTTGAATCCAAGGCTGTGGCTATGGAAAAAACCAGACCCTTTGGGGTGTCAATGCTGTGAACAACTCCTGAGCGCGGTTCTCACTGGGGAGGGCGGGCTATAAATAAATTATTGTTTTATTGTTATTGTTGTTATTGTTATTGTTATTATTTTAACCCAAGGTACTATTTTTGGGTTAGCAGGGTCTGTAACCTGAAGCGTCTGTAACCCGAAGTACCACTGTACCATGCCTGTAGGGTGACATTCTAAATAAATAAATAAAAAGGAAGCAATGGTAAGGAATGACAATGGAGGAAATACTTGTTACAGGTAGGTAGCTGTGTTGGCCTGACGTAGTCAAAAGAAATAATAAAAAAAAATTCCTTCCAGTAGCACCTTAGAGACCAACTAAGCTTGTCATTGGTATGAGCTTTCGTGTGCATGCACACGTCTTCAGATACACTGAAACAGAAGTCAGAGGGTGTATAGTCAGAGGGTGGGGAGGGGTATTACTCAGAAGGGTGGTGGGAATGGGTGATTGGCTGATAGGAGTGGTAAACCTGTTGACGACTGTTAACGACTGCAATTGGTCTTGCAGGAAAAAGCAAGGGGTGAGATGGCTAAAGAAAGTTTTATCATGTATAATGAGATAATAATCCAATGTCTTTATTCAGACCAGGTCTCTTCATGGTTTTAAGCTTGGTAATGAGTTGCAGTTCAGCAACTTCTCTTTCCAGTCTGTTTCTGAAATTTTTCTGTAATAAGACAGCTACTTTGAGATCTTGTATAGAATGTCCTGGGAGATTGAAGTGTTCTCCTACTGGTTTCTCTGTCTTGTGACTCCTTTGGCGTAGGGTTTGGCCTATTTGTCCAATATAGAGAGCTGAGGGGCACTGTTGGCATTTGATGGCATACACAGTGTTAGAAGATGAGCAGTTAAATAGTCCTGAGATGGTATGTTTGATGTTGTTGGGGCCAGTAATGGTGTTGTCCGGGTGTATGTGGCAGCAAAGTTGGCATCTGGGTTTATTGCAGGCTCTGGTACCAGTGTCCATGTTAGGTCTAGTGGTATTATTTTAGGTGAGGAGTTGTTTAAGATTGGGTGGCTGTCTGTAGGCAATGAAAGGTCTTCCTCCCAGAGCTTGAGAAAGAGAACTGTCATTGTCTAGGAGAGGTTGTAGATCTCTGATGATGTTTGTACTGTTTTAATTTGGGAGCTGTGTGTGATTACTAGTGGTCTTCTGTTATTTTCTTTTAGGAGGAAATAGATACTTTACAAAGAGCTGGATACACTGAAACAAATAAATATCTGGAGGCAAAGAGTTCCAAGGATAAGAGGTGTGTGTGTGGGGGGGGGGGATGACAGAGACTTAAGATAACTCATACAATCGTTGGTCTAGTGAACAGGTTAGTATCAGAGGAATAAAGAGGTCTTCAGAGCATAAAGGGGGGAAATGAAGTGATAGAGTGATAGATGTACAAGCTTTTTAAAAAACTAAGTACTGTATGATTATAAAATGAGCATACTAAGGGAAAGAAAGTCCATGCATATATAAAATGAGAGAAATATTGTCACATTTGTGCACAGTGCCTTTCAATCTCAAGTATGCATGGCAAAATTCTACTTAACTTGGTTTCACATTTTGATTCTCAGCACTTGATTTCACAGTAGAGAGCAATGTCCTGTGGGACTAGATCAGTTTTAAAGGCTGCCTATCCACCTTTCTTGATCCTTTATTAATGAGAAGGGAGGTGTATACTTGATGTGGATGTTTAAAGTTAAAGGGGGGGGGGGATGACAGATAATTATAGCTATTTTTCAACCATTTCCTTTTCTTTCCCAAATAATGCAGTCCCTCATTCACAGCTCATCCTTTGAACCCACAAACCGAGAAAATAAATGAGCAAGAACTGCAGAAAGCAAACAGATATGAAACATAAATTATTAGCCTATATTCTGTATATAAAGGGGGGGTTACATTTCTAGAAGGAGCATGATAGCAGTGTGTTGAATCTTTGCTCCCCCCCATATGCTTAAGTCTAAACTTCCCATCTGTCCCAGCAAGCATGACCAATGGTCATATCTGCTTTTTCCAAAAGCCATTCCAACTACTAATGCAGCCATTATTATTATTATTATTATTATTATTATTATTATTATTATTCCTAAGAGCATTAACATTTAGGAAAAAGGCATGATGCAGCGATTGTGTCCCCGTTACCTATCTAAATTAATTGTTTATGGCCAATTTTCTTCTGAAAAGTTCACCACAACTTATTACAGAGCCTGACACTTCAAAATATGTTTTGCCAGCTGTCTCTTAATACTGAGTAATATATCATTATGGTGACATTACTACTAACCCACTAATAACAGGTCTAGATGGTAAGGGTTCATTCTGGGAAATCATGACCAGGCAAGAGGAAGTCTTTGAAAATCTTCAGCATTATGCTTTATAGGCTCTAATCACCCTTTCAAAAGAAGCAGAGTCGGGATAGTGTTCAATATGCCAGCCTTTCCAATGCCCTGCAGCAACCAGAATATTTACTTTATTCACAGACGTTTGTCACTAAGGACCAGCTAGGTGTGATGACAGCGTTTCTGTATGCTTAAACATGGAACAGTGCCAATCGCACAAAAAGAAGGGTTGTAGCTAAGTGGTGGAACACCTGCATTGCATGCAGAAGGTCCAAAATTCATTTCCCAGCATCTCCAAAGAAGGGCCGGGAGAAAACTCTGCTTGAAACCCTGGAGAGCCACTGCTAGGGTAGACAATGCAGACCAGTGGTCTGACTCAGTATTGACCGCTCCCCACATCAAATGGGGGGGCGCCTTTTGCGTGGTCGCGCACAGCCCCCCTGGACCTATGTGTCTCCCAGCAGTACAACCTGGCTCTCCCCCCCCAGCCAGACACCTGGAGGTCTCCGCCTACCTCTGCCAATTATCCTATCCCAGCTGAGGAGGCGTTGCCAGGAGATTTGGCCAGGTAAGGGGAGGGACCGCCCTGCCCACACAATAGAGGGCAAAACTTACCTGGGAATCCTCAGTCGGTTCCACCCTCCCCTCCCTCAGTTAAGCTTTCTTTTGCAGGCTAACCTCTTCACAGATATGCAGGCGCTGCTACGTCACGGTCGCTGTTGAAGGGCCAGAAAGGAATTTTCCTGTATTGGCAGGTTTTTCTTTCCCTGATGCAAAATGTCACAACTTTGGCGGTTTCAGGCCTTGGGAGCAATCCTTTAGTCTATCTTCCTAAATGGGGAGGGGCATGAAGCAGTGACCCACGCCCCCTTTGCAGCGCTGATACCAAGATTCCCCGTTAAAGCTCATCCCTGTGACTTCCCCCACCCTCTCCGCGGTCCCCCAGCTCATCCCTGTGAGTCCCCTGGTGTCAGTATCAGTGTATCCCGGCCTGTATGTCAGGTATTCGGCATTGGGGGGACGGGGACGGCAAGGCGTGGTCCACTTTTCGGCGCGGTGTTGGTGTGGTGTGGTCTGTCTGTGACGGTCTGTCTGTCTGTGGCCTTGGAGATGGAGCTTCTGGCTTCCATTTCCCAGCATGCACATTCATCTGAGTTGTGAGTTTTGGAACACAGGGTTTTGGGGGTTTTATGTGGCCCAGGTGTGACATCTGTCTACACGAACTGTATATGGTCACTCACATATTCACTTGGGATGTTGTGTCAAAACTTGAATGCAATCGGTCAAGCGGTTTCGGAGAAAAGTGGAGACACACCCACATGGCCAGTTTACATTTATATATATATTGCTGGCTTTATGTTTTGTTTTAATGATATGGTTTGTGGTTGTTACGTTGTACACCACTTAGAGATCATTATTTTTTAAAAAATAAGAGGTTATTTAAAATGCTTTTAAATAAATAAAATAAAATACCTGGGAATAAGGATCATTGGAGGGGCTCACTTCTAAATACACTTGAATACACTGTTAGTTGTATACATCAAATTTCACTGACAGTGAAAAATAATTTCCCCCCATTTCCACTTTCCAAGGCTTGCTGCTTGTTACTGGCGAGACCCCACCACATAATTAAATAAATAAATAAATAAAGGAGAGAGACCTCAGGAAAGGAATCTAATCCCATTTTTGAAATGGGTTCCAGCTTTAATTGTATTCCAAAGGTCTCTTTTTAGACCACTTTCTCCCTTGTCGCTCCCTCCTCCTTCAAGTCTCTACTATTGAGATTCTTGTCAGCATGAATTTCAGCAGACAAGTTTCTTCCTTTTGCTTAAACTCTTAATTAAAAAGCATAATTGAGAGTTTTAATTAGTTGAAAACAGCCACTGCTGCAGGTGAATTCTATTAAAGATTGGAGCTTGCCTGAGCTGTGGAAATTTTAAAGTGCGTTTTCGCTTCCCTCCCTGGTTTCTGCTAATGTATTTTTTTTGGTAACCAATTACAAATGCATTGGATTCCACCTTTGATTTAAAAGTGTAATTCTGAGCTAAGGATAACTAATTCAATAATTTAAATTACAAATAAAAAATTACAAGTGGCTAAGGTCACCATTACAGTCCTTAAACTACCCACAGGCAACTTTTTTTTGTATGAAAGCAACTGTGTTGCTTTAAATAAAGTATATCTTACATTGTACTGAATCACCTTTCATGTTCAGGTTGCAAACATTTAAGTCACATAGAACCTTTAACAGTATGAATAGTCAGAGAGAATACATATATGATCAAATGGAACTCACACACTGACCACCACTGCTGTAAATAATATATAGAGCATGTTTCAAAATTATGCCTTAAAACCTTTACCGTATTTGGCTTCAAATTTTTCATTTATACGTTGTTTCAATTTGCATGCCATTTCCCCACATCAATGTGCCCCCAATGTCTCACAGCAGAACAGCGAAAATACATATCAATACATCATTACTATAGCAGTTGAATGCAAATTCATTTCTAAACATAGTACTATGGTACCTTGGTTTACAAACACAATTAGTTCCGGAAGTCTGCACTTAACCTGAAGCGTACTTAACCTGAAGTGAACTTTCCCATTGAAAGTAATGGAAAGTGGATTAATCCATTCCAGACGGTCCGTGGAGTACTTAAACTGAAGCGTACTTAATCTGAAGCGAACTTTCCCATTGAAAGTAATGGAAAATGGATTAATCTGTTCCAGACGGGTCCACGGAGTACTCTACCTGAAGCGTACTTAACCCGAGGTATGAGTGTAATTGGTTCCGGAAGTCTGTGCTTAACCTGAAGCGTACTTAACCTGAAGCAAACATTGAAAGTAATGGAAAGTAGATTAATCCGTTCCAGACAGGTCCGCAGAGTACTTAAACTGAAAATACTCAAACCGAGGCATACTTAAACCGAGGTATGACTGTATGATGATGAAAATAATTCATTTTGATAATATGAGCATTAGAACATTTTAAATTCACTATGAAATAGGCTATCGGTCATATAACACGTCAACTGATATCAGTTGGTTAAAATATGTAAACCAGATATGATAAAATATTTTCTGCTCAGTCAGTCAGTCAGTGCAGGGGATAGCAAGCAGCTTTCTTAAAGCTTGCAACAGATGATCTCTCATGCCCCTGCCCAATCATATCCCAGTACAATTCTTAAAGACTGCAATGGCAAGGGGTGGGGGTTTGATTTAAGTCTCTTCCCCTGTGCACTTTATGTTTCTGCTGCTTCTCCGATTGCATGTACCTGACACAGCTTTTTCCTCGCCTGCTAGGAGGGGGTGCCACTGCCAAAATATTTAAATACCTCACTGGTGGAGGCTGGAGCAGGACACCACTGCCACACCACAGCTGCTGCTGTGCGGCTTCTCCTTCCCAATTCTTGTACCAGTCTCTCAATCACTCCCAAACAGCAAAACATTTTCTCCTTTGCACCTTACACTAAGACCTTCCCAGGGTGGTAGTGGCAGCAAACGGGGTAGGGGGGATTAGATGTGAAGTCCATGCTTCTTAACCCCCCCCCCCCAAATGTCCCAACTGCTTACCTCTGTGAAGCTGTGACCTCTGTGAAGCAGATCGCTACGATTTTCACTTGACACAGTGGGAAACTGAGCCTGAGAGAAAGCAACTTGGACAATGACATATCCCAAGTCCAGAGCAGAGACCCCAAAAGTAGGTGAGACGTGAACCAAAGTCTTCCAGGAACCAGTACATCTTGAACCACTTCAGAATGCAGACATGGGATGTAGAGTGCAGCTGAAATTGTGTGTGTGTGTGTGTGTGTGTGTGTGTGTGTGTGTGTGTGTGTTGTGTGCTGGCTGCCATTTTCTTCCCAGAGCAATGTGGAGAATGGAGAATTTTTGCTGCTGCTTCTCCCACTTCCAGGGACAGCAAAAGAAAACAAAACCCAACAACGCTCCTTTAGCAATAAGGAAAGAAGGTACGCTACTGGCGTTGCAAATACAACTATAATGTATTTACATTGCACCTGTTTCTAACTGCAAAACATTGATGACAATCTCCATATTGCATGGGCAAGGCCATGCCAAGCTTTCCAATGAAGGTCTGAAGAGGTTTGCAATTCCCTTTTGGGCCCCAAAGCAGCATTTTTCTTCTTCTTCTTCCTGTTATTTGTTATGATCTTTCAGTAAGCAATTTTGCATTGTGATTTCTTATAGTGCTTAAAATTACAATGCCATTATCTTTTTGATCTAATGAAGCATTTTTTAAATTGCTAATTGAACATGCCAGGAACGAAACCGTAACTTGTCATGATGAGATGTCAGCTGGTCTCAGGTGGGCAGCCTGTACCATTTTGCCACCTGAGGTGAAACAAGAAGGTGCCACCTTCTTCCCACCAACCCTGCTGCCCCCCCCACCTTGACTGAAGCCTTCCTTACCAGTTGTGTGACTGCGGCTTCTGGTGAGATATTGTGAGAGTCCCATGAGATCTCATAAGATCTTGTGGGAAGCTGCCAGAATGCAAACCTGGCAGTGGTAGGGTCATCTACGGGAGCACCATCCCACAGGATTCTGCTGCCTGAAAAAAACATTGGTCTGGAATTGAAATATTAATGGGTAAAACGTGCAGGGGTAAGCAAGAAAAGAACAATACAATCAATTGAATAATTACCAAACTATAATAACACAACAAGATGGAAGAAGTTAAATATTGAGACTACACATGGGTGAAGGGGAGCCAGGGGGTATGTGCAGTGGTGTAGCAAGGGGGGGCAATGGGGGCAGGTCACCCCGGGTGCCACCCTGGAGGGAGGGTGACACTCAGCAGCAGCACCCCCCACTGGGGAACATTTTTTTTATTTTCTGTTGCATGAGATTTTTCAACTGTTCTTATATGTACTTTCAATGCTGATTTCATATCTGAAGTCGGTTTTGTTCTGTAAGCTCTAGGTTTGGTTTGGTTTTTTGCAATTCATGTTTTTCACTTTTTGCCAGAGCCAGAGCCAAAAAATCCGCACTGGGTACCACCTGGGCTTGCTACGCCTCTGGGTATGTGGGAGTTTATAATATTATTTTCTAATTGTGTTGTATTTACATATAGTAAAAGGAAGCCTAGAGTAATTATATATACTTTAATTTCAATAACTTAAGTGTTAGGCTCATGTTAGAATATGAATATGAATTTTGAATTTGATGCTTGTATTTTGTTTCTCTTTTTGGCTTTGAAATAATAATAAAAAAGGATTCTGCTGCCTGAGGTAGCTGCATCAGTCTGCATCATGGACAGGCTGGTTCTGGTTGATATCAGTTGGGAGTATATGTCTCATGATATTGGTGCAATTGATGATCAGTGTCATACTCCTAAGGTTATAATAAATAACTGTTCCAATACAGTGCTACCTTCAGTTACAAACGCCTCAGGTTACAAACGCTTCAGGTTGCAAACTCCGCGAACCTGGAAGAGTTACCTCGAGTTGAGAACTTTGCCCCAGGATGAGAACGGAAATTGTGTGCCGGCGGCGCAGCGGCAGCAAGAGGCCACATTAGCAAAAGCACACCTCTAGTTAAGAACAGTTTCAGGTTAAGAATGGACCTCCAGAACAAATTAAGTTCATAACTAGAGGTACCATTGTATAGGAAGCTGCCTTATGATGAGTTAGACCATTGATCAGTATTGCCAGTACAGTGGTACCTTGCTTCTCAAACTTAATCTGTTCCAGAAGTCCATTCCAAAACCTAGGCGCACTTTCCCATAGAAAGTAATGCAAAATGGACTAATCCGTTCCAGACTTTTAAAAAACAACCCCTAAAACCACAATTCAAAATGAATTTTAATATCTAACAAGACCATTGATCCATAAAATGGAAGCAACAATAAATGTACTGTACTATAAAATAAATAAGACAGTATGGTAGATGATAACAATTAAAATTATTAACAAGTTAACCGCAAAAGCCTAAAAAACAAAAGCGCCAAATGAATAGCAAAAACAAAAGCGCCAAACTTAATCCATTCTGGAAGTCTGTTTGACTTCCAAAATGTTCGAAAACCAAGGCACAGCTTCTGATTGGTGCAGGTGCCCTGGAAACAACAGCCGACAGTCACATCAGATGTTCAGCTTCTGAAAAACATTCAAAAACCGGAACACTTACTTCCAGGTTTTCGGCGTTTGAGAACCAAGGCATTTGAGAACCAAGGTACCACTGTATCAGTATCTCAGTATTGTCTCCAGTGACTGGTGGTGGCTCTTTAGGATTTCAGACAGGGCAGATTCCTAGCCCTCTGTGGAGATGCTAGGTGATTGAACCTGGGAAGCCTCTGCATGCAAATCAGACACTTTGTCAAGGAGATACTTCCCCAAAGATTCCAAACGAGATAAATATGTCACATACCCACTGATTTTGGGTGGTCGTCTGCTCTGGCACCCCTGAACCTAGTCTTATATTTTGTTGAGTTAGCCAAGAGACTTCTCATCTCACATTAGTATTAATGCATGAGAGTTGGAGACAGATGCAAACAAATTGTGATATCCAAAGGTATCTGAAAGGAAGCATCTGTGCAGATGCTCTACAATCTGAAATAGAAACCAGTCACTAATTCCATGCATTTTCTTTGAGCTAGAAGAAGGATGTCTGCTTGTATTGCAGTGGGCATTTTAAAGAACAGAAAACAACCCTCTAACATCTCCTGCAGACTCCACCCACATCAGCTCCTCATGACAGGCTTTACTAAAGCAAACCCTCTAACATCCTGCTGCGAATGTTTCTGTAGCATGGAAATTTTATCTGTGGAAAAAGAACTGTCAAAACAACCCAGAGGATGAGTTGAAGGTTGTGCTATATATTTGAAGGGTTGAAATTGTTCCCTAAAATGTGAAAGAGCTTAATACTCATATTTCCCCAGTCCCATTCTTTACTGTAGTTTTTCCTAGCTGCTCCTATTTCCATGCTGTTTTTTTTTCCTGGTTTAGAATCTTAGGTTGTTTTTACTCTTGTTTTTACAGTTTCATTCTGTAATTTGTTTTGAGTTCGCCTTTGTGAGAAAAGTGTTTTCTTCACTCTTACTATCATCGTCATCATTGGTATTATCGTTTCTCCTAAAGCCATGAACAGGGTAACATAAGGACAAAGCCGTTCTGTCAGCACTTGCTTCTTGTGAAATCACATAGAGATAATGGAGTAGGGATAATGGTGTAATTCTTTGCCAGAGCAGAGCCATCTTTCCCATACGGCTTCGTGGTGAGTTGCATCAGGGTGCCGGCCTCTCAGGTGCGCCCCAGTGAGTGGAGGAGCTGCACGGCTTTGCCAGCGACTTCCCCTTTCCCTGCACGCCCGCCAGCTGTGCCCCGTCAACCATATGGCTGGTGGGTGTGCAGCTTGCCACCCAAGCCTCCAGGGGAGGAGAGCGATGTCTGCAGAGGCTTAGGATGGAAGCTGCGCCCCGCCAACTATATGGCTGGCAGTGCACAGCTTTCCCCCCACACACTATTCATGGTAATTTGGGGGTGCTAGGTGGATATTTGCACCCCGGAACCGCATCTGCTAAAGACGGCCCTGTGCCAGAGTATTCAGTTCAGAAACAGAAGCAGATAGCAGCAACCTGGCAAGAAAAAAAAATGAAAGAGGGGAACTCTTAGTTTCTGAAATATTTATATTTATGTGCAGAATAAAATGTAAAGGTAAAGGGACCCCTGACAGTTAAGTCCAGTCGTGAACGACTCTGGGGTTGCAGCGCTCATCTTGCTTTACTGGCCGAGGGAGCCGGTGTTTGTCCACTTCCACAGACAGTTTTTCCAGGTCGTGTGGCCACCATGACTCTAGCGAAGCCAGAGCAGCGCAGAGAAGCACCATTTACCTTCCCGCTGGAGCGGTACCTATTGATCTACTTGCACTTTGTGGCATGCTTTCGAACTGCTAGGTTGACCGGAGCTCACGCTGTCATGGGGCCTCGAACTGCCGACCTTGCGATCGGCAAGTCCAAGCGGCACAGTGGTTTAAACCACAGCCAAGTCCCATGTGCAGAATAATCTTGCTTAATTCAACTGCTCTCTGCATTCAGAGTGTGCACTCTTTTTCAAAGGTTTCTTGGTTATCAGGGTTCAATTTTTGCTTCTCCTATAGTGACCCCAAGCTCCTAACTCTCTTGCAGTGCACAATTCTGCCCATGATGCCTTTGGGTTCTGCTTCCAAACATTGGCTGTCTACTTCTGAACCTGGATAGTTCTATTAGTAGCTTCCTCCACATTTACAGCTCAGGAAGAAAATTAATCCCAAGGTACTTTGTTAGTAGCGGCAATCTATCCTGATTTTGAGAAATTTTGGGCTCTGCAGAAACAACCAACATCCAATTTACAATAATCTTTACACACCAAAAAAAGAGGAGGAACCTACAAAGGGGGGGGGGAATTCCTTCTCTGTCCGTCACAGACTGTTGCGTCCTGGCTTCCTGTGGTGTAAAAGGTAGCCAAAGAAGAAAATGGGTTCTATTATTGTTTTTTTGCCACCTTTATGTATGGCCCTGGATTTTCATCGAACAGCTTATTTCCAATTTGAAGTGCCTCCTTCGCAACAAAAAATATCTTACACCCAGTATGATGCCAGCTCAAATCATCTCTTTTTCCACTCAACCTCAGCATGCTCTGTGACCCTTCTCTTTCTCCCGGAGAGGGTATGCTTTCATGTTAAGATTCAGGACCATCCAGGCCAAGATGTTAGGTGAAAAGCAGACACATTCCTAATTACGTGGGATGCTTAAAAAAAAAAGTTCCAAGCACTCAGCTGTTGCTTTTCACTTAGTGTTGGAAGATCCCATACTTTACTCCATAATTCATAACATTTCTCCTGTTCCTTTATACATAATCTGATTCCAGTTACAATTCAGCCATTATGCTTTCATTCTGAGAATTACTACATTTTAAATGATCTTATATAGATAGATAGATAGATAGATAGATAGATAGATAGATAGATAGATATAGATATAGATGATATAGATATAGATATAGATTAGATATAGATATAGATATAGATATAGATATAGATATAGATATAGATATAGATATATATCCATTCCCCTGAAATAATCTGTCAAGGGAGCTGCAGCATTTGTCCAAACCTTAAAGTACAGTGAAGCCTTTGGAAGACATATTGGGTGATTATTGAATTATTCAGAAGCAATGACTGTGAAAGTTCTTCAGTGGCTTCTTAAATCAGAAGACTGCAGGAGCTATGAAGCCAACGTCTCGGTCTCGGGGGAATTAGAAATGTGCATACTGTTGTTGGGTAATGCACATTTTGATGATAATAGATCAAATGTTATTTGGCAGGAGACCACATCACATTGCAATGGAAGCATCTCACACTGTGTGCTTATTGTTAAACCGATGAATACAGTACTATTTTCATTGACTCAGTGTTGGGACATGCGCGATGACTTTGTGCACTAAAACCACACATCAAACATTCAGTTTCAGGAACCACCATGCTGTGGAGCTGTGGGTCCACATTTAAGGTGTGTGATAGGGTAGAATTAGGCAGCCTTGAAGATTTGGCTCAGCCCATATTTTTCTATCAAACCCAACCTGTTTTGTATTTCATAAACTGATATCTTTTATCTTTTGGTTTCCTTCTCATTTCAACAGAGCGATTTATATTATAAACTAAAATGCGTACATGATTTATCCATTCTTAAGTATGTTTCAACTTAAACAGAGCACTCCCAAACTTTCAACATTAGCACACACCAACATACACCCATAAGTAAATCAGCAGGATGTGGGAAATTCAGCATGCTTACTATAGCATTACTATGTGTTGCAGAATTGTTGTGGTCAAATTCTGTAGCATAAATATTTAGGAAAGGAATAGTTATTATACAAATCCTGATATAATTGTACTGGTCAGAGAGAAGGTGTTCCACCTTAAAGACAGAACAGCTGCCTGGCCAGCATAACATGAGGACGAACATAGAATAAAGAGACAAAACAGGATACTTGCTTTCTTCTGTCTCAACCTTGTTCTGTTTCCTCCTCACCCCCACCTCTCATTGATATTTAAGATTACTGCATCGGTAGGTTTTCAGAAGCACAATGGACTCATGGGAATAAAAATACAAGTGCTTGCATTTGCTGTACATATTACTTGCTCACCTTTCAGAGAAAGCCTAATTGTCTAATTCTGTCCTGACATTCAGAACTGCTCTACTAAGTGAAATAACAGAAGCTGGGGTATGGGGTTATTCACCAGCAGTTGCTGATGTAGCGAAAAGTTCCATGCAGTGGAAAATGCTAAATGTCACTTACTTCATTTGTACTACTGTATTAGACAACAAGTAGAATTTCCAGCACATGCTTCATAAAAAAAATCGAAATCAAACCAAAGCATCTTTGTAAGACTGTAAGACTGTACTGTTTCAAGTGTTTGTGTGTGATATTTGTGGTTTCTGACCACAAATGTGTAAGTGCTTGGAACTCCTGCAGTCTCTCACCACTTGGAGACTGGGGTGGCATGTACAGTGTTACCTTGGTTCTCAAATGCCTTGGTGCTCAAACAACTTGGAAGCCAAACACTGCAAACCCAGAAGAAAGTGTTCTGGTTTGTGAACTTTTTTCGGGAGCTGAATGTGCTCCATTTTGAGTGCTACGCTTCCGTTTTGAGTCCCACACTTCCGTTTTGAGTGTTACGCTGAGGTTTTTGCTATTTATTTTGTGTTTTTGTTTTTGCGGCTTTTTTGCTGTGTTTTTGTGACTGTGCGGAACCCAGTTCAGCTACTGATTGATTGATTGTGTGACTGCAGTACATTGTTTATTGCTTTCGTTTTATGAATCAGTGGTCTCATTAGATAGTAAAATTCATGTTAAATTGCTGTTTTAGGGGTTGTTTTTAAAAGCCTGGAACAGATTAATCCATTTTGCATTACTTGGTTTTGGAATGCTTTGGTTTTGGAATAGACTTCCGGAACAGATTAAGTTTGAGAACCAAGGTACCACTGTGCCAATACAAATATATTCAAAGTTTCAACCAAAATAAGCCAAAACAAGAATATTCACCTCTCTTCAGAATGTCTGTTCCTGCCACACCTCACCAGAAGCGGCTGTTGTGACACTGTTGCAGCCAGCAGGGGCTTGAATCCTGCTCCATTCTCAGCTTTGGCGCAGCAGGAGAAGATGCCTTTGCTGCCATTTGGCATGCCAATTGCCGCGGATGCACCTGCGTGGCTCTTTGGCCAATCATGGGCATATGTGGGGTGGGCCTTGGAAACGGACCTGACAGGAAACATTTCCCCTCTGGTCTGCTCTCCGGCCATGTAAGGATGGTTGTGCGGGGACCCGGGCATCAGTCAGCACTGGATCCCACCATCCCCATTTCAGGGATTATGGGCTGCCTGGAGTTGGGGGGGTGCCCTTGCTAGACCTTGCTATGGATTGCATCAGTTGCCATATTTGGGGGCAGGGAGGAATTTTCCTTGCAGTTCAATCTGTGAGTGTTGCTATCTCATAGGAATCATCACAATCCCCCCCCCAAAAGGCACTGGGCTAGATCCTTATTCAATGTGGGCAGGGAGTGGACCCGTTCCACTCTGCTACCAAAGGATATCCCCTTAAGGGAGCCTGGAGGAGGGCTTCAAGTCCAGGTATCCAGCTCTGGGATGGATGGGCCTTGGCAGAAGCCACTTGGTGACCTTGGCGGGTTTCACAGATGTGATGCATGTTGCAGTGTGACCCTAAACATTGCTCAACCCCATTTAACCCTCAACCAGCAGACGGACTGGTTGATCTTGGGATATACACCCAAAGCCTACATCTGACATCTGTCATCATTAAAGTTGTGGCCTTATTTCATTCTGTAATGCTAACCTTAAATTGGAGTTCTTGTTATTAGACACCCAAAAGAAGAAGAAGAATTCAAAAACTCAGGTCCATACGCATTTCAATTGTGAGGGTGATCCCTACTCGTGAGTCAAAAAGGAAATTATAACAAACAATAATCCATTCAATTGCATATATTCTAACAAAAGTATCAACTCAAACAAGGTTACAACTCAGTAATACAGAACAATAATGAAAATAATAGTATTGAGAAAGAATTCATATAAGTCCATAAGCATGTATGATGTCTGAAGTCAACTGTTTCGATGTATATATCTTTATCAGCTAATTTTAAGGAGTCGTGTAAATCGTATAAATCGTATAAATTTTCTATTGTTTTCACGTTTTTCAAGACTATTATTTTCATTATTGTTCCGTATTACTGAGTTGTAACCTTGTTTGAGTTGGTACTTTTGTTAGAATCTATGCAATTGAACGGTTCGTTATAATTTCCTTTTTGACTCACGAGTAGGGATCACCCCCACAATTGAAACGTGTCTGGACCTGTGTTCTTGAATTCTTCTTCATATTTCATTCCAGCCTGTTGTCCTGTCTCTTCCATTGTATGATTGTGTGTGCTTTCACCCTGCCTCTGGCTGCACTGTGCCTGGACTTGCAGTGAACACCAGGAACAGTCACTACAAGTCAAGGATTATTACGATCTACATGCTCAGGAAATGGAAAACGATTTTGCTCGGTGCTGAATTGATGACAGAATCATCATCAAGTGATCTCCCCTGAGAAAAAGCATTCCATGATCCATAACTGGGAATTACCACAGTCAAGGTCTGCTCACTTATTGACACCCTCCTAACATCTCTTGGAGAGGACACACACAAAGAAGGGCCTCTGGGCTAAGTACATCCAATTGGCAATGCCACACAGCACACACAGGATGAGGATGTCCATATTAAAGAAGCAAAATGACTTAAATTCAGCACGAATCATTCCAGTTGACATTCTCTGTAATCAGATAGAGCCCCAAGGGCAAAACATGGCAGGACCGCTTGCCATCTACTCTCTCGCAGAAAGATAATCATATCAGGAATGAAATTTGTATTGAAAACGCCTGTTAGCTGATAACTGACATATAATACTAAAACCCCTAATCAGGCAGACTTCTCAAGTGCTTCTCATTGAGTGAAGGGCACTCAAAACTGGGTTGCTATGCTTTAAACATCCCTGTCTTAATTGGTTTTTAAAAGTATCCACCTGCTCAGTGCTTTCAGTCCCTACAACTTATGATCGCCTAAATCATCTGGGGAAATTCTACCTATGGTACTCTACAGAATATCATAGGATGATGACCGGAAAACAGGCATTTTCCCCCTTTCCCCTGTACTAGTGAATGCCCTTCTCTTGTCCATATGTGAAGCAGCAGCCATCATTTCTTATTGAAGTCTTGCAAAGGCAAAACTTTTTGCCCAGGCTTAAGATTAGGCTCTGTTTTCATTTGAATCCCATGAATTATTATTTTTATTTGTTTTTTAATATGCTTCCCACTTCAGCTTTGCTACCAATAAATTTAAAAAATCTATTAATGACTCCAAATTCTGGCTTTAAACAATACATTTTGACAACTGGCTGAGAATAAGGCAAGTTCATTTTCTTCTGAGTTGGTCGGCGATCAAGGTAAAAGATTGGATTTGACAACTTTAAAATTTGATTACCGGATAACATAACACTGGAAACCTTGTTCTTATTATGTAGGGTAAATTGTTTCTGGATCACAACCATTTCCCCCTTTGTTGCGAACATTCGATTGGTCACTGAGAATGAAATTTCTAAAACCAAGGCACTGCACATAATAAAATATTTAAAATCTGTGATCACTGTAGATTCCCAAATCCATAAATCACTAGGAAGTTCTCCTGTGCAAGGTGCATTTAACTTAACAGGCAGAACAAGAGCAGAACTCAGGAGACTTTCAAGTGGATTGTGCCCTCAGAGATTTATGACCTTTCTGGAAATAAAAGCATCTCTGGCTTATATTTGTCAGCCCACAAAGTATGGTAGTGTTCTCAATGGTTAATCTGGGCAGTTTGAGTGAACTGTTTTGCTAAAATCTGACCTTGAAAGACTCTTCTCCTACACACCCTTGTGAAGGTTTGCATCACCTTTTTAAATTAAAAATAGTTGCCAAAGCAATCAAGTTGGTCTGTTCAAGGGGATGGAACAAGTTTCCCATGAGGAAAGGTTGCAGAGTTCGGGACTTTTTTAACTTAGAGAAAAGGTGAGTAAGAGGTGACATGTTAGAAAGTTACAAAACTATGCATGGATAGAGAAAGTGGATAGAGAAATGTTTTTCTTCCTTTCTCATAACACTAGAATTTGTGGATAGCTAACAAAGCTGAATGTTGGAAGCTTGAGGACACATCAGTACATCGCCATACAATGCATAAACCATGAACTTCATTCCCACAGGAGGCAGTGATGGCCACCAAATTGGACACATTCATGGAGGAGAAGACTACGAATGAATGAATGAATGAATGAATGAATGAATGACTATTAATGACTATGCTCTGCTTCCATGGTCAGAGGCAGTAATGCTTCTGAATACCAGTTGCTGGAAACCACGGTGAGTATGGGGAGAGTGCTTGAGTCCTGCTTGTGGGTTTCCTACAGGCATCTAGCTGACCACTGGCATAGTAAGAAGAGGATGCTGGACTAGATGAGCCATTGGCCTGATCTTGCAGGCTCTTCTTAGGTCCTTATAGTCTATAAAATAATAATAATATAGTAATAATAATAATAATTTTATTTATACTCCACCCATCTGACTGGGTTTCCCCAGCCACTCTGGGTGTCTCCCAACAGAACACCAATAACAATAAAAAAGCAACATCAAACATTAAAAACTTCCCTAAACAGGGCTGCCTTCAGATGTCTTCTAAAAGTTAGGTAGTTGTTTATTTCCTTGACATCTGATGGGAGGGAGTTCCACAGGGTGGGCACCACCACCGAGAAGGCTCTCTGCCTGGTTGTCTGTAACCTCACTTCTTGCAGTGAGGGAACCGCCAGGAGGCCCCCGGAGCTGGACCTCAGTGTCCGGGCTGGACGATGAGGGTGGAGATGCTCTCTTAGGTATAGAAAAGAATAATCAAAATCCACAGTTGGCCATTATCGTTATTAGAAGCAACCAAAAGGTCACCAGGCAATCAGCAAGTTATTGAGTTCTCAGAAAAAATGTGTCAGACTTCAGCAGGTTGTTGGGAGATTTGGAGCAGTGCAGGGTGATATAAAAAGGAGGTTGGGTGTTGATCCTTTGAGTTTGCACTTAAGATTCATTATGGAAATGGCACTTGCAGACTAGATTCATCTCTACCTGGTGCTTGCAGGTATCAGACTTCACCCAGGGTTCTGGGATGGAGGAGCAATGGGTGATCCCAAGCCTGGGAGGTTACCAGTTCTGCTTCATGCCTTAAGCAAACCACACATAGGTCCCTGTGTGGTTCTCCCTCTTGTTAGAATGATGCTCCTTCTTTATATATAATTTCTTGAAAAAATATAGCAAGACAGGATGTACCACATAACGATGAAATAAACAAAAGATTAATAAAAAGATCAATAAAAGCATAAATAGAATGCCAATAAATATTAATAAATATCTAACTGGTAAAAAGAGATGCGGGTGGCATTGTGGGTTAAACCACAGAGCCTAGGGCTTGCCGATCAGAAGGTCGGCGGTTCGAATCCCCGCAATGGGGTGAGCTCCCGTTGTTCGGTCCCAGCTCCTGCCAACCTAGCAGTTATCGCTTCTCGGCCTTTTGGCTAAGATCAAGTGTAGTAATCTAGCAGTTCGAAAGCATGTCAAAGTGCAAGTAGATAAATAGGTACCGCTACAGCGGGAAGGTAAACGGCGTTTCCGTGCGCTACTCTGGTTCGCCAGAAGCAGCTTTGTCATGCTGGCCACATGACCTGGAAGCTATACGCCGGCTCCCTCGGCCAATAACGTGAGATGAGCACCACAACCCCAGAGTCGGTCGTGACTGGACCTAATGGTCCAGGTTTTTTTTTAACCTTTAACTGGTAAAAAGAAAAATCATGTTGTAAAGGTCTGTCCAGGGCCGGCCCTAAGGCAAGGCTGGGTGGCACAAGGCACCAGGGTGCTGGGCCACCAGGGGGCGCCGCGGTGCTCTGCCCTCGTGGCAGCCGCACTCGGAAACTGGGGGGGGGGCACCGGAGTGATAGTTCGTGCCATGGCGCCAGGTGCCAGCTATGCTTAAGACGGCCCTGGGTCTGTCTAAGCAAAAAATCAGGTGGTCTCTAAGGCACTTTGAGGTCAAGTTGTTTAGCACTTTGTGTATTAGCACAAGAGCCTTGAACCTGGCCTGTACCAAATCAGCTGCAATTGGGATAACAAAGCAACTCTTGAATATTGTCTTCATATTTAACATATTGGCTGATTAAAATTAATAGAAATACCTCAAAGTGGTCAAGTGCATAGCTAACTTTTTAATCAAGTCCATTTGAAACCATCTTTCTCAAAATATTGCTATATTTTGAAGACATCCTTCTTTTGATCTCTGGCTATTTCATCCTCCTTGCTCAGTCTGCAATAAACTTGGCTAAAACATTTCTCATTATTGATGCTATTACATCATTATGGAGACATTTCAGTCAGATTCTTTTCATGGACTGTCACAAACATTAATCATTTTCTTATTATACGTGTCTGTGATGTGGAACTGGTTTGGATGAATTTCCAAGATCTTCTGCTGAAGAAACACAATATGCACAGAAAAGTGCTCACAGGACACGGAAGAGAAACACCCACAATCATTAAACTCATTAACAAACATAAGACAGCCAAATCCTCAAACTTCTGGTATTCTGCTCACAACATTGAGAGAAATTAGTCTTTTATTCATAAGGTTGTTTGCTTGATGCAACCTATTGCCAGTTCAATCTAAACTAGTCAAGTGCAGTAATAGGGGGCAAAGCCAAAACAGAAACAAAATGAGAAACAAATATTTATATATGAACAATTTTTTTTCTAAATGAATTATCCATTTTCAGAAGCAAACGGGGGGGGGGGGAGCAAGTAGTGATCAAAACCAAGGGTGAAGAACCTCAGAGACAGGGTCAAATGTGGCCCTCCGGGTCTTGCTGTGTGGCCTCAGAACTGTCCCCAGGATATTGCCTTCACCAACCTTGCTTCACATCCACTTTTTGAGTATTTTGCTTGGATTGTATGTGGTTTTAAGCTCTCATACTGGAATAATGTGTAGAGCCTACTGCACAAAGGTAAAATTTACATCCATTGCCCATCCCATTGGTCCTACCAAGCACTGGCATGTGGCCCCTGGAAGAGAATGCGGCCCTTGGGATGAAAAATGTTCCCCATATCTGGCCTTGCCAATAAGTGATACCATTTATCCCTGCTCTCTAGTGACAAATGTTGATGGTTTCCATTTTATTTAATGTACTCCAAACATTGCCATTTATCTTATTTGACGCTGATTATTCTGGCTTCAAAAATGTTGTACTTTTCTATTAATTATTAACTCAATTAAAAAACCTCTCAAAATATGTATTTATCTTGACATGTTCAAACTGCCAAGAGTTATAATGCAACATTGGGAGTAGTGTAAAATCCAGTGGATGGCCGAGTTCCAACCCACACTTTAGTCTGAGAGATAGTGATCAGGTCATTTTGTGCAGGAATTTCCAAAGATCAAATTAATCAAGCCTTCCTATCTTAGGAGTTCCAAAAAGAGTATGCCATTGCCTAAATGTTCATGGATTTGGTAGCCACCTTCCAAAATTGAGGTGGCCAGAGCAAGCAAAACAGAGCCATTCTTGTTCACCTCTATATTCTAGGAACACAAGTGTCCTATTCCAGCTGGCCGTTACAAATTTCTGCAACTAAGAAATATTGCCCAAGTTTGCATTTCCTTTCTCCATCCCAATCCCGTTACCTTTTGCACCATGTTTTTTAGGTTGTAAATCTGAGGCAGGGTTTGTCTTATCACAGACATCTGTAAGCTGTTCTAGGAGCCCTTTACAGTGGTACCTCAAGTTACAAATGCCTCAGGTTACAAACGCTTCAGGTTACAAACTCCGCTAACCTGGAAGGGTTACCTTGAGTTGAAAACTTTGCCCCAGGATGAGAACGGAAATCGTGTGCCTACAGCACAGCAGCAGCAAGAGGCTCCATTAGCAAAAGCACGCCTCTAGTTAAGAACAGTTTCAGGTTAAGAACGGACCTCTGGAATGAACTAAGTTCGTAACTAGAGGTACCACTGTATTTGGCTGAAGAGCAGGATGAAATGCTTTAAATCAGCCTTCTTCAATCTTCTCCAACAATATGCTGTTGGACTACAATTCTCATCATACCTGACCATTGGCTAACCTGATTGGGAATGATGGGGATTGTATTCTAACAACATCTATGGACCCAAGGTTGAAGAACTCTGCTGCAGATATACGTAGATGTGTGCATGTGTGTGTGGAATGACATGGGATTCAATTGCCATTCCTAATTTGTTCAGGATTAATGTAGACTATAAAAATACCAGAAATTACATTTTTTTTATTCCCCAAAAAATATTTTGACAGGAAAGGACAAAACTACTAGATTTCAATAAAAATAATAGTGCTGCCAGAAATTTCATAACCCTTTTGCCACCATCTTTACAAGTTTCTGGGAAATGTAGCTGCTGGCTACTTCTCTTCTTATCTTTCTGACTGATGTCAGAGAGTAATATTTCATGGGTGTGATTTTTGCCTTACAAGTATTATCAGGTATAGTTCCTTTATGCTTTTGATCTTTCCTTTGATTCTTTTTTTGTTAGAACAGACTACACTTGGCATTTCTTAATATATTTGAATGCCATTTGCAATCCCTGCCAAAAATACGCCTAAAAGTTTCCTCGGTGACAAAGGAGCAGTACATGTGCCAAGATTGGATTTCAATATTTTAGAAACCCGCTAAAGCTGTTCCATTGCTTTGTCATAGGCATATGCTGGTGTTATTCATCAAATAGTTGGGTCTGAAATGAAACTACTTTTAAAACATGGGCCACATTCATTCACACCATACATTTAAAGCAGTCATGGCTTCCCCCTAAAGATTTCTGGGAGCAGTACTCTGTTAAGTGTGTTGAGAGTTGGTAGGAGAGCCCCTATTCATTCATTCATTCATTCATTCATTCATTCAGAGCCCCTATTCCCCTCATGGAGCTGCAATTTCCACAGTGGTTGAACAATCCTATCTCTATTTATAGGGAACTCACGACTGTTTAAATGGTATCATAGTGCTTTAAATGTATGTTGTGACTGTGACCATGGTTAAAATTCTACTGTATGTAGAGGAACAAGAAGAAAGGAGATATGGAGATATGGAGGGAAACAGAGGCAATGCTAACAAGTTTTGAATGTGTGCAACTGGGACATGCATAACCTTGTGTGCAGCAGCATTTAAGCATGCATATACTTGGTGTACGACTCCTGAATTTATTGCTGATCGGTATACGTGTATAACCATTTGTCATCTAAATAGTATCTGGAATGGAGATCCTGAGTCTCCCTGCCAGCCTCCCTGAAACCAGCATTCAGTTTGGAGGCATGCAAATCTACCAACTAACACCTGGCCAGACTTCCCCATTTGGAATGAGCTAAACTCCAGCAATTCAAGTTAAAAACAAATAATCTGGACTGACCAGATTAGCTTGCCAGACCTGTGCTGGAGGTTTGGTTTGATATGCTAGAACCTGATTTGGTCTGCTAACCCTGGCACAGAGCCTGGAGCACCTTCTAACTCTACACTGCTATGATTCTATGTCATGGCTTGCTTCTGCAATCCATGCTTTGGTAAATCCATGCCCATGCCATGTTATACATGGAATTTCCTTAAAAATGGTCTGGAAGTTTCAGTAGGTACATAATAAGACTGCCAGCTGGGTGTTATGAACATGTTGTGCATGCCACCTTGAACACCTCCCCGTCTAATTCCTGCCTTAGTTGACCTCAGCTGACCTTCATTGTCTGACACTGCATTGTTATAGCTGCCAAGTCTCCCATTTTTCGCGGGAAACCCCCATATTTTAAACAGTTTCCTGCCGGCAGCCCAGATTGAAAAAAATCCTGTAAATCCCCCGAATTTCTTACCTGCCAGGGAGGCTCCATTTTGGGTTCTGGCGCCGCCCGATTTCCAGGGCCCGTATATGGGTAGTGCGGCACCGGAAGTTGCTTCTACGCATGTCTGCGTAGAAGCGACTTCCGGTGCTGCTCCGCCCATGCCTGGACACCAAAAATCGGGTGGTGCCAGCACCGGAAGTTGCTTCTACGCATGTCCGGATATGTGCAGAAGCGACTTCTGGTGCCGCGCTGCTGCTGATCCCGCATTTTTCGCCGGGAGACTTGGCAGCTATGTGCATTGTGTCAACTGTTTTCACATAGATGCTCCCCCTGAGATCTTCTTCTCAGGCCATTCTTTGAGTGCCAAATGGGGAGATTACAAATGGCTATTGACTAAGGCCTTTTCAGTGGTGGCACCCCTGTTGTGACCCACCAGAGAGATACATCTGGCACCTATTTTAATGGTGCCAGGAAAATAACTTCTTTATTTTCCCATTCACATTCTAGTATTTCACATTCTTTTGACTGTTTTTTTAAATTTTATTTTCTGTTCTCCATGTTCTTTTATCTGCTTTGATCTTGTGTGGGATTGTTGTTGTTTTTTTCTCTTATTGTATTTTTTATTGTATCATATTTTTAATTTGTTATTTTTATTCTCTGAGTTGCCAGGAGAACGTTTTTGTTATAAGGAGGCTTATAAATAATGTAAATAAATGCATAAGTACACTGAAGCATGCCAGAGCCTTGTGACCTCCAGACCTGTCAATAAGATCTTTTCTGCTGGTCCTCTGGAGACACCAGTTGTTTTCTACCTTTTATTTTCATCTTCAATTTAAACCAGAGTACTTCAAATTTAAACATGTTATCATCACCTGGATTAAAATTGGTTTCAGTCTAAGAGCTCTGGTTTGAAAAGGCTAATAATCAGGCTACTTAGATCTTATAAAACATTTAAAATATGCAACAAGGCTCATCTCAGAATTTATGCAAGGACTCACCAGTGTGGTGTAGTTGTTAAGAGCGGTAGACTCATAATCTGGGGAACCGAGTTCACGTCTCTGCTCCTCCACATGCAGCTGCTGGGTGACCTTGGGCTAGTCACACTTCTAGGAAGGGAAAGCAGAATGTTAGCCGCTTTGAGACTCCTTCAGGTAGTGATAAAGCGGGATATCGAATCCAAACTCTTCTTCTTCACCTAGCAATGGAGGAGGAATCTAGGAATGGAGGAGGAATCTATTTTAAATGGTTCTAATCTATGCACAGAATTTGGGAGCTTCAGCCCAGTTGATCTTTCCATCAGTCCTTGCTGCTCGTGCACTGGGCATTTGTTGCTGTTTGTTTAAAATAGGTAGGCTTATGACATGCAACAATATAAGCAAGAAAAATATGTATACTATCCATATAATATTTATAAAGAGCCCAAGCTGTACTCTATTTCTGCAGCATATTTTATAAATATTAACACCCAAGCATTTTTGTACAGTTTTACACATTGTTATATGTACCTGTTTATGTTATGGTTGCCTTAAGATGCCAGCACCATATATATTAGGGGGACACAGCAGTCACCAGATTTGCCTTTTATCTGTAGTATTTAGAAGCAGCCCAATCTGTTTTGGATCCACTTAATGTCGCTCCAGTTCAATGGGTTATTCAGATCTGAATCTGATCTGTTAAATCTGAAGCTCCATTTTACCCACTTGACTATAACAGGGAATTTAAAAACCAGTGTACCCCCCCCCATTTTCCCTTAAGTGATGACATTGTCTGTATTAAGCTTTAGCTGATTACCTTCATCCAGCCTATTACAGCTCCCAGGCCCTAATTCAGAACACCAACGGCTTCCTTGCTATTAGATGAAAAGGACATCAGAATGTTGATCATATCTCCTAATCCGCAGGCAATCTCTTCTAGTACTAGTTCCATGTTGCTGTTAACAGCTAGGAGCTTATGTGGAAGCCTGTCATTCTCAGCTGCTTAGAGCATTCTTCAATGCAATTATAATTATTTTGGTGCTGTATGAATCTTTGTAAGCCTCGCAGAAATGTACATTTTGCAGCTATGATGATATTTTGTCCACATTATTATAAATTACTTATTATGATCAATATATTATCGCTACCATTGTGTCCCTTCAGAGCATTTTTTTTGTTATACAGAACTGTGCCCTTGTATGTGATTTCCCATGTATATGTTAAACAACATGGGGGACAAGATCGCACCCTGAGTGATGCCAAACAAAAATGGCCAAGGCATTTAACAAGAGACTGCCAGCATCAGCCCCCTAGCCCCGGAGTGGGGAATCTTTGGCCCTTAAGTTGTTGTTGGCCTATGACTCCCAACAGCCCCTAATCGGTATGGCCAGAAGTCAGAGAAGATGGGGGCTGGAGTCCAAGAACCAATGGGTCTCACTCCCTGGCTCACAAAGTCATTTCAGGGGAAATGCTTTTCAGAGTCAGGAACCTAGCCACAAAATAGTGGTCTGTAATTTTGAGAGCACTCAGCTGAGTTGAAAGAAAGGCAGCATATTTCCTAAAGAAGTCCAATGAGTTCATGGTTGGACTGGAATTTGAACTGAAACCTCTCACATCCAAGGCCACGCCAGCTAGGAAAGAGAGAGACATTTATCAGTAAGCCAGAAACAACTTCTTCTTCTTCTTCTTCTTCTTCTTCTTCTTCTTCTTCTTCTTCTTCTTCTTCTTCTTCTTCTTCTTCTTCTTCTTCTTCTTCTTCTTCTTCTTCTTCTTTTCTTCACAGGTCTGTTTCTAGAAAGCCAGAATTTGCTAATAGATTTTGGCTGGCAGGCTGCCAAGAAGGAAAGTGCAACCTCTGAAATCTTTCTCTCCCTCTCTCCTGCTCTCTTCTTCTTTTACTTAGGGCTCATTAGCAAAAGCAGCTGCTGGTTCATTCAGTATTAATGTTTGCCTATAATGAAGGACACTCCACCCACTTGTGGCACGAAGCAAGTACCGGGGGGGGGGGGGTCAATCAGCTTAGCTGGTGTATAATAAGACACAGTTTTGTGAGATGTTCAGAGAACACTGAGAAGATGCACAAATCTTCACTCTCTTGAAAACAACTTCAGCAAGTAATACTCACACTTCTTTGGCAAAAAATGATCAAAGTGAACATGTAGCATATTTGACAACCTAGTGGAGCTTTCGGTGTTGGTATATGCCTGGAAGGTTTGCCTTTGGGAACGTAGATGTTCACTATGCCACCGTAATCCTGGCTCAAAATAAACAATCTGAGGTAGCAAGTCTAAAGCGACAGAATTGTGGGCTGAGCTGATTTGTATGAATATTTTTGCTTTGTGGAGCAGTCTCTACCATTTGGGGTCAACGGGTCCTTGAATAAAACCTTGCTTTCTGAGAGGCAATGGCTGTTACCTCAGCTGTCCATGCAAACACAAAAGGTGGATATGGAGGAAACATAGTTGTGGCAATGTGTTAAAAAAGAAAGATTGTTAGCTCCTTAGGAGAGGAAGCTGTACTCCACTACTCTGCAGAGTGCCGGCCATACAACACTATATATAATAGAAGCAATAATTTTTTTAAAAAAAATACATTTTATTCCAATTTTCCAAATTCAACAAATTAACAAAACCAATCTTTTATACAAAATCTTATATTCACATCTTTTACCTTGCTCCGCCGAGCTATGACTTCCCCCCTCCCTTCATGCGGGTTTCTTGTTAATTCCCTTTTTTGCAGTTCCTTTTTTAACATATTGGTCAATTCGTAAGGTTTATTTTAATCCTGCGAGAGTTTTTAATGATCTACAGTTTTTCTCCATATAGTCCACATATTTACTCCAGTCCTTATGAAACCTTGTCTCCCCCTGGTCACGAATCTTGCATGTCAATCTAGCAAGTTCAGCATAGTCCATCATTTTTATCTGCCACTCCACAATTGTAGGTAATTCCTGTGATTTCCATTTTTGGGCTAACAAAGTCCTAGCCGCGGTTGTTGCATACATAAACAGTGTTTGATCTTCTTTTCTAATCTCTCCTCCTATTATTCCTAACAAAAATGCTTCTGGTTTTTTTGGAAAAGTATATCTAAACATCTTTTTCAATTCGTTATATAAACTTTCCCAAAATCTTTTAACTTTTTCGCATGTCCACCACATATGATAAAATTCACCATCTTTCTCTTTACATTTCCAGCAACTTTTATCACTCATTCTATACATTTTAGCTAATTTAACTGGAGTTAAATACCATCTGTACATCATCTTATATACATTTTCTTTCAAGGCAGTACATGCTGTAAATCTTAAAGTTTGATTCCATAATTTCAACCACGCATCATATTCAATATTATGCCCCAAATCTTTTGCCCATTTAATCATCACTTCTTTTGTCAACTCATCTTTTGTATACCACTCCAACAACAAATCATACATCTTTGCCAAAAGCTTTGTTTTGCCTTCTAGCACTTCTATTTGAAATTTGGATCTTTTATCCTCAAAACCTATTTTTCTATCTTCTTTAAGCACATCATTTATTTGATGGTATTCTATCCATCCTGTTAACACTCCTTTAATGTCCTCAAAAGGTTTTAAACTCCATCCTTTTTCAGTTTTCGTCAAGATTTCCTCATACGTGGCCCGCCTCTTCTCCATATTTACTTTCTTAACTGTTAATACCTCTGCTGGTGAGACCCACCAGGGTGTTTTAGTCTCTAACAGCCTTTTATTTCTTTCCCACACCTCGTACAGAGATCTTCTTATCACATGATTCGTAAACCCGGTATGTGATTTCTTTTTGTCATAACATAAATATGCATGCCATCCAAATCTATTGTTAAAACCTTCCAAATCTAACAAGTCCGTATTCTCTAGAGTTATCCATTCTTTTATCCAACAGATACAGGACGCTTCATAATAAAGTCTCAAGTCTGGCAGGGCGAATCCACCTCTTTCTTTCTTATCTACCAAAATTTTATGTTTTATTCTAGGTTTTTTCCCCTGCCAGACAAATCTTGATAAAATCTTTTGCCACTCTTGGAATTGCCTCGTACCTTTAACCACAGGTATAGTTTGAAATAGGAATAACATCTTAGGTAATACATTCATCTTTATTGTTGCGATTCTTCCTAAGAATGACATTTTCATATTAGTCCATCTTTCCAGGTCTTTCTTTATTTCCTTCCATACTTGTTCGTAATTATCACTATAAAGATTAATATTCTTTGCTGTCATCCATATTCCCAGATATTTTACCTTTTTAGCCACGTCGAGTCCATGTTTTAACTGTAATTCCTGTTTTTCTTCTTTCGTCATATTCATTGCCATAACCTTGGTTTTTTGTCTATTTAATTTGAATCCTGCCAATTGGCCAAATTTCTCCATTACTTCTATAGCTTCTGCAACACTTTCCTAGAAGCAATAATTTTTTGGGGGGTTAGTGACACTTCCTTCTCTTAAATTTGCCTTTAGCAAAATCAGTTGTGCTACAGGGCTTTGTGTTTAGATCAACAGAGGTCATGGTGCCATGACTTGAATATGTGAATCAGGATACTGCCCATGGGGGCTTCCAGACATTGTTGGTCTACCACTCCCACCATCCCTGACAATTGGTTGTGATGCCTTGGGCTGATGGGAGTTGGCGTCCAAGGATATCTGGAAAGTCGCAGGTTCCCCAGGACTGCCTCAATCTTTTGCTCTCCTGTGGCACCAGTAAGTATATATGGAAATAGTGGAAACTCTTTGAATGTTGGAGCTCATTAATAGTTTTAGGAAGCCGGACAGAAAGGTCTAGAAAACGCTGGTAAGGTGCAAGCCCAATTGAGGATGTATTCCTAACTCCTAACTGGCAGCTGTGGGACTTAATGGATTAGCAGCCAGCACTGAATTCGAAGTGCTGCCCAAATCAGAAAATACGAGAGGGATCCCCCTTCCCTCTCCCAAGATGGAATAGCAAAGAGGCTCAAATCTGGCTCAATGCTGTCACAGGATGGCAGCAGGTTCAGCACATAATCCAACTGGCTGCCATTAATTGGGATTCCACCAGCAGTAACTTCTGCCCATCCATGATTTAGTGGGTGAGTTGGAGTGCTCCTCCCAGTGGAGCTTCCCACCAATGGTGAAGTTCCCTCATCAGTAGAGGATGGCAGAGCCTGGTTGGACTTGGTTGAGGGGTGTCTCTGCTCCATCCAAGTCTCCTCCAGCATGGTAGAAACATAGAGTTGGAAGGGACCTGAGTTTTATGCAACCTCATGCAGGAGTACGCAGCTGTCCCTTACGGGGATCAAACCTGCAACCTTGGCATTATAAGCACCACACTCTAACCAACTGAACTTATCTAGCTGAGACTGGGGCTTTGGGTCAGTCTGCCTGTGTCTCCAATAAATGACCAAAATCCATCCTTTTTTCCAGACTTTACAGGTAAAATATGATATTGCGTAGGTGCAGATTTTGAAAACAAACCTTTTTGTGAGTGGTTTCTCTCTCTCTCTGAAAGTAAATACATATTTACCAGGTTACATGTTCACTATATATGCATGTCTGTCATTGAAGCTGCTAAGGCCCAAAGAAGCTCAGGCTGCAGAAGAACAACTTGCTGCAACTTTTTCTTTTATGTTATATTTATTTTATTCAGTTCCATTATTTATGTGCTGCTGAATAACACACACAAAAATATCTGGGCAGCTTACACCATAAAATAAATGATTTTTTTTAATTAAAAAAAAGTATTTCTGAGTTACATTCTGTTTTAAAAAATCTCAAAGAGGTTTGTGCAAACTATCCTGGCTGCTGCTCTGCCAGGGAGTGTTTGGGAGGACTGCTCCCCCCTGAAGCCCACTTCCACCTGGGGCTTGGGGCAGGTCCCCCACTCCTCCACAGCTTTTAAGGCTCCTGGGAGGCCTGGAACATTGCTGCTGCTGCTGCTCTGCCAGGGAGTGTTTGGGAGGACTGCTCCCCCCTGAAGCCCACTTCCACCTGGGGCTTGGGGCAGGTCCCCCACTCCTCCACAGCTTTTAAGGCTCCTGGGAGGCCTGGAACATTGCTGCTGCTGCTGCTCTGCCAGGGAGTGTTTGGGAGGACTGCTCCCCCCTGAAGCCCACTTCCACCTGGGGCTTGGGGCAGGTCCCCCACTCCTCCACAGCTTTTAAGGCTCCTGGGAGGCCTGGAACATTGCTGCTGCTGCTGCTCTGCCAGGGAGTGTTTGGGAGGACTGCTCCCCCCTGAAGCCCACTTCCACCTGGGGCTTGGGGCAGGTCCCCCACTCCTCCACAGCTTTTAAGGCTCCTGGGAGGCCTGGAACATTGCTGCTGCTGCTGCTCTGCCAGGGAGTGTTTGGGAGGACTGCTCCCCCCTGAAGCCCACTTCCACCTGGGGCTTGGGGCAGGTCCCCCACTCCTCCACAGCTTTTAAGGCTCCTGGGAGGCCTGGAACATTGCTGCTGCTGCTGCTCTGCCAGGGAGTGTTTGGGAGGACTGCTCCCCCCTGAAGCCCACTTCCACCTGGGGCTTGGGGCAGGTCCCCCACTCCTCCACAGCTTTTAAGGCTCCTGGGAGGCCTGGAACATTGCTGCTGCTGCTGCTCTGCCAGGGAGTGTTTGGGAGGACTGCTCCCCCCTGAAGCCCACTTCCACCTGGGGCTTGGGGCAGGTCCCCCACTCCTCCACAGCTTTTAAGGCTCCTGGGAGGCCTGGAACATTGCTGCTGCTGCTGCTCTGCCAGGGAGTGTTTGGGAGGACTGCTCCCCCCTGAAGCCCACTTCCACCTGGGGCTTGGGGCAGGTCCCCCACTCCTCCACAGCTTTTAAGGCTCCTGGGAGGCCTGGAACATTGCTGCTGCTGCTGCTCTGCCAGGGAGTGTTTGGGAGGACTGCTCCCCCCTGAAGCCCACTTCCACCTGGGGCTTGGGGCAGGTCCCCCACTCCTCCACAGCTTTTGAGGCTCCTGGGAGGCCTGGAACATCAGTGCTGCTGTGAGTACTGGAAGGACTGCTCCCCCTGAAGCCCACTTCCACCTTGGGCCCGGGGGCGGGACCCATACTCTACCACAGCTTTAAGGCTCCTAGGAGGCCTGAAACAGTGCCGCTGCTGCTTTTCTTGTAATTCTGATGTGTTTGTAACTTTTATTGTTTTTGGTTTTTGTTTATCGTTTAGTTTGTTAGTTTGTTTTCTGTATTGGTTTTAAATTCGATTTTAAGGGGAGGGGTTAATTTTAGTTTGTAATTTTCTGTCTTTGTATTGTTTTATTGTATTAGTGTTTTCTGTATTGGTTTTAAATTTGATTTTAAGGGGAGGGGTCAATTTTAGTTTGTAATTTTCTGTCTTTGTATTGTTTTACTGTATTTTTTGATTTACATAGGTTTTAGGGAGGGATTTTTAGTTGGGTGTGGGAATCTGTTAAATTTTAGTGTATTTGTAATTTTTATTGTTTTTGGTTTTATTGTTTTATTGTGCTTTTCTTTTGTTCTGTTCTTTGCTGTTTTTTACAGAGGTTTTATTTTGTTTTTAAGGGGAGGGATCAGGGCTGCCCAGGAGGGGGTCCCAGCAAGCAAAATGGCTGGGGCAGATTCCACAGGGGGTGATGCACTGGGACAACCGATCTCAGTGGTCACGGGTAGGAGGAGGAGTTATGCTAAGACCAGACCATGTCATTACCGAGGAGACAGACTTAGTCGTTGTCTGAGGACTATCCCTGCCTCCGGGTCTGGTCCTGACCGGACGGATATTGGAATCAGCAAGGGATACCCACATGACCTGAAGGTGCTGCTGTGCAATGCCAGGTCGATGATGAATAAGACCACTGCCATTCACGACCTGATTGTGGATGGAGGATTTGACCTGGCATGTGTGACAGAGACCTGGTTGGATGAAGCCGATGGGCCCGTTCTTGGCGCTGCTTGTCCATCAGGTTTCTCTTATGCACAGCAACCCAGGCCATCTGGGCGGGGAGGGGGGGTTGCAGTGATTTTTAGGAAGTCATTAGTTTGCACCAGGCGTCCTATTGGTAAGACGGAGTTTTCTGAGTGCATGTTCTGGAAGTTGGGCAATAGGGGCAGTACAGGATTCCTTTTGGTGTACCGACCTCCCCGCTGCACCAAGGATTCCCTGCCCGAGCTGCTTCAGGTCGTGTCGGATGTGCTCCTGGAGACACCTAGCTTGGTTGTCTTAGGGGATTTTAACATCCATGCCGACACGACCTTACAAGGAGCCGCTCGGGACTTCGTGGAAAGCATGGCCACCATGGGGCTGTCCCTGAATAAGTCTGGCCCAACTCATAGCCGCGGACATGCCTTGGACTTGGTGTTTACCTCTATGGATGTTGGTGATCTGACATTAAGTAAAAGCGAAACAAAAGAAGTGCCATGGTCAGATCACTTTCTGGTGCAACTGGACTTCTCCGCAACCCTTCCCCTCTGCAGGGAGGTGGGACCGATTCGGATGGTCCGCCCCCGCTACTTAATGGATCCAATTGGCTTCCAGAGAGTGGTAGGGGATGTTTTATCCCATGTCGATGGCCTTTCAGCTGATTCCCTGGTGGCCCGCTGGAATGCGGAGTTAACCAGCGCTATTGACTGTCTGGCTCCGAAGCGCCCTCTCAGATTGCATGGAGCCCGGACAGCCCCGTGGTTCTCCCCGGCGCTGAGGGCGATGAAACAGTCGTTGAGACGGCTAGAGCGCCGGTGGCGGAAAACTCATTTTGAATCAGACCGGACACGGGCTAGAGCTCAACTTCGAGCCTACCAAGTGGCAATGGCGACGGCGAAGAGGACCTTCTTCGCCGTCTCCATCGCATCTGCAGAAAACAGCAGCAGGAGACTCTTCCAGGTGGTTCGCAATTTAGCGGAACCACCTGCTCCATCCGGGCCCAGTACGGGCCACATGATCTCCTGCAATGATTTTGCAAAGTTTTTTGCAGATAAAGTCGCTCAGATTCGGGAAGAGGTAGACTCCACCGTGGGAGCAGGGCCGGGGCGGGGGAGTGCTAGAGTCCTGTCTAGTCAAGTTTTGTGGGATCAATTTCAATCTGTTACCTCCGAGGATGTGGACAGGCTGCTTCGACGAGTGAAACCAACCACCTGTCTCCTTGATCCTTGCCCATCCTGGCTTATAAAAGCTAGCCGGGAAGGGCTGGGCGATGGGCTTCGCGGGTTGGTAAATGCTTCTCTCCATGAAGGAGCCTTCCCAGACCCGCTGAAAGAGGCGGTTATTAAACCGCTTCTTAAAAAACCATCTTTAGATCCGGCCAATATGGCCAACTATCGCCCAGTCTCAAATCTTCCATTCTTGGGCAAGGTGATTGAGCGAGTGGTTGCCGAACAACTTCAGGCACGCCTGGAAGAAGCGGACCATTTGGATCCCTTCCAGTCAGGATTCAGGCCTCATCATGGGACTGAAACTGCCTTGGTCGCACTGGTCGATGATCTCCGGCGGGCTAGGGACAAAGGTAACAGCTGTTTCCTTGTTCTGCTGGATCTCTCAGCGGCTTTTGACACCATCGACCATAACATCCTTCTGGACCGTCTAGAGGGCTTGGGAGCTGGGGGCACTGTCATGCAGTGGTTCCGCTCCTTCCTCCTGGGCCGTGTTCAGAAAGTGGTGGTGGGGGATGAGTGTTCAGACCCCTGGGCTCTCACTTGTGGGGTGCCTCAGGGTTCTGTCCTCTCCCCCATGCTTTTTAACATCTATATGCAGCCGCTGGGAGAGATCATCAGGGGGTTTGGGCTGGGTGTCCATCAGTATGCTGATGATACCCAGCTCTACCTCTCTTTTAAATCAGAACCAGTGAAGGCGGTGAAGGTCCTGTGTGAGTGCTTGGAGGCGGTTGGAGGATGGATGGCGGCTAACAGATTGAGATTGAATCCTGACAAGACAGAAGTACTGTTTGTGGGGGACAGGAGGCGGGTGGGTGTGGAGGACTCCCTGGTCCTGAATGGGGTAACTGTGCCCCTGAAAGACCAGGTGCGCAGCCTGGGAGTCATTTTAGACTCACAGCTGTCCATGGAGGCACAGGTCAACTCTGTGTCCAAGGCAGCTGTTTATCAGCTCCATCTGGTACGCAGGCTGAGTCCCTACCTGCCCGCTGACTGTCTCTCCAGAGTGGTGCATGCTCTAGTTATCTCTCGCTTGGACTACTGCAATGCGCTCTACGTGGGGCTACCTTTGAAGGTGACCCGGAAACTACAACTAATCCAGAATGCGGCAGCTAGACTGGTGACTGGGAGCGGCCGCCGAGACCACATAACACCGGTCCTGAAAGACCTACATTGGCTCCCAGTACGTTTCCGAGCACAATTCAAAGTGTTGGTGTTGACCTTTAAAGCCCTAAACGGCCTCGGTCCGGTATACCTGAAGGAGCGTCTCCACCCCCATCGTACTGCCCGGACACTGAGGTCCAGCTCCGAGGGCCTTCTGGCGGTTCCCTCACTACGAGAAGCCAAGTTACAGGGAACCAGGCAGAGGGCCTTCTCGGTAGTGGCACCCACCCTGTGGAATGCCCTCCCACTAGAGGTCAAAGAGAACAACAATTACCAGACCTTTAGAAGGCATCTCAAGGCAGCCCTGTTTAGGGAAGCTTTTAATGTTTGATGGATTTCTGTATTTTAATGTTTGATGGATTTTTGTATTTTAGAATTTCTGTTTTGTTGGAAGCCGCCCAGAGTGGCTGGGGGAACCCGGCCAGATGGGCGGGGTATAAATAATAAATTATATTATATTATATTATTATATCCAAGTATCAGCTTATCAAAATGCTGGGTCATAAGATCCAGCGTTACTTAGCAGGCAAAAAAGATGTGCCTCCAATAAGAGGAGGAAGAGACAGTAATAGACTACAATGTCTGCTTTTAGAGCAAGAGAGAGAGTTTATGTATTCTAGAAGGTATGTGTCGCTTAATGCTTTCCCCCAAATAATTCTGGGTACTGTAGCTTGTTAAGAGTACTGGGAATTGTAGCTTTGTGAGGGATCTCCTAAAAAACTGTTAGCTCAGTCATCTTCCCCACATCCTTTTTGAGTAAAGTAGGCCCACAACTTACAGGGTTACACTCCAGGGAGTGTGCCTAAAGCCAAACTGGTTTAGACACAAAACCCATTGGGTTTGATGGTGGGTGGGATTGCCAATGTCATTTTCCCCACTGTCTACCCCATTAAAAATTATTTGTTTTTTGTGTGTGTGTGTGTGTGCCATGTGCATAAAACTGAATGCACACAAGTTAAATGTGCACACGTTGCGGGCTTACTGTATTTTTTTAGCCTCCATCTGTCTCAAGAGACAGTGGAAGTGTGTGCCACTGGGGGTAAAGTTTAACCACTGGAGAGTTACAATGCCTACTCTCGCTGTAGAGAACCATATGATAGAAAGATGTTTTATTGCAGCTGAGGCATCCGGTTTTGCTGTTAAATGGCACTTATTCTCCCTACTCTTCTCCCAGCAACCATTTCTCCTCTGGTCACTGCTGTGGACACGCAACCTGATTGATTATGTCCAGATGCTGAGATTGTCTGCAAAAGATTCCCACATGGCAGGGCGAATGTTGCCAGCCTTCAGGTCACATTTGCAGACATCCTTACAACACAGAGTTGGTCTGCCAACAGACCTGGTGCCTGAAGCCAGCTTTGTGTCAAGTACATCCTTAGGGATCCTGCCATCTTCCAATCTGTACAGTGGCATAGTGGGTAGAGATTAGTCCTCTGGGCTTGTTCCTGAAGCCTTTCTCATGAATGAGTATAGCTGCAAATCAGCAGAGGTTTAACTCCTAGATGGGCTACCTTCCCAGGTTGACGAGCCCCATTTGTCCCTTATTCCCCTCTGCAGCATATGCAGAAATTGTTGGACCCACTATTGATCTTGTCCACTTGAGCTGCTGGATCCTGTTTTTGCATGCCAGGGGGTAACAAACCCCTAACTCATTGAGAGTCTAAGGCCCATTGGCTACCCTCATGTGGTTTAGCTGGCCAGTCATGGCCATTTCCCAGGATGTGACCACTGTCACATGCAGACAGCTTCTCGGAGTCACAGGTGAGAGCTTAGTGCAGAGTGGGGACCAAAGGTGGAAGAACTACCCCAGAAGGAACATGATGTGTCCCCACCACCACCAGAGGTCCTGCCCTTTGCTTAACACTGCATTCACCCCACTGTATTACATAACTACAAAAACATGATATAAGTGTATTTACACCACATCTTCTGCCTACTTCACAGCTGAAGTTATTCTGATTGCATAATTGTCCCACAATGTCTACTTCCTTTTCTTCCTAACCCTCTTCTCTACATCTCCTGACACTCAATACACGTTGACTATAAGCAATATTATATCTATTACTACCTATGAACAGCACATGCTTCTGGTAAGAGTCTTATTAACTCTTCTATAAAGGTAAAGGGACCCCTGACCGTTAGGTCCAGTCGCGGACAATTCTGGGGTTGCAGCGCTCACCTCGCTTTACTGGCCGCGGGAGCAGCCGTACAGCTTCCAGGTCATGTGGCCAGCATGACTAAGCCGCTTCTGGCGAACCAGAGCAGCGCACAGAAATGCTGTTTACCTTCCTTTATCTTTATCTACTTGCAGTTTGATGTGCTTTCGAACTGCTAGGTTGGCAGGAGCAGGGACTGAGCAATGGGAGCTTACCCCATGGCAGGGATTCGAACTACCAACCTTCTGATCAGCAAGCCCTAGGCTCTGTGGTTTAACCCACAGCACCACCCTCGTCCCATTAACTCTTCTATGCAAGGGGATAATTTCTCTGACCTCGTAAGTCAATGAACATGCAAGACTTTTCCTAGTCTTAAAGTAAGAAATAAAACCTATTTTTGTTCTCTTCTTTAGAAAAAGGAGGAGAAAATCCTGTGAAGAAATTTGCAATGAAAAGGTATGGAGTGCAAAATCAAGTGTCTGATTCTTTTATTTTATTCATGTTTGTTGAAATACAGATCTGAGTGGTTATAGTAAGTAAAGGGAAATTGGGAATCAGAGAAGGGTAAAAAGATATGTCTATGGGAAACAAAAATATTCAGCATTTTATAACAACAGAAACTTCACTGAACCGAGTGCATACGAACGCAAATCAAAGCTGTAAGTTTGATTTACAAAACAGTCCTGTTCTTGAAAGGTGTAAAATTATTAAGTACTGCAGGAATAAGAATGGATGATCTGTGGAATCAAAATGGAAAGCTTTAAAACATCTATAAGATGATGTACAGGTGGTATATCACACCAATGAAATTATTTAAAATGTTCAGAACAGGGGATAAAAAGTGTTGGAAGTGTGGAACAAAAGAGGGAGACTTCATTCATATGTGGCGGTACTGCGAAAAGGTGAAAGGTTACTGGGAGTGTATATATAATGAAATAAAAAAGATTTTAAGATACACAATAAAGAAAAAACCAGAAGCCTTCCTGTTAGGAATGGTGGGGGAGGATGTAGAAAAAAAAATGATGTAAAGTTATTCCTCTACGCCTCAACAGGTGCAAGAATAACTTTAGCCCAGGTTTGGAAACAAGATCAAATACTAACTTTAACGGACTGGCGTAAGAAGATGGTGGAATACATGGGGATAGCTAGACTAACATCCAAAATTAGACAACAAGACAGCGAAACGTATGAGAAAGAATGGGGAAAATTTATGAAGTACCTGGAGAAGGTGACTAAAACGTAAATAATCCAGCAGAATAAAACAACCACATAATTAAATACAAATTTCTTTATTGGTCATTAAGGAAGAATAACAAATACAATGTATGACAAAACATGACAAGTGGATAAATTCATAGGATACATGAGAAATGGCAGGAACTTGAATATAGAAATCTGAAATAAGGTCGAAGAGACTGACAATAGTAGACTTATGGCTTTAAGCGTAAAGAAAGATAAACTGCATAAGTATAAAATTAGAACTCAAAAAGACGGGTGAAGGTAGGGTGGAAGTCAAATTTCAAAAACAAATAGTGTAAAGATGAATGATGCGGAAAAAAATTTTCCCTGGTTTTTGTGTAGTGATTCCCGATGTTTGTTTTCTCCCTTTTCCTTTTCCTTTTTTTTTTCTTTTTGAAGTATGAACGAAGTGAATGAAAATGTAATATATACAAAATGTAATTGAAATACTGTTTCTTAGATATTAACATTGAAAACTGAATAAAAATTATTTGAAAAAAACAAAACAAAATGGAAAGCTTTCTCTCCCTATTTCCAACGTATGTTATTGTAATCCAGACAGAATATGTCTCACTAAACAACCTGTGTGAACTTTAGGCAGTGCTACCATCAGGTCAGGAATTTGAGACAGAACTCCAGGGCCTAATTCAGAATGAGAAGGAAGACCCCACCCCCAAACCACAGCAGGGTTGGCTTTTCATGCTTAGAAGTAAGTCACGGGTGCCAACATGTTACCCATGAGTGCCAGTGTGCCCACCAGAACCTGCTATGGTGCCTGTTAAAGGTCTCCATAAATAGGAAGTAATAATCAGTACCTTGCTTTGTATTTGGATATGGACCGGGTGTAATAAACATTACACCTAAAAAGGAGTATTGTACGAGACCATTAAGTCCAGGTCCTATATTTACCTATCTATATCTTTTAAGGAATGCTTGTGGCTCCGCAGCAGAGCATATCCCTTGCGTGTAAAAGGTCCCAGGTTCAATTCTCAGCATTCCAGGTAGGGCTGAGAGATACCCTACCTGAAAATCTGTAGAGCAAGGATGGAGAACCTCAGGACCAGAGGCTGAATGAGGTCCTCCCTCTCTCCCTCTCTCCCTCCCTCTCTCTCTCTCTCTCTCTCTCTCTCGTTTTTTGGCACCCACTAGATACTTATTTTGTTTTGACAAACCTACGCAGGCATGCAGTTTCAACACATAATTTCATTACCTGTGACTCTTCCAAAATTGCTGATTTTATTTATATATTTTTTATTTTCTTAAACCAAGTTATCAACTTATGTGTAATGTTTGTTTTTTTATTGGTATTTTTAAAATTAATATTGGCTTGTAAACTGCTGAGGGGTTTTCTGTCAAGTAAGCTGAATTTACATTATGTTAAATAAAGTAAAAATTCTCTAACATTGCTTTGTGAAGCGATGTTGCTAGCACAGCACAAATTGGGAACAGACAAAAATGGGCATAGTGGAATTCAGGGCCAACCCTAACGTTAGGCAGAGAGATTTGGCCATCTCATGCAGCAGATGTTCAAGGGCAGTGGCTCCAGCTAGTTCTCCTAACCTCAGGTTTTGTGGGGGAGTAGAATTTGATACTGGTGAATTCCAAAATGAAATGACCCGATCCACACCTCCTAGACAAATATGTTGATTGGAATTTGATTCTCCACCAGCTTTTGCACTTCGTGGATGTTTTGACCCAGTTTTCAGCTAAGAAAGTATATTAAAATGGATTTAGAAATGCATATTTTAAGAGGAAATGCATTTCAAAATACATATTTAATTACATATCTAACAGGCAGTTTTAATGCTAAATTTAAAACAAAAAGAGATCACAGACTAATGGAGAAAGTGGATGGGATGGACTAACAAGTGAGCACATGTGAAAGTGACCTGGGCTTGCATGATCCTGATAGTATGACAGTTTAGTATTGTGTTCAGAAAAAGACAAGATCTATAAACAGATTATAAATTGCAGGTTAAACCAAATGTGTGTTTAACACCTACACACGCCCACATATAAACTTACTGAATTATATGTACTCTGGTACTGTAACACACACACACACACACACACACACACACACACACACACATACACACACGAATTAATTCTCCAGCTATATTGAAGGTGACCATTTGCTGTAAGGCCATTCTGCAATCTCCTAGCTAAACACCTAAAAGCCAGTAGACATTATCATGATACCCCTTAAAGGCAAGATGCTGATGTGGCTATAATCTAGATTTATATTCCAGCCAGCAGGGCACTTCATGCTATCATAGATACTCATAACTACCGGCTCAAGAACAAAAAACAACAACAAAAAACAGCAATTTCCCTAGAAAAATAATAGATACTTGAGCTGCAAATATCTTGATCATTTTCTATGATAGCATATGTGCTTTGATATTGTCAATTAAAGGCAAATTATTTGCCAAAAGAAAGAAAGAAAATCAGACATCTTGACTTTGCTCTAATTTTCATGTGCAAAAAATTATTGCTATTGGAAGTGGTGCACAATTCTAGCTAAGCTGACAGCCTTTGGGAATCTTGATAATTTTAGTAGGCACAGGACAGCGAACTAGTTTCGCTAGCACGAGACGTTTAAGCTGCATAATGGAACTCCTCCACCCTCTCATCTCCCCATGTGCCCTCTGTAAATCTGCTCTGGAGGGTTGGGGGAACCGCTGGAACAGATTTAGGGATTGCATGTGGAGAGGAGAGGCAGAGGAATTTCCACTAAGCAGCTAAAACTCGTTGCATTGGCTGAACTGTTTAGTTGGATATTGCCCATTTCCCCACAATACATGAGGATGTATACATATCACCCCCACATAGAGCCGGCTCAAGAGATTGTGCTACCTGAGGCAAGCAATGACCCACTCATCCTTTTAGCCATTTCCGCCTTAAGGAAGAGGCGGGGTTGCGGGCTCTCACGACCCCTCCACGTGTGCAGGGGTGTGTGGTCAGCCCTGCGCGATTGGGGGGTTCCCAGCTGTATCACTGCCAGGCTGACCAATCTGGTTGGTCTGGAGGTGTGGCCCGCTCAATTTAAATGCGACGCAGCCGGGAGCTCTCCCCTTTGCGCTCTCAGCTGCTCTGGTTTTCCCACCCTCCCGCCCTTTATGTTTTCATCTCTCTTGACCTTGCTATGGACTTTGGTTGGTCGCTGTTGAGGGCCTGGTAGGACTTTTTCCACTTGGCAAATTCGCACCAGCCACCTGGTTTTCGCTCACAATCTGTAACCAATAAAGTTGTGGCCTTTTTTAGCTCATTAACCTTAAATACTGGTGTCAAGTGTCTTTATTCAACTACCGGGGGGTGCGGGGGGTCAGGACCTTGCCATTCAACCTTCTTACTTTTTTTGTCACTTTCTCCTTCCCTCCATTTCATCCTTCACTCTGAGGAAGGACCAAGTTACTTTATTTTACTTTAAAATAACTTTACATTTAAAAGGTTAAGTTTACAAAGACTTTCTCCATCACGGCAAACCATGGCAGCACAAACACTCCCCTGATCACTGTTTCCGAAATGCCTCACTCTCAGGAAGGACCACTTTGGCCATCCTCAGAACGAGGAACAGAGAGGAAGCAGTGGCTGCAGGCGCCAGCAGCAGTAGCACTGGCAGTAAATAATGAAACCAGCTGGTGGGGACATTTTGCTGCTATTCCACACCTGCTCCCTGAGACAGTGGTCTCTTCCCACCTGGTGATTGGTCCTTCAGGACCTCCAAATGGCTGTTGGGTACAAGAATCTGAATGAGGTATAATAGAGAAAGTTGCACATCTATCCTGATAGAATTTCCAGGTCTTGTGCCATATTTCAAAACTTTTTTTAAAAAAAATGTGAAGATTTTATCTGCAGTACTGTCACCATTTAGCTGGGACTAAGCCCCATTCAATTCAATGGGAGGGTTCTGTGGAGTTTCTGAAATGGGAAGTATGGGTATGTCTGTGTGCAGTGCTTTTTTTCTGGGGGTACACGCAGGGGTACACATACCCCTGAACATTTTGTGAATCTTTGTACTTTTGTCCATTTTCTGTATTTATTTTTCCTAATTTGAACTATAAAAATTGTGATGTTCTTGAGCCAAAATGAGAGTACCCCTGAACTTTTTAAAGAAAAAAAGCACTGTGTGTGTGTGTGTGTGTGTGTGTGTGTGTGTGTGTGTGTGTGTTGTGTGTGTTTGCTCCCTTTATAGAATCTGCAAGCTTGCCCGCCCCCCTCAAGCTGTGCTTTTTAAGGAAGAAAGAGAAATCTGCCAGAAGCCAAACTGAGCATTTTCACAAGTGTATGAAATGCTAGAAGATCAAACCTATCCATTCTTAAGGAAATCAGCCCTGAGTGCTCCCTGGAAGGACAGATCGTGAAGCTGAGGCTCCAATACTTTGGCCACCTCATGAGAAGAGAAGTATCCTTGGAAAAGACCCTGATGTTGGGAAAGATTGAGGGCACTAGGAGAAGGGGACGACAGAGGACAAGATGGTTGGACAGTGTTCTCGAAGCTACGAACATGAGTTTGACCAAACTACGGGAGGCAGTGCAAGACAGGAGTGCCTGGCGTGCTATGGTCCATGGGGTCACGAAGAGTCGGACACAACTAAACGACTAAACAACAACATGGAATCAAGAAAGAAAGGAATAACTTGAAGACAGCAGCAAAGACAGCCACACAGGAAATTGGGATGAAAGGAAAGCCCCATAAAAACCACGACTTAAAATCAATATCTATGTCTAGTTCCCCTTATGTTTGTGCCAGTGAATCTGTGCAGGATTCTCTGGCTGTTACTAATGCAATAACCCTGTATCTCTATGAGCTGCACACGAGGCCTAATGCTTATTTCTTGTATTATTTTTTTAGTTTACTGCTGTGTCAATTAATAGCATACAGGACTTCCACTGACTCCAAGAATCCATCAACACGGATTCCTCTCCAGCTGCCTGCCACTTAAATTTACCAATGCATGTCTCAAGCGTCACCGCCATGAATACAGACTTGCTCAGATATGGAGCCTCTCGGAGTCAGAAACAGGATTACACCTACTTCTGCACAGAATCAATCGGTCTGAAAGCTACCGCTAATGAGATTATTTTAGGAGCACATTTAAGGCCAGTCTGAAGAGTCAGTGAGATTACATGCATAGCTCAATTCGTTCCTGCTTAAGGCGGGGAAGAGCATTTCTTGCCCTCTCTTTTGCTATTGGAGAAGGGGCGGGGGAGGGGAACGACATTAAAATGTGCTGCGTTGTACTGTATAATATATATAAGTGCATATTATCTTCAGACAAGGAAGAGAAAATGACATTTCATAACTTAACATGTACAATGGCATCATTGCTGGTGCCTGGACAGAATGTACCGAGCAGCCAGAGAACATTATCATCTGTCTCTTGAAGGTGAATGACTGGTGTACTTGATATGGACGCCAGGTAAAGACCACATTTAATCTCCCTGGGTGGAGGCTAACAACTGTGGGGCAAGCCATTCCTTCAGAGTGGCTCACTATTGGATTTGGACAATTTGTTATGCAGAGAAGAAAATCTTCCAATCTCAGTGCTGGGTAGGGAGAAATTAAAATGGACTCCGTCTGAGAGGTATAATATCTGCCCACCTCCTTAGAAGACTGCAAATGTACATCTCCTGGATTGTTAATCAAAACAGGGGACATGGTGAGAGCATTGTTGCTAATGGGAAATGTACAGGAGGGATTAGCAACTATAAATCATTGGGCCGAGTCTGCCCTCCCTCCACTATAACCCTTTTTTGCCTCTGCTGTTATCCCTTTTGTTGTTGCTGTTGTTTAGTCGTTTAGTCGTGTCCGACTGTTTGTGACCCCATGGACCAGAGCACGCCAGGCACTCCTGTCTTCCACTGCCTCCCGCAGTTTGGTCAAACTCATGTTGGTGGCTTCGAGAACACTGTCCAACCATCTCGTCCTCTGTCATCCCCTTCTCCTTGTGCCCTCAATCTTTCCCAGCATCAGGGTCTTTTCCAGGGAGTCTTCTCTTCTCCTGAGGTGGCCAAAGTATTGGAGCATCAACCCCAAGATCTGTCCTTCCAGTGAGCGCTCAGGGCTGATTTCCTTCAGAATGGATAGGTTTGATCTTCTTGCAGTCCATGGGACTCTCAAGAGTCTCCTCCAGCACCATAATTCATATTCCCTTTTATGCTTCCTCAAATCGCTCAGCTACATGTTTCGTTTTCATGTGTTCAGTCCTGTGCTCTAAGTCATGATGCATTTGATTACCCAGAGTCAGGGGAAAGAATGGAAGGAAAACCCCACCATTAAAAATAAGGCATGGAAAGTTTGAACAGAAAACTTAAAAGTGTTTTAAAGATATGCAGATGAATTCACATGGTTTGACTCAAACAAATGTGAGCCAATTGTCACTGTAGCTTTTTCAATGACACTTACATAGGACTTTCTATTAAGTCTATAACTATTGTTTATTTTCTATTTGCTGTTTCATCCATTTTAATCTTTGCTTCATCTCTGCTGCAGACGTTGTTCTTTCTTCCTTTGCAAATAACTCGTCTTTCTGCCTTAGTTTCTCTTATCTCTTCCCTTAAGGTTGTTTTCCTTCTTTTTCTTTTTTTTATAACTTCTGCATAATGAGCAAAAAAGCATTAAGTACAGAGACAATAGATATGAAGTTCTTCAAAGCAGTTCTAGGAATAAAAAGGTTTTAAGGATAGCTTGGCATTCCTTTTAACAGACAGCATTGATTCCTCAATAAATTGGCATTGTTAATTACTTGTGACGTGTGGAAGAAAAAAGCATGAATGCTGTCCCTCTTACCCACTTCCCCATCTCACCTTATCAGACATCTGAGTTCTTCCAATACACCTGATTTGACTCAGGTCATAACTGATTCTGGTACACAGCCCTACAAAATACTAATAGTTGAGGCTAAAAACTGGATATTTCATGAATTTTGCATTCCTATTCATTAAAAGCAAACCCACCAACAGATCAGATGTCTCTGAGACAGACTTTTTTTTAATGCCTAAGTAATTTCCTTTCAACTATTTCTATTGGGTGAAATCCTGACAAAGTGAAGGACCTTTCTACCCAATCTATTGAAATATATCTGAAGTACACAGTGAAGCATAGTGAAGTTCCATTGACAAGGACATTTAACTTTTCCACATGACACCCATTAAACTTAGTTTATAAGGTTTATATTTGGAGCTAAGCACTATTTATTTCAATGGCCCTTAAGGCAATTTAAGTGTGCTTGGGTTTAAATCTCGTGAAACCATCTGCTTTTTGTAGATGAGTGTTTAGTTATTTCAAAGAAAAATCCATAAGGATTTAAATTACGTGTCATTTTATGTGTGTGTAAATAAACGTATGACATATAACTGTGGAAACACTGCACATATTATTCTGCTGAAGATAAGTTAGGCCTGTGGAGAAAGATGTATGTTTATCACTTAATGCAGATACAAAGGGGTCCTTATTTGTCTCACAAGGTCATTTCCCCCACAACACACCCAACTGTCCTACACCTGACTTTGTATATTATACCAGGTGTCAGACAGGTAAAAAAATGCAACTCCCTGCTAAAGGATGGGGTTTACCTGTACTGTGAAACAGCTAATTAGCAGCAGCCAGCTTCTCACAGGAGCTACCCACAAGTAGGACCCACACACAAGACCATTATTCCCCCACCCAGGCCACCAAGATTTTCAGCAACTGGTGTTCAGCCACAATTACTGCCTCTGGCCATTGAGGGAGAGCATAGCCATTGTGGTTAAAAGATAAAGGTACCCCTGTCGGTTAGGTCCAGTCGCAGACGACTCTGGAGTTGAGCGCTCAACTCGCTCTATAGGCTGAGGGAGCTGTCATTTGTCCGCAAACAGCTTCCATGTCATGTGGCCAGCATGACGAAGCCGCTTCTGGCGAACTAGAGCAGCACACGGAAATGCCATTTACCTTCCGGCTGAAGCGGTACCTATTTATCTACTTGCACTTTTTGGTGTGCTTTCGAACTGCTAGGTTGGCAGGAGCTGGGACTGAGCAACGGGAGCTCACCCCGTCATGGAGATTTGAACCGCCGACCTTCTGATTGGCAAGCCCTAGGCTCTGTGGTTTACACCACAGCTTGTTTGTGTGTTTATATACTCCACCCATCTGGCTGGGTTTCCCCAGCCACTCTGGGCAGCTCCCAACAAAATTAAAAGCCCAATAGAACATCGGACATTAAAAGCTTCCCTAAATAGGACTGCCTTCAGATGTCTTCTAAAAGTCAGGTATTTTTTTTATTTCCTTGACATCTGATGGGCGGGCGTTCCACAGGGTGGGTGCCACCACTGAGAAGGCCCTCTGCCTTATCCTATATGAATTTGACCAATTCTCTTTGAAAGTCATCCAAGTCACTTCTTCCTGTGGGAATGAGTTCCACAGCTTAAGTATGTGACATGTGAAGAAATCCTTTCTCTTATCTGTCCTGAATTTCCAACAGCTCCATTGAAAGTTGATGACTTCCAGTAAGGGAAGGAGAAAAACATTTTTTTTAATTCACTTTCTCCATGCCATGCATAATTTCATAAGCTTGTATCATGCCACCCCTTATTCTCTTTATTCTCTAAGCTAAAAAGACCCAAATGCTGCAACATTTCAGTTTTTTTGGTTGCCCTTTTCCAACATCAGGTGGGGTTGGGGGGAGGATCCCATTGTCTGGATCTGGATTCCCACCCCTGAAACATGAAAAGGAGAAGGGTTGTGGGCCCCTCCCACCCCTCATTTGAGAGTGGCTTGAGTACATAGTGTTGGGCAACAATGATCAGATGCTCCCGCTTTGGGGAAGTGGGAGCACCTGATCATTGTGAGAACAAAAGGGAACCTGGAAGGCAGTTCATACATTCATTGTGAGGCACTAAGTGTTGAAAAACCAAGCAATATATTTGCATGTGTGAACCAGTATTTCTATCTTTTCTCTCCCCACACCCTTCTCAAAATGGTCAACACAAATAACTTTTGGTGTCAGAGATGAAGCCAAGGTTATAAATCGCAGTGTAACATCAGAAAGCAGAGTGCACTTTGTACTGTAAGATAGTGTTCAACAGTTTCTCCAGAGGCAATAGAAATGAGAACGCTTCCTTTATAACCACAGAAATCCCTGCTCTTTACAGACATTATCCTTCAACAAAGTTTTATTGCATCCACCATGGGGAGTCAACCACCACGAACATTTGAATCCTCTTGAGCCCTGTTGTATCCTAAGGAGTGTTTACGAACAAGATCTTAGAGCAGCATGGTAGTGTTTCTTTTCAAAATGTAAATGCTGCAGGATAATTTGTATACAAAGTGCTGAATATTGACTGTACAATACTATGGAGAATAGAAGTAAAGAATGGAGTAACTTGGACCTTGCATGCAACTCATGCAAAGCTTTCTAGCATCTTCCTTAATCAGTGTTCTCACTCTGATAACTCCATTAGCTTTTGTGACTAAGCAAGTGGAGTGCAAATTGCACCCATGAAAAATGTATCCCAGCACCCAGTTATTCCAGAAAATAATGGCACATGTGCATATATACACTTATTTAAAGATGCCTTGAGCAGACCCCCAGAATAAATCTACCTGTTATCTGCCAGACTTAATTGTCCTTGAAGTTTCTTCTATGCCTGCAAATTTCATACACTTCTGTTAAAAGGAGAAAGGAGGGGGAAAATAGGCTTTTCTAAAAATAATAATTTCCCATAATAGTGAAAAGTGAGAAACAGTGCTTTGGCAGGGATCCAGCAAACTAGTCAGTGGAAGCCCTGTGCAAGAACTTCTTCATGCCCCCTGCAAAAAAAAAAAGACTTTGGGGGTGTTGGGAGAGCCCCCACCACACTGCATAGGAGAAGGGAGTGTTATTCAGTCTTGCAAGCTGAAATGCTTGAGAAGATGGAAGGCTTGGAAGGGTGTGATGTTGAATCCCATCCCTTGTTTTCAACTAAGCTGATTTGTACCTGAAATGTAAGGTGAATTGGACCACCCAGAGATGGTTGGTCAATCTCTTGTTTTGGAACAAAACAGGCTGCTTTGTTAAGGGGCAGATACTGCTCTGAGCAACATATTGTGCTCTGAATGTTATGTGTGCCTGTGTGTGTACACACACACACACACACACGTACAATATACGCTTCAAGCATACTTACTGCAAGACAAACGACAACAATATATCCTTGTCATGTTGTATCACAACCAGCTGTTGCAATTTCCTGCTAGCTACAATGCAAAAAAACTTTGTAGATGTTGCTTTGTTTGGAATATCCTTTGTGGCCTTTCTGATCGTAGCAAATTGAACCTTGAAGAATGTTGGTAGTTTGGACAGTAATAAAGTGGACTGTGAAGATCTGGTGGTGTTGCAGCCAGTACATTCTCTCCGATGGCCTTGTATAAATGTCAGCAGGAAAACTCCATGGCTGTGGCTGTTTTATACAAGCCTAGTGAGTTATTGAGGCAAAGCTATTACATTGATCATAATAGAGGGTACTGGAGCTGAAAAATAATAAGCATTTCTGATGAGCCTGAAAGCTTGCACAATACTTAACTATAACCAATGCTGTATTTTATTAAGACACTGGCTTTCAAAAATAAAAAGCGAGGCTTTTCTATGTAAGTTATAATGGCAACTGTTGTTTCAGTGCATTTCCTCATTAAGTTTGCCTTCCTGTCTAAATTGAGGCAGTGAGTCCAATTCCCTGATTGCGTATGACTTTGAGGATGATTCTCTGCCAGTAGTAAAATGTACCATGGGAACTGTATACTTTGATGCAAATATTAGATTCACCACGTCAATCTCTTCTCCTTAAATACTACAAATTGAGCTTTGACTGGGTTGCACTGCAAATGGCTTTGAAGTCGCTTTTGAGACAGTGAGGTAGATCTCGAACATGATACTTCTTTTGTGCTTTCACATTGTCAAAAGATTGCTTGGAGCAATCATAATGTTTGGTGCTGAAATGATTGTAAAAGGTACAAGGCTTTCGTTCAGCAGCAAACGCGTGGAGTAGATTAAGAGACAGTGGTCACGGTTCAGAGAGCCTTGGGATTCTGCTGTTGTCCTCATGCATCTGCTTAGATGCCAAGTTTTAAGGGTGACTAGGCAATACCTCATCCTGTTCTTCCCTGAAATGTGGGGGAGGATGCAGGCAAAGAGGACAGTCAATGGATATAGGGTGCCCCATTGCGCCACATGTTATTTTATGTTCATGGTTGCAGCCTAAAATAGCATTTTTGGCCAAAGAAATGACAAGGAGGATCATTCTGCCTCCAAGTTCTGCATAGCAACTACAGCTTAACATTACCAGCATTTTTCCCCTCCAGTTTGCTTGAAGCTTCAGACAGGGCAGGCCTGGAGACACAGCCAGGCATACAGCTTTAACTACAATACTGAATTTGTTTGGAAGGCTTTGGGCAAATCCTAGTTTTCTAGTGCTCATTCTCACTTTCTAGAAAGCAGATCATTTAGTACATTAGACTGGGGATGGAATATTCAATCTGAGTGCACAGGACTCTGCTCCTTGACGCCCTACCCCCAGACAGCCCCAGATCGCTCTGTGCTGTCCATCCTGACCCACAGCAATTTAGGGCTGTCTCAACCTGATTCAAGTCATGGCTAGAACCTTCTGAGTCTCCCCAATTTAGTCCAGGCCTTGGCCATACCTGGTGCACAGTCTTTCTATGGGCATCTGGGTACAGGAGGAAGTTGCTCTCCCATGTGCCCACTCACGGTCCCAGCCTTGTTCCCTGAGCCAATTCCTACATTCTGATCCTCTCTTGTGCAGCTCACCATACCCATAATTTTCCTGACAATAGTCAGCAACTGCTATATGCACCCATCTTCTCCCAGGCCCTAGTGCAGGCATCCCCAAACTGCGGCCCTCCAGATGTTTTGGCCTACAACTCCCATGATCCCTAGCTAACAGGACCAGTGGTCAGGGATGATGGGGATTGTAGTCCAAAACATCTGGAGGGCCGAAGTTTGGGGATGCCTGCTGTGACTGATTGGCCTGGTGGGCAAAAGAACTCCAGGGTGCAGAGAGTTAAACCCCCAACCTCCTGGAAAAATGACGCATTCCATTCCTGAGGGGCGGGACTGCCAGGAGTTTAAAAGGAATGGGAGGCAGTTAATTCTGGGGAGAGGGTTGTGGGAGCGAGGGAGAGTGTGGGTAGGCGTAGGCGATCTTAAAGTGTTCTGAGGAGTTTAATTGAATTATGTTATCTAGCCATTGTTAATTGAAACTAAGAATATGATCTAAGAGCCTGTACACATGAAACCATTACGCATTTAAAAGTCATCTAGTCTAAATAAAGCTTTCTTAAATGTTAGTGGATGTGCTTAGTTATTCCAGCTGGGTATCTAAACTCACAGAAGTGGTGGCTCAATAGAGGACAAAACTTACCTCAGGAAATAGAGGCAACGGTTTGTGTCTTAGAGTTACACTGAGGAGGCTTAGGAGGATAACCTGGGGTGCTACAAAGTTGCCAGAGTGGAAAGGGCAAACTTCTGCAGTGGGGAATCAAACTGAGTGAGACCCTTTACTGTAGGCAGGAGGTTATTCCGTCAAACAGCCTAGAGTTTCTCATGATACCAGGCCACGTAAGCTGGACGACTCTCTTTACTAAGGAACCCAAGTAACAGGGGTTTATTTTAAGGCGGCAGGAGAAGAGGGGGTGGTGGTTTCACCCCTGGATTCCTGTGGCGCATTTTTAGTAATAGAGAGGGAGGACCTTTTCGTTACACCTGCCCTAGTCATAGCTGCCAAGTTTTCCCCTTTCTCACGAGGATTCAGCATAAGGGAAAATCCCTTTAAAAAAGGGATAACTTGGCAGCTATGGCCCTAGTGCATATGTATAACAGAGATGTGGGGAAGATGTTAGCGGCAAGTGACACAGTGAGATCTAACTGCCTCAAAATGCATCATGGGGCCCCTTAGAGCTCTCCACAGCTTCAGTACCACTGCCATTAAAGGGCCTATTTGTCGCTTATCTGAAGGCGCCTGTAGAATGCTGATTGTTGCATTGCACAAGGTTTCTCCTGGAACAGTCATTCCCAATAAAATAAGATATATCACCGAAAGACTGGCTCCTGAGGTGGTGCCAAATAAACTCTAATGTTTTCTGAAGGGAAGAATGATGATCCAGTCACACAGGAGTTGACTTCTGATATTGATCACAAGGATCCCAAAGGAGAACACTTGTTTACATCCAGTCTTTCCAATGAAGCACTGCACAGGAGCAAATTATCATTACGAAGGGATTTCAGGGCCTTTTAAAATCCTTAATCTGTGTATGCATCTTGAAAGGTGTTCTGGTAACACTTTAAGTTACGATAGGATTCGTGTAGCTTTTATTTGGGAGGCACTTATCATAATAAATTCATCCCGTTGTTTATGCGAGGACCACTTTTCCTTTCAGTTATTCCATTTTAGTTTAATATTTATAAATAAAATGCTTCCCTAGCAGGCAGATACATTAGCCTCACTAGGAAATTCATGTGTGTAGTCTGCATCTAGGTAAAATGGGTTATTAAATTAATTATAGGAATTCCCATGATGCAGTTCAACACAGCTTTGCTCCATATCAGGGGGACCTGGAGTGTAGAGTGTTGCTCTCTTCAGAATTCCAGCTGGTTCAACCCGTTTTCTCTTGCTTCCTGGTTCTCTATGTCTTGCCGCAACAATCTGTGTGCCCCACTATTATCAATTGTATCAGAACTGAAATACATATTCAGAATAATTCAGTTGCACAGTCCTACTTGGAATGTATGACATAGGCTATAGCTTGAGGCGAGGAATGGCGAGAGAGAGAGAGAGAGAGAGAGAGAGAGAGAGAGAGAGAGAGAGAGAGAGAGAACCTTGCATTTAGAAAGTAAGGATCTTAGTATTTTAATATGAGCTAGGTGGGATAATTTGGATCATTTCTTCATCATGTGACTGTTTTTTTAAAAAAAATGTTCTAGCATTTTAAACACACAGTCTGTGCCATCTCATTGAAGTGGTACAGTCCCAGCAAAACTGAACCACAGGATTATTCTGATCTGTAGATTGGTTTATACATCAAAAATTCAATTCTTATTAGGGTTTGAGAAAATTATACCCTGCTTATAATTTCCGCTACTTTAAAAAAAGATGAAAAATCTATGCAGCATTTCTGCTCTGTCTTCTCCAGTACTTTCAGGTTCCTAGAATATTTTTTAAACCAATTTAAACTAATTTTCCAGTTACCTATATTAGGAAGCATCTGGTCTGGGGGGAAACGTAATGTGAGGATTTCCCTGAATTGCAGTGCATTAGGGCTTTATTTTCTATAACTCAGTGGCTTAATAGTACTTGTAGCCATAACTACTTTATAGATAATTATGATATAAATGCCATTTTCTCATGATGCATTAATGAACCTCACTGGCATTCATCACTTGTTCTTTTTCTTCTTCTTTTTGAGATCATGTTGCGATAATATTACACCAAAAAGCATTTAACTGTGAGATTATATTCCTTGGTCAACCTGGTAGCCTATAATAAAGGTATTGTGAATAAAAATAATGTCCACAGTGATGTTTTAGGCAGTCAGTTCTACTACAGGCTTGAAAACAGCATGAGTCAAGCAACCTGAGGTGTTAACACAGCAGGGATCAATCACTTTGGGATATAACACAGCAGGACTCCACACCCTGAGAAGGGGAGCGTAACATTTCATGTTCGGCATTACCTGTACATCACATCCTGCTTATATCAAAAATATGGATCTGTATAACCCAGAAATCCATACAGAATTCTATATCCATTTTATGCCCTGACTTTTGATTGGCAAACACTACCTGCAGTTTTCAGCTGTTCTGTGATGAATCCAACACACCTTTCGCATCTGTTGAAATAGGTATAAGGCAGAGGGTGATTCTATCCCTCTTTCAAGAGATCCAATGGCTTTCTAAGATAAAGTTCACAATACCCATGCAGCTTCCTCATTCCATATTGTGAAAGGTGTGTTCGACAAGGGTGTGTTCAGCTGTAGCATCCACTTCCGGCTTGTGTGTGTGAATCAATTAGCACAGGTTAATCACTATAGATGCAACTTCCACAATGCTTTTCAGTGGATAAAGGTCACACATTCATGTTGACGTTGCCCCTGAAGGCACACTCTTCCATTGTCTCCCGAGACAGATGGATACCAACATTGTCAACATAATTTCTTCGTAATGTGATACACATTGGAAAATAAAGAGACCTGGAGTAATGCATGCACTAATAAGTTCTTAAAAGTTCACAAACCCTTACTACAATGTTTACAAATCTGGTTTCAACTTTGACTTAGTTTCTAATACTCTCCACCCTTTTTCTTCTCCTTCTTCTTCCTAATTGTTTAAACCAATTCATGAACCAAGAACTTATACATTGACCACTAATAATGAAACGTATGTTGTAGATATTTTTTCCATGTTTATTATGCTATTTTTCTGATATACAAATGACATGAGAAAACTTGGTATACTTATTTGTATAACATTCTTATTTATAAAAACAAACAAGCAAACAAACTTTGACTTGTTTATGCTACAGCAAAAGGGAATGCATTCTTTCAAATGTCTGCTCCATTCCTGTTTCTGCATTAAACTCCATGCTGCTGCTATTGTTGTTGTTGAAAAAAAATCATTTAGGTATCTATTTAAATTCAATTTGAATGTATTTTTGCCCATACACTTCTAAATCTATTTTCTTTCGAAACAGATTTCTAAACATACTTCCTCTCAAAATGCACATTTTAAAATATAATTTGATTCATTTGTTAAGCTAAGAACTGCCTTGCAAAATTCAGAGGTATGGAAAACCTGAAAAAGAACCATGTTCCATTCCATACTTTAGTTCAGAAGGTATGGATCAGGCCATTTCATACTGGCATTCACAAAGACTGAAGCCATTATTTCAAAATCTGGCAGACTTCCTTACTAGCACAAGTGAGTAAAGTAACTCACTGAACAGCTTGGCATTTATTTACACTTTCTACCACTGTACGAGTTCAGCCACACAAATTTTACATGTTCCTAATTGAAACTCACCTGTTATCCAATTAACATCCTGTTTAGCAACACCCTGGTTGACATTAACTTCAACTGATTGCACTGTAGTCATTAACCTTTTACATTGCCCGATGTGTTCCGTGTTGTTACCTGAACAGCAAGGGCCGTGCCCAGAAAACAGCTGTTCATGGAGTTATTGATTAATGATCTCCTCCAGCTTGAAACCTCGGTGTGCTCCTCAACTTACCAGATGACCTAAACAACAGGGCATGCTAATGAAAACCAGATTTAATTCTTGTCTGCCCAAGCCAACCAATTGAGCATGGGTAATTGTTTTGAGGAAATACTGGAAAGGCCATCTTTTATGTAGTATCATACAAAATACCTGCCACGTCTGAAAGAGAAGTAGAGACTGGACCACATAATGGTGTGGACATCCCCTCCAAATAATCCCCACATCAATGAAAAAGGAGGCATTTGCATCAGCCACAGCTGCCCCCCACTCAAAGAGAGGAGATTTATGTACCTTTTTTCCAGAAGGAAGGAAGGATGGGTGTCCAGTTTTGGCACCCAGTGACATGTTCAAGGTAGGGTTGCCAGACTCAATAGAGGACAGGACTTCTGTGCCTTTAATTGCACTGCTTTCTTTTGAGTCTGGAAACCTTAAAGAGAAACCAGCAGACCCTTTGTTTAATTTCCAAGCAAAGGGTCTGCTGGTTTCTCTTTAAGGTTTCCAGACTCAAAAGAGAGCAGGGCAATTAAAGGCACAGAAGTCCTGTCCTCTATTGAGTCTGACAACCCTAGTTCAAGGGGCTGCATGCCATGTAAGAGTGGGCGAGCCAGTAAAAACAGGAACTGACCAGGAAGAGCAAATAGCCTCTTATGTATTGAGGATTTTTGAGGGGATATTAACTGAGACCTTTCAGGAGGCACTGGTAGGCACACCGACACACATGGGCACAACGTTGGCAACCCCTGCATTACATTATAGTCTGACTTGCTAAGCTAAAAAGATTTCCAAATGCACAATAAATATTTGTTTTTCCTAGCCTTAGAAAATAAATAAATGCTAGCATATTGTTTTATCCTTCTCCAGAGGCAAGGGCCCAAAATAATGGATTCAAGTTACAAGAAAGGAAATTCTGAGTAAACACCAGGAAGAACTTTCTGACAAGAAAAAAAATTCGACAGTGGAATGGACTCCCAGGAGTGGTGGTAAACTCTCCTTCCTTGGATGTTTTTAAACAGATGTTGGATGGTCATCTGTAGCATATAATCTAGCTAAGATTCCTCCATTGCAGAGGGCAGGACTAGATGACCCTTGGAATCCCTTCCAACTCTATAATTCTAATTATTATTCAATTTAATTTTGAACCCTGATCTATTATTATTATTATTATTATTATTATTATTATTATTATTATTATACCAACCATCTCCCCAGTCCTATAAGGCTTGGCAGCCAGAGAATACAACGGAGCTCCTCATATTTTTAGTTAGATGTTTTTGCTTTTCCAGTGGATTTTTTCCTGCGGTAAAAGCTTTGTATCTTGGATTGAGTCCACAGAGGGATTAGCCCTTTCTTATTCAGTTAGTCTCTTCTCATTCAGTTAGTCCTTTCAGGAGCTGTCAAGAAAAGCCATTTCTTGATTCTAGGTTAGGAAAAGAGGGAACCAGGAGCTGATGAAAATGGATATTTTAAACAATCAGATAGGCAGACCATCTGTCTGTAAAAGGCCAGGATAGATACAGATATACAGGGAGCTCAAAAGAAGCCAGATGCAATTCTTCTCGTTATTAGGTGAATATCTCATACAGATAAGTAGGGTAATCAGATGCAAAGATTGTTAGGGCTCTGGTCCTGGGTATGTAAAAGAGGGAATAATGGGCAGGTGAAGCAGGGATGAGAAAAGTTGCACCTCCTTAAAACAGCCTCTTCTGCACAACTGCTAAAGGTATCAGGGTTTCATGTCTGTCTTCCTTGCTTCAGGTCAGGCAGAAAGGATGACGAGACTTTGATTGGGAAACACATATGCACAGAAAGGACAGCTGAAATCTCAGGCTAGTGCAACAAAAGCAACTAGAAATATTGCAGGGACCATAAAATAACTTACATTGTTAAAAGAGGAAGTTGAGGGACCATGGCTTCATGGCAGAGTGCCTATTTTTGCATGCAGAAGATGCCTGGCATCGTTGGTGAAATAGGAGCAGGTAGCAGGTTATAATGGCCAGAGGATTTGAGAAGATCAGTCTACATCCCAATTCCAAAGAAGGGCAGTGCCAAAGAATGCTCCAACTACCGCACAATTGCGCTCATTTCACACGCTAGCAAGGTTATGCTTAAAATTCTACAAGGCAGGCTTAGACAGTATGTGGACCGAGAACTCCCAGAAGTGCAAGCTGGATTTCGAAAGGGCAGAGGAACCAGAGACCAAATAGCAAACATGCGCTGGATTATGGAGAAAGCTAGAGAGTTCCAGAAAAACGTCTACTTCTGCTTCATTGACTATGCAAAAGCCTTTGACTGTGTTGACCACAGCAAACTATGGCAAGTTCTTAAAGAAATGGGAGTGCCTGATCACCTCATCTGTCTCCTGAGAAATCTCTATGTGGGACAAGAAGCTACAGTTAGAACTGGATATGGAATAACTGATTGGTTCAAAATTGGGAAAGGAGTACGACAAGGTTGTGTATTGTCTCCCTGCTTATTTAACTTATATGCAGAATTCATCATGCGAAAGGCTGGACTAGATGAATCCCAAGCAGGAATTAAGATTGCCGGAAGAAATATCAACAACCTCAGATATGCAGATGACACAACCTTGATGGCAGAAAGTGAGGAGGAATTAAAGAACCTTTTAATGAGGGTGAAAGAGGAGAGCGCAAAATATGGTCTGAAGCTCAACATCAAAAAAACCAAGATCATGGCCACTGGTCCCATCACCTCCTGGCAAATAGAAGGGGAAGAAATGGAGGCAGTGAGAGATTTTACTTTCTTGGGCTCCTTGATCACTGCAGATGGTGACAGCAGTCACGAAATTAAAAGACGCCTGCTTCTTGGGAGAAAAGCAATGACAAACCTAGACAGCATCTTAAAAAGCAGAGACATCACCTTGCCGACAAAGGTCCGTATAGTTAAAGCTATGGTTTTCCCAGTAGTGATGTATGGAAGTGAGAGCTGGACCATAAAGAAGGCTGATCGCCGAAGAATTGATGCTTTTGAATTATGGTGCTGGAGGAGACTCTTGAGAGTCCCATGGACTGCAAGAAGATCAAACCTATCCATTCTTAAGGAAATCAGCCCTGAGTGCTCACTGGAAGGACAGATCGTGAAGCTGAGGCTCCAATACTTTGGCCACCTCATGAGAAGAGAAGAATCATTGGAAAAGACCCTGATGTTGGGAAAGATTGAGGGCACTAGGAGAAGGGGACGACAGAGGACAAGATGGTTGGACAGTGTTCTCGAAGCTACGAACATGAGTTTGACCAAACTACGGGAGGCAGTGCAAGACAGGAGTGCCTGGCGTGCTATGGTCCATGGGGTCACGAAGAGTCAGACACGACTAAACGACTAAACAACAACAACAAGCAGGTTATAATGAAATACCTTTGCCAGAAAAGCTGGATATGTGATGCCAGTGACAGTAGATAGCACTGGGGTAAGTAGACCATTAGCATGACCATGTAGTAGCCAGTGTTTACATGGCCTTCTATCACCAGTGTGGCACAGCCCAGATAGATGGCCCAAAGGTCTGTTCACCCTGCATTTAGTCATTTAACAGAGAGACTAAGGCAGGCACAGGCAAACTCAGCCCTCCAGATGTTTTTGGCCTACAACTCCCATGATCCCTAGCTAACAGGACCAGTGGTCAGGCATGATGGGGGTTGTAGTCCCAAAACATCTGGAGGGCTGAGTTTGTCTATGCCTGGGCAAAGCTGTTTTCTTTAATCCTATTTTGATATAAGCTTAAAACAGGTTTTGAAAATACAATCAGGAGGAGCACTAAATAGGATCAGAGCCTTTCTCTTACCAGCTGGTAAGCAGGAGGATCTGATCCTGTGCAATGATGCTCCATATCATGAGTAGCTTCCCTTCGTGTGCTGACTTATACTCCAGAAGAATCAATTAGGGAACTCTAGGCTCAGAAGCAGAGCTTCTGCAAGGTCCCAGGTTCAATCCCTGGCATATACAGATCAAGCTAGGAGCATTCCCCGCCTGAAACCCTGAAGAGCTGCTTCCAGTCAGTGTAGGCAATAGTGAGCTAGATGGACCAATGGCCATCTAATATAAGGTTGCTTCCTGTGTTCCTTAATGCAGAAACTAATGGGGACTTTCCAAAGGACCTTAAGAAATCATTGACAGCTTTGCTCCTTAAATTGACTAAAAATGACTATCAGATTAACAAATATTTCAACAGCCTAGGTCACAGTTGTAACTTACATCCAGCAAAAAAGGAGAGCTTTCTTTAGTACAATGCTGAATAAAGACATGCCATTTTAACAATATTCTGCCTGATATTTTGTTTTCTTAATCTAAGTAAATATGTTGGTGAGCCATCAGGGTATACTCCCAACATCTGTTCTAGCATTCTCTGTGATAGACGGATGTATTAGGTCTTTTGCATGCAGATTTCTGGCTGCCACTAATAGATAAGAAACCATTTCCACATGCTCAAGTTTTACTAAGCCATCCAAAATAATCTGGCAAAAAACCATTAGATGGAGTGGAACTCTATAGCCCATAATCCTACTCAGTTGGTCTTTGACCATTCTCCAATATTTTTTTGCCTGATCATTTCTACCAAAGGCAATAAAAGTCCACTTTTTGACATTTTCTGCAAATATCTGGATAATTACTATTTATGTTTACCATCAGAACATGAGTTTAGAACAGTTCTCTCTTCTTTCCATATTTGAGGGGAATTTACATCCCCAGAACCAGAGTTTGTACCACACCTCCACATTTTCTCTTATATTCTCTGCCAAAGAGATCATTTATTCCTTCCTCTGTGTCATATTTTAACAGTAGTTGATTAACTTTTGTCAACATGTGTTTGTTCTCAAATTCCATAGTTGTTAGTTCCTTAGTTGTTCATAAGATCTAATGTCTTCCTGTACCCAATATCAGATGTTAAAATATTCAGACTGGGTGTGTGTGCATTTTCCCTGCATTTTGTTCTTTATTTCTGAAAATTATATTGTATGCCCTTCTATAACTACAGCTTGAATTCTAAACTTTTTTTCCCTAGCTGTTAAATCTTTTCTTCATTCCTACCATCTTATCCACAATTGATTCTAGAGGGGAGGGATTTGGGTTTAGTGAAGAATGATTGGGGTGCTGGTCAGCCGCTAAAAGTCACTTAATCATACTACCCTGAAGACCTTTTAGTTAGGAGCCCTGAGAAATAAGAAGTTGATTCTGTAACAAATAATCAGTTGCCATGGCAGGCATAAATAAAAATGTAAGTGCTCTTTCACAACAGCCATTTTATCTTTAGATGGCCCAGGGAAATATTCTGACAAATTCATTTGTAGCTTTGAACCTTAATTATCTGTTAACATGTAATTCAACAGAATGTGATTCATGCCAGGCACATTCGTGACACATTATAGGGACCAATAGCCCAATGGCTCAAAATTATAGGACTCAGAATTCATAGAGAAAGCTCTTGTTAATGGTTTGTAAATTCAGGAATCATTTGGGTCATATCCACACCCAGGGTGTAATTCAACATTATGCTCTTCCAGTTATTCTGTATGCGCAAACATTTTAGCACATGGTAGCAAAGGGCAAATCACCCTGATCCAAAGTAGGCCACAGAGTAGATTGCCAAAGTGGGGAATCTCCCACCCCCATTTTGTTCTGCTTCAGTTTGTCATCACTCCTTTTGCTGTAGCAATGCTAAGAATGAACTCTATATAGGTGATGTTTAATGCCATTAGACTTTATTGATTTCAATGGGACACTTGAGCACTAGGATGATAAAAAAACAAGTTTGTTGGTCCCCAGAATGAGAATCAAAGGGATATTTTGATGAGAGCCAGACATGGGAGGAAGGTAGTTACTAGGGCAACATGATATGTGGTGATGGTGTTTTTTAAGTTACAGGGTCTTTTTTAAGTTACAAGAAAGGTGTGCCATGGATTTTTGCTCTGTCACATTTTGTTGTATGTGAAAAAGAAACTCACACATCAAGCAACGCTAAGTGTATAGACTCCAGATACTCAAAGTTCACATCCCCCCTCCCCAAAGAGGAGACTGGAAGGTATGCATGTGTCCACTTTTTAAAACTTTATGAAACATTCAAGGACACCATCAGTCAAGGCAATGTGCTCGGAATGTTGCAAGACTCATTGCTGGGCACTGTGAGCTATAGCAAAGAGCAGTACAGGGCAAGATGCAGAGCAGGGAATAGGCAGGTAGTGTCACCTGTAACATTCAAGTCCTTGTGTGATGGCAGCATCTTCTTAAATGCAGTGCAGTGCTCTGCAGCTGGGAAAAGAGCACAGGGCAGGAATTTAGGCTAATATGATCACAGATTGTCTAATGTACAATAATGCTTTTAGATTCTGAGCAATCTGCAAGCAATGTATAAGTTGTCCTGGAAACCTACTTGAAAGAGCCTTGCAAAAGTAATGTTTTGTAGTCACTAAGACACACACATGGGATACTGTTTTAAGGATTGCCGGGGACAAGTATGGGTGCATCCTCTGCAGATATTTACTAATGATCAAAGCATCTTTAAACCCTGGTCTAATATCTGCATTTTCATTAAAAAGTCATGGTAAAAGTTCCCATTGCTACCACCCAGATGCTACATTTTCCCAATCTTAAATTCATTTTACCATGTTTCTACATCAGAAGAACAGTAGAACAGTTTTTTCGGATGATGAACTGTTTTGATAGTAAAATGAAAAAATTCCTTCAGTAGCACCTTAAAGACCAACTAAGTTTATATTTTGATATGAGCTTTCGTGTGCATGCACACTTCTTCAGATACAGTGAAGAAGTGTGCATGCACACGAAAGCTCATACCAAAATAAAAACTTAGTTGGTCTTTAAGGTGCTACTGAAGGAATTTTTTCATTTTACTTCGACCCAGACCAACACGGCTACCTACCTGTTTTGATAGTAACTCTTTATCAGTGAATAAATGGTTCTAACAGGTACATAAAGTAGCAAAAGATCAGCACTCACTTAGAAGTGTAGTAAGCTGATTGACTACCGGTACATTGTGTAATTTTTCTATGGTTGGAGTATCCATTACCGCACGGTTACAGGATTATGACTGTTGAAAGGGTTGTTTGCCTCTTTGATACTGATTGACTACATTTTCTAATTTTGTTCATGAAACATTGATTGACTTCTATTATTTGGGACTCCATTACATATTTTCTGTTTAAGAATTGTGAAATAATACATGTTACAAATATTTTGTTAGAACATTATTAGCCATGTGTTGCCTGTGAAGGTTCAGAGACTCTTCATACAAGGGCTGGTTGATACAGGAGAAGACAGTTCTTTTTCTCATACGTTTCCACATCTAGTAATAGAAATAACACAAGGATGCCTCTTCTAAGGCATTCTCTGTCTTTAGTACTAATATCATTGGGTGAAGAAGTTGAGTTGAACCCCTTGAACCCAGTCCCTACTTTGTTTTTGTTTGTTTTTTAAGCAAATTAAAGCTGGTCATGGTAATGGCTGCATGCTGCCCCAAATTACTCATTAAATTGCAACAACCCTAAATGGAGTGTTTGAATTATCACTGAGTAGGTTTGGCACATGTCCGGCAGACACTGAATTTGTTGTGAGAGACAGAAGCAGAGTGAATGGAATTGCCCTTTGTGTTCATGAACCAGTGAATATCATGGTTCAGAAGTCTACTTCAATTACTGTACTTTAAAGTACCATTGCTATCCATAAATAGATGTTGCAGTTTGAACAGCTGTTAAGTTAGAAGAAGCTGTCTGTATGTCTTTCCCTTTTCCTTAACACAACAAAGCTGTTGACCAGTTTTATTTACAAAGGCATGGCTTTGTAAGGACATTCACTCACATCTAAATCTAAATGGCTGTAATTATATTGCTATGTGTTATTATGCTGTCTCATAAACTGCAGAACTGTGGCTTCTTGAGACCAAAAAAATTACAATACTGCAATCTAATCTGATCTAATAGACACACAATCGTGACATAAAGTCATGGGCTGTCACCCTCGTGCCAATAAACACTGGAATTCTCATTGGCCTTAATGAATCAAGCCTTTGTAGGATATTTCTGTGTACCTGGAGCTCCCATCAGGCATTAATCCTAAACGTGTAAGGCCAAAAGTGTGTAGTGATAAGGGAGGAATGTTGACTGCCACCCCAATTCCCCTGGGTGCACTGGGCAAAACTACTCCATCCTTAACCATAATGCCAAGGTTTGAAGTGTGTTTGCCTGAACATGCTTCCAAGCTACCTCTCAGTCAGGAACCCTCAGAAGGCTGGGATCAAGGAGGCCAGTCTGAGTGCTTTCCAGGCCCATTCAGACCTGCCCTGCATGCTAAACATATGAAGGTCAGTAGTGGAAGATGCCCAGTGACATTGGGAGCTGGACCGATGCACTCAAACTCTGTCCCAGTACATGCTTTCACCTTCATAGGAACATAGGAAATTCCCTTATACTGAGTAGGACCATTAGTCCACCCAGCTCAGTATTGTCTACACTGATTGAAAGCAGTTCTCCAGGATTACAGGTAGAGCTTCTTTCCCAGCCCTACCAGAATATGACAGGGATTGGACTGGAGACCTTCTGCATGCAAAGCAGATGCACTTTCACTGTGATGTGGCCCTTCCCCCCAAAAAAACAACATCAGTTAGTCTGACTCGCTATAAGACAGCTTCCCATGATCCCTTATATGTCCAGGATAAACACCTGAAGAGGGCTTGTATATGGTACATATCTATTCACATGTACATAGATCACTGTGGCCTTGGGCAGGTCAGGGCACATTTTGATCCACAACAGTAGTTTTGCTTCCAAAGTAACTGACTGTGAACAATCAAATGAAATGGAAATAACCAATACCTTTGGACCAGCTGACATCCTTTCTGTAACCCGTCTCAAATAGCAGAAGGAACCCAGTGGTAGATTATTTCCTTTGGTCTGTCCCACCATTCAGCATCATTGGATGACCGTGAGTTCTAATGTTATGAGAGAGGGTGATAAACATCTCTCTGTCCACTGTCGCCACGCCATGCATAATTTTAAAGACCTCTGCCGTGTCCTTCTTATGTGCCTTTTCTCTAAACTAAAACAAATGAATAAATTTTGTAGCCTTTCCTTGTAGTAGGGGAGTTGGAAATCCTTCAGCAGGTTCTCCTGATTCACTTTCCCTTCAGGGCTCCTGGTTTTGCATCTATCTGTGCCCCCATCTAAAATATTGTTTACGGCTTCCTGGACCTTCACGCTTGACTCCACTCAAAGCAGGTGGCCTCATAAATACTCGGCACTAACAAGCTTCCAGCCAAACTTTGTCTCCCGATGGCAGAGAGCACCCCTGTGGATGTCTTTCTCCATCACTGGGTCCTTCACGTTGTTCTGTTCCAATTGCCAATTGGATAATCAGTCCAGCCTCACCTGTTAGATTAGTGCCCACAGAAAATTAACCAATCACATTACAATAGCAGGGTGGTTCTGAACTGTCTCCAAGGAAGATGAAGTCAGCTTGTTGGTAACTCAGAGAATGATAAAACGATGCTTGCCTTCTGATCCCTAACCTTATTATGCTTCCTAAAGAGGACAAAGGCAATCTGAATAATCCCATTTCCAAATGTTCTCCATCAGCAAGACCATATGCTTCCTGACGTGTCACATTCCATCCATCCATATACTAACAAAAGATGTTAGCATGTTGACCTTCAGTATGTAGGACAATGTTGAGCATGTTTCTTTGGAAGAACTTCAAAGTTCAATAGGCTTTATTCCCAAACAGCTGTAGTCCTGAGGCAGAATATTTCATCAAAACCCTCCTAAGAGACCAAACAACCCAGTTGTATACATATTTAATTAAATTATTGGTGTATGAGTTATTGCAAAAAAAGGACTAAGAAGGAGTTTATTTAGGATTTGGATTTTATAGCAATAACTATTAAAATAAAATGCAAAATCAGAAAGAAAGTTAGAAAACCATTAGTCGAGGTTGACAGAAGTCCTAGGCTGTGATAGCCAAAGGTTTGTTATACTGTATAAGATGGGAAGTTATGTTTGGAAAACATGTGTAAAAACCAATAAAAATTATATATATAATTAAATTATTGGTATTTATTCAGAGCCAAAGATTCTCTGCAGAGTTACATGGAGTGCAAACCCCATTTAACAACCAAAAAGTGTTGGTGGTTATGATCTGGGTTCACCAGAATGCTTCAAATTTAAGTTTCAGAATCATGGCAACTTTCTTTCTCACATGATTTTTCTTGCCATGACCCTCTCTTGAACAAAGATAGGAACATGATGACTCAAAAAGCCTCAAATCTGGCTTTTTACAGCAAGTAGGAGAGGAAGGTGAAGCAAGAGACAGGAACTGTCTGTACTGTGGTGTGTGGTCTCCTTAAAAAAATATTAAGTATGCAGACAGCAGCACTGGATCACAATAACTGACCTGACGCACAAACCTATCTGTCAAAAAAGTTTGACAGCTGAGCAAACCATCTTAGAAATTATGCATACAGGGGTATGGTGCACACGAAGATTTGTGTGGTATGAAGTCATTTGGAGTGGAGCAACAATACTGGGAGTAGGTGTTTAGCTCTTTCCCAGCTAGGAATGGGGTGCAAATTCTATTCAGTGCACACTTAAGGAGACTATTGGATTTTGACAGGAATCCCCTCTTTCACGTACAACAATTAAAGGTTTGAAAATCATATCATCTTTTTCGCATGTGGTCATCAAAACAATTTCCAGTCCAAAACTCAGATCACAGGAAAAAAGAAAATCACACAGATTCACTATCAGATAGGGATGGGGGGGGGGGCAATTGTTTCATTTCACAGTTATTGTCAAACTTAATTTGTACAGCGGTACCTTGGGTTAAGAACTTAATTCGTTCTGGAGGTCCATTCTAAACCTGAAACTGTTCTTAATCTGAGGGACCACTTTAGCTAATGGGGCCTCTCACTGCTGCCATGCCTCTGCTGCACAATTTCTGTTCTCATCCTAAAGCAAAGTTCTTAACCCGAGGTATTATTTCTGGGTTAGTGGAGTCTGTAACCTGAAGCGTCTGTAACCTGAAGCGTCTGTAACCTGAGCTACCACTGTACTTGTTGTTATTGGACTTTACTGGCATGAGATAATTTGTACTTTCTGAAACAATACACAAAGCCTTCAAAATCTGCACTTCTCTGAATTTTGCAGTGCACTTCTCCAGGCAAGATATATGAACAAAAATAACTATACATGGTGCTATTTTTCTAGAAAAAGAGGTGCTGGAACTCACCATGTGCACCTCCCCTCTTATAACAGCAATGGTGCCCACCTAAGAGATGCAGGAACTGAGTTCTGGTGAGTTCCAGCTGAAAAAAGCCCTGCCTATACTAGGTATAGGTATATAGGTATAGGTATTGAGGGATGCGGGTGGTGCTGTGGGTTAAACCACAGAGCCTAGGGCCTGCCGATCAGAGCCTAGGGCCTGCCGTGATGGGGTGAGCTCCTATTGCTCGGTCCCAGCTCCTGCCAACCTAGCAGTTCGAAAGCACATCAAGTGCAAGTAGATAAATAGGAACCGCTCCGGTGGGAAGGTAAACAGCGTTTCCATGCACTGCTCTGGTTCGCCAGAAGCGGCTTAGTCATGCTGGCCACATGACCTGGAAGCTGTACGCCAGCTCCCTCGACCAATAACGCGAGATGAGCGCCGCGACCCCAGAGTCGGTCACGACTGGACCTAATGGTTAGGGGTTTCTTTACCTTTTTATACTAGGTACGGTATTTGTAATTTGTATATTGGGTGAAAGTGCTTCTCAAAAGGAGAAATGTGCACTAAAATGCTGATGGAGTTTCATGGGTTCTTTATTTAAACTGAATTTAAGATTGGAAAAACGAGAAACCAACCAGCTTATCACTACCCTCCTCAAGCTAATTTCCCTCCCTAGAGGGATCCAGATGCATCTATAATCCTATTGGGAAATGGGAGCCTGGGGGAGGATTATTTGGGTTGGAATATAACAGAGGGTGATGACTTGAGCACCCTCTGTCCCTGTTCAAAATGGGCCTCAGAGTTTCTTTAAATGTATTTTTGTTGTTTGTGTGTAGCCAGCTGTTCCCCTCTCAGTAACAGCAAAGAAAAAAACATCCATCAGCTCCCTACTGTTTGGTACTGTCCAATTTCTACACTGCAACATGTCATATGTAAATGTGAAAGGAACAGAACACAAATACAAACTTATAATTTGCTGCACTTTCCACTTGGGAGTTGAAATGGACGTCCACTTTCAGTACTGCTATTTAAGATTCCCACTCTCAACTCTGATGTGGGCATGTGAAAATTATCTGTGGTTTGAAGTACAGGATATTGAAAATTATCGCAACTTCAGGAGAGCTCTCCCATATATGCTAGGAGAAGATTGCCAGGCATTATACTCTCAGGAATATAATGAAGAGCTCTAATCAGAGCCAGATTTAGGTTTGATGAGGCCCTAAACTACTGAAGGTAATGGGGCCCTTTATATTTGTCAACAACAATTTGTCGATGTGTTTTGTGTTGAATATATGCTATATGGTAATTTATGGACCTAATAGGTATCTAAAGCCATTTGCACATAACAAAATATGTATTTTATCAAAGTAATTGTTACAACCAGTCCATGCAGAATGTAGGCACCCTATATATAGAAATGAGCAAATAAATGGTATTTTAGGGAGCAGGCTAGCTAGCGGGGCCCATTACTTACATCATAGGAGCCTACACAACACAAAACACTGTTGCTGTATGTAGGTTTTATTTTATTTGTTTTTTATCTTATATGTTGGAATTGTACATCTAGGTTGTTTTTTCCTTTAGATTTTTTTGGGGCCCCCAAGAGAGTGAGGCCCTAAGCTATAGCTTGTTTAGCTTATACGTAAATCCGGCACTGGATCTAATAAAATACATCAGCTTTAAAAAATGACAATTGACTCAAGCAAATTTGGCTTTCATTCTCCCCACACACCCTGCCAAAAAACAAACAAACCCCAAAACGTTTGAAGACGCGATCAGCCATCTTCTTTTGTTTTGTTTTCTAAATCTTAAAGCAATTGCTTTGAACAAATATGTGCTTGCCAGGAATGTTTGTGATTGAGACTCAGCAGTGTCCCTCAGTAGAATCCAAAGAGAAAAAGGGATTACTCAATGAAAATAATGCAAACGAAATGTAAGCCTGCAGTCCAACTGCGTTTTTAAGATGTTTTTATGGGAATGTGCTTATCAAATCATGTTCCGACTACTTTCCCATCACTTTGCTTCTTTGCTAGATTCCTGTGGTGATTTAAAGTAATTATCATAATCTTCATCCTCATCAGCTAAGGCCATATACAAGGAAAAAACAACACAGTTATTTCACAAACAACTACCACTGTATCAATGAACTATGCCAGGCACCCCCAAACCATAGCTGCCAAGTTTCCCCTTTTCTCGTGAGGAAGCCTATTCAGCATAAGGGGAAATCCCTTAAAAAAAGGGATAACTTGGCAGCTATGCCCCAAACTTCGGCCCTCCAGATGTTTTGGACTACAATTCCCACCTTCCCCGACCACTGGTCCTCTTAGCTAGGGATCATGGGAGTTGTAGGCCAAAACATCTGGAGGGCCGCAGTTTGGGGATATCTGAACTATGCCATTTTCAGAAAGTATACTCAGAAGTGAATTCTAATGTTTGGCTTCTTTCCTTCCAAGTTAAGTGTGCATAGGACAGGCTTCTTCATACTCAGCCCTCCAGATGTTTTGAGACTATAATTCCCATCATCCCTGACCACTGGTCCTGCTAGCTAGGGATCATGGGAGTTGTAGGCCAAAAACATTTGGAACGCCGAGTTTGAAGAAGCCTGACATAGGATTTCATCTGTGGTATATTCATTGTATTTGTTTATAATTGTTTTCACATCATACTGTCATGGGTCAGAAGTCAGCTTCACCTGCTGAACAGCAGCCTGAAGGGGGAGAAGGCACTCCACCTGCAGCTGATCAGCCTTCAAGGACACAGAGAAGAAGGCACTGATGAGAACCAGCTGGCTTCAGCCTTCTTAAACAGAGCTTCCAGCAGCAGCCAGATGCTGAAAACAACACTTTTAGTTCCTGGTCCTACCTTGCTGTTTCCTGTTCATCTTGACCCCTGACCCCATGGTCATTGGATTCCCTAACTTCTAGAGCTTCTGACCACGAGGATTAGTGCTCACCCAACCCTAGGACTGGACTTCAGATGCCAATCTGCCTCCAGGCAAGTACACCTCAGAAACTCTTCTGGTTGACTGGCCTCCCACTTCACTGAGTTCTCCATGTTGTTGTTCATCAACAAGACTATGACATATACTGGAAATGGAGGGGGTGTCAGATGATTCCCATGCACTCATATTCAAAGAACATGTCAAGTGGGTCCCAGGGTCATGTGAGCTGCCTCCTCTCCCTGCATGCACACGCTACTGAAGTGCCCATGGTTCACACACTGTGGTATCCACACCAAAGGGGGTTTAAAACATGACCTGATGCATTGTGTGAGGGGAATTCTGACTCGAATACATGGAAGGTGGGCAGGGGGTGGTGGCTTGGTGCACTGGAAGACAAAGCTAACCCACGGAGTTCTGCAAGCCTACTCTAAAATTTTTGAATATGAGTGTTGGGACATCAGATAATCTCCATTTAGAAGCAAGCACTTGAGCCATGCTGTTGATACATTGCAAGTTGGAAGTCAGCCATTTTTCAACTGCATTGTACAGTCCATCCTTTGTATGTTTTTGCATTAATCAAAATGCACATGTGTACCTTGAAGGCATGTGAAAATGGTTCTTAATCCTGATAACATTTTGTCTGAACCAGGTCACCATCACCTAGTTGTCAAATCTCAAAGAATGCCATCGTTTATGGTCCACTTTTTCATCTCCCTGGAGAGCCTCTCATCCCATTGGCAGTGTGTGCTTTGCTACTTGCCCCTTAGGGATTTGTGGTGTGGGTATCCTTGCTTAGCCTTTGGGCCCTCTCCTTTATTCACCTACACACTGTATGGAATACTGCTTGGATTTGGGAGAGTATTTTTCTCTCTCCATTGACTACTACTGTGGGTTTTGTTTTGTTTAATTGCTGGTGTTTTAGTGAAGGCATGTGAATGGATTTCTTAGAATGTGTAAGATAAGCAACCTGAGGCATTTCGCAGTTGAGGGCAAGAGATGGTGTATTGTGCTTCCCATCCTTCACTTTGGAAATGCTGCGAACATGCCTAGGGATTGAAGGAATGTATCCCTATCAGACTTTTACAGATTCTAACTTTCCTGCACTTCCATAATTTGGTTGAATTGGTTTGCAGATCTTCTGTTTGTTATATTATAAATGCAGCATTTCCATCCAATACTATGTCTGTCAAATCTTCTTTCTGGGTGTGCGGGCAATACATCTTTGCCATCTTTAGACCTGATTCAGATTTTCAAAGTCTGGCTGTGTACTTTTGCATGATCAAAGGGTTTTCTCATAGATTTTTTTTAGAAATATAAAGCATCACAAATGCTTTAAATGATATGTGTGGTCCACAAATAGCTCATAATAGATTTTGAAGACATGCTGTATGGAGTCAGAGTGGGATGAACTGCTTTGTACATATGGCAGCAGACCTACCTTTCTGAGTGCCATGGAAACACAAATATCTGCAAATCCGTGTAACCAAAAACACATTTTCTCACAAATCATGTCCTATTGATAAATGTGTCTCCCAGTTTCCACACTTTGCATCTTTGCAATGATGCAATGTGCAAAGCAAGACAATAAACCGCCAGACTCCGTGAGCTATCCCTTGCCAGATGACCAAGGTAGCAATTAAGTTAAATGATGTTTATGTATACAGAATATTTTACTAGCTAATTAACTTGTGCATGATACTGATTATCATCAGGCCTAGTGTCCTTAATTCAAATAATGACAGCTTTCTTTATAAAACAAAATTCATAGGACTTAAGAAGCTCATCTATAAATTGTACTGAGGAGTTTAACCTATTGGTAATAAATTCTCTCTTGGATGCAATGCTGAGCAATTAATTCTTATTTGATAAAGGCAGGGATGTTGCTGTTCTAACTATTTAAATACCTCTTCAGTAGGGATGGGGCAAAACCTCCCAGAAGAATTCAGTAGAAATATATGGACACCCAGACTGTTGCATTTGTGGTTCTCTCCAGAAATCTTCTCCAACACCCTACATTTTTATTTATCTTTGAGTGAATTGTATGTCTGCAAGACCATCTGAAAGTTGGCTATACAAGCCTTCACTCATAAGCAATATTTAATTCTGTTATCACAGTTGTGCAGCAACATGGGTATTGCATTGCATGCACATATCACATAGTGGTCTTAGGAAGAATATAGAATGGGATCTCCTGGTAGATATCTGGGTAAATTGATTTCTGACTCCCAATTTAAAGAATAGCAGAAAATAACTGCCTCTTGGTTCCTGCCCTAAATTTTACGGATGAAATGAAGAAACCTTATGGTGATGGCCAGGAGTGTATTTGTAGGAGTGTAGAAAGATTGTGGGCTTCATTCCATTCTGCTACTCAAGAAAACTCCAAATTATTCCAAGTGTGTGTCTTTTGCACCTGGGTCTGGTTGATAGAGCTCAAGAGTTCTCGTATAAAATAAAGTAGACCTTGCAAGCCTGTCCACCCTGTCAGATAGCATTAATGGCATGAGTAAAGCCTGCAAGTGCCGTTTTTGGTTTTGATTACTATTATGCACATGGAGCTCATTCACCACTGCTGAGAAGGGAAGGTCTATCGGGTCTTTTCCCTTAGCGCCACTGTACCCATGTCCTTCTGGTGGGTTTCCTATAGCCACCAGTTTGGCAACAGGGGGAACAAAACTCTGGGGATCAAATAATGTAGCAGCTCACATGCCAGGGGATTGGGGGGGGGTGAAGGATGCTTTCTTCATATGTAATCATAGATTCCCCTGCCTGTACTTAATCATTTAGCTAATTGGCAGAACATCTGATTTGCGGTTTTTTAATATAAATTTAACATTTTTTTAAAAAAAAACACACACATACCACCAAACAAGTACAGTGGTGCCTCAGGTTACAAACACCTCGGGTTACAAACACTTTGGGTTACAGACTCCACTAACCCGGAAGTAGTACCTTGGGTTAAGAACTTTACCTCAGGATGAGAACAGAAATTGTGCAGTGGCAGTGCAGCAGGAGGCCCCATTAGCAGCTCTTAACCTGGTACCTCAGGTTAATAATGGTTTCAGGTTAAGAACGGACCTCCAGAACAAATTAAGTTCATAACCAGAGGTACCACTGTAGTCTTCAGTTGTAGCAGTTTAACCCTCAAACGAGAATATTTGGTGTGCTTTAGGGGATATTTCTATGGCCAGTGATTCAAAGCTGCTTTGTTTTGTTTTTATAAGTGGGTTGGTCTACCCCAGACTCACTTTTTATGGCATTTGGTATTACTGCTTTAACTCTATATTGGTAACTTTTGCCCTACACATAAACACTTTTTACTTGCCTACTGTAAAAACATTGATATACATTTTCCCACAGCCTTGTCAGCTCAAGGAGTTATTAACAGACCAGAGATGATTTAAGAGACAGCGAGGATTTCTGTGCCTCTTGTTTCTTAATTTCATGGCTCTTCAATATTTGGTGAAGTCAATGAGTATCTGTTCTCTGGTTCACTACCTGTAAAACAAGGCATCTCCCTCAAATCTTTTCTCTGTTTAGGCTGTAGTCTGACTCCTGAGGCTACTTGATTTGTGCTCAACCCTATTTGGCTTCAGATTCATAACAGCCTACAGCTGCCTTCACATTACCACTGGCTGTAACACTTACATCTTTGCCATGATACCTTACTGTGCTTTGGGATACTGGGAATGCTCTTTCAGCTAGTTTATATGGTACCACTGGGAATCACTTATGTGTAGTCTGGTTCCTCATGTCTACAAAAACCATGTGGAATGGATGGATGACGTTGGAGACTGGGGGCTTTGACGTTTGACATAACCATGACTTCTGCTCCTGTCACATGATTGTATGTGCTCATGTGTATGATGCAAAATCAGATGCAGCTCTGCAACATAAACCTGGCATTGTTGGTGGAGCAAGTAAGCAGGGGATACAATACGGCTTGCTTTATATAGCATACTCCAGTATCTAGTTTGAGATATTTACTATGTAAGCCCATCTGCGTCTACTCAGAAGTTAGCCCCGTTGTCTTCAGTGGAACTTCCTCCCAGTTAAATTGTAGAACTGAAGCTTTAGCTCTGTGTTTAGTCCTTAATTAGGTTACAATCCTATAAAACCATTTTGGGATTAAATTATAAATCCCGTTAAATTGAGTGGGGCTTACTTCTGAGTAAACATGCATAAAAATGCAGTGTTGAGTTCTGTGAAATGAAAGGTCTTCAGAGCTGTTTTGATAAGGAATGGTTTCTGCTGTGTGGACCTCAGAATGAAAGACAAATTATGTCCACAGCTGGAATAAGGAGTTGATTGATGGAACTTGTGTGGAGAGGGTGACAATGTTCAGATTTCTGGGCATTGAGTTACAGGAGGATCTGTCCTAGAGTGACAGCATAAGAGGGATTGTGAAGAAGGCACAGCACAGACTGTATTTTTTGAGAATTTTAAGGGAAAATGATCTTCCGCAAAAGTTGCTGCTTGCCTTCTATTGCTGTGCCATTGAGAGCGTGCTCACTTATGGTTTATGTGTGTGGTATGGAAGCTGTACTTCTTGGGAAAGGATAGTGTTGTGCAGAATTATTAAAACAGCAGAGAGTATCATTGGTTGTTCTCTCTCTACCTTAGAACATATCTATACCATCAGGTGCCATAGAAAGGCATTAGATATATCAAGAGACCCATTGCATCCTGGTCATCGTTTCTTTGAGCTCCTGCCATCGGGATAGACATATAGAGTAATGAAGGCGAGAACGAGCCGTCTAAAGAACAGTTTCTTTTCTAGAGCAATTTTGGCCTTAAATGGAAACTCTGGACTTTGAAGTCATCTTATTTATCTGTTATATTGTTCTGTGTTGTATTGCGCTTATCAGTATTTTAATTTATGTGGAGTGTCCTATTTGAGTTGATATAGCAACCGATAAATTTCATTGTTCCCGCAAGGGGACAATGACAATAAAGATTTATTCTATTCTGTTCTATTCTATTCTATTCATACCTTTGTTAACCGAAACTTTTCAGACCTCTTTTTCTACTGTTATGTGGTAACTAACTGAGGCAGGAGTCACCTTGTAATCTCCTGCTAGCCTTGTCTAATTGAGGGTGAGCCTGATCCTGCCACGAGCTGGGAGCAGTGTAATGCCTTCTTCTAGTTCATCTGGCCACAGTGTTTGGTGTTAAGGGAGGTCCTCCTGAATTTGCATTGCCCCTTCCAGTAAGCAGAGTAAAAGAGCTGATCAAAATCAGTCAGTTGATTCTGGTTGTCATGAAAGGGGAGCAAATGGTTAGTTACTTAACATAATGAATTATTACTATTACCATGTATTGCATTTATTCATCACTTAACTACATGAAATGTCTTAGAGCAATTTACAACTATCAAAGCATACAGAAAACAACAGTTAAAATAACAATGAAAAGATGAAAGAGCAGAATTGAATAAAAGTGCTCATCCTGCAATAACATAAAATGGACAAATCATGTACTCTCAAGTCATCTTTTATTATTCTAATTTGCCCAGGGGAGAGGCACTTGGGAGATTTTCTTTCTCAGGTGCCAAACGAACCTGGGCATTGAGTTTGGGAGGAGGACACCATTTCTCTTCCCCCTCAAGGCAGCAAAATGTGTTGGCATTAATTACTTCCCCACCCAGGACTCTTGTGTATTAGAGCCAGGCTAGCCCCAAAGGCACTCAGTCCTTTCTTACTCTCAGGTCCCAAATCCCAGAGTGCTAAGTCTAGAAAAAACCCTTTCTCCAAAATGGTACCTAAGAGTGCTCATTGGTCACTGTGGCTGTAGTTTACTCTCCCACATGATCCTGTTGCAGTGACAAGCCATTCAAATTGCTTGGCACTGCCCTGCATTAAGCACCAATCTCCCAGTGGAGAGCAGGCAAAAAAATAAAAACAAAACAAAAACCAATCCCTCTTTTCCTCAATATAATGCACAAACTTCATCTGGCTGGCCCTCCACAGTATATCCTCTGGGTGGGTCATCCAATGAGGGCTGGATACTGACAGTGCAATTTATTTATTATGTCCCCTTCCAGCCCTACACTTTACTAGACAGTGTATGGAAGTAGTGTATGCTTCATTTTCTCATTCCTCACTGTGCCTTGTCTGTTTCCAGGGTAGATACAATCTCATTATCAACCCACACACTAACTAGGTAAGGTGATATTATTATTATTATTATTATTATTATTATTATTATTTAAATTTGTATACCACCCTACATCCAAAGATCACAGGGCACTTCAAACCATAAAAACACCAAATGAGAACACCAAATACAACAAAAATAAACCAATAACCTCCCCTCCCACAGACACATTTTTAAGGCCATACAATGTTAATCAACCAAATTAATGTTAATTAACTGATTGAAGAGAGACACACCTCTGAGGTTTGTGCAATTCTTCTGGAGAATACAGTGAAACATGATGATGCCATTGAAATATGGCCTCGCATATCTGCAAAGTTCAATTGCAATGCAAATATTTCATTCTCTTGTGGCGGATATTGTTTTAACATCATGCCTTTAGAACATCAAATAGGTTTAAATAGCAGGGAACATGACACCTACTGATAAGAGCATATGAAATCAAGGTATCTGATTAATCCAGCATGGTTATGCATTTTCGTTTCCTCAGACAAATACTGTATCTTTAAGTTCTTGCATAAATGCCTTTTTAGAACAAGTGAGAAATAGATTGTGTACAAGCCTTCATGGGGCTTCTGGAGTTGAGATGCTTGAGCTAAGAGCTGCACTTGGAGAATACCTGTGACACATGGGAGGCTGGAGAGGATCTGCTTAGTTTGTAGAAGTGAAGCTGTGCATGATCTGAGAGTAGGAAAAGGGGGATCTGTTGGTTTTTATTTTCACTTTTAACTTCAGTGCTCATCATTTCTACATCAATTAGCATTTTAAAAAGTTCTTATGAAATTGCATCAGCATTTTAGTGCAAATTTCCACTAACATGCAAACGTATGCTATTTAGCCGATATACACTTTTAGGGGGAGGGAGCAAAGCAATCCAGCTAGTATAATGCATTTTTGTATGCTATTTTCACTAAAATACGAATTTCTGTGCGTGCTTTACTCCAGTGTATACATTTTTGGACACATTACTTGGCTGGATAACTGCACTGCAAAATTTAGAGAAGGGTAAAATTTGTGTTAGTTAGGTTTGCCTATAAATGCAAATGGAACCAATTTTTTCCCTTTTAGCTAGTAAGCCACTCCACAAACCACCTTCCGATAAAGGCCTTCATTACTTTGCAGAAGTCGTGATGCTACTTGGGGATGTCAAAAGAGATTATAAAGCAAAACAAAAAGAACACCAAAATATACAGAACAGTTTGACTGAAAAGATACATATTAAAACTCCCCCCCATTAGATTTCATCATTATTTCCAATATGCAAAATTGCATTACAGTCTAGAACAGTCAGTTTCTGCTGTGTACCTCTAGAGGGCAATACCACTGTCTGCTTCTGAAATTTAAACATATCAGCAGACAATTCCATAAATGTGGTTATTTTAAAAATAAAAATAAAAATCAGAATGAAAGAAAGCATTCTGTATCTTCCTGAAATTATAGTAACACGACACTTTCCTCTTTCATTTGCTTTGGCATCCTTAATTTCTTCCACTATGCAAAATTCAATAAATGGTGCCAATTAGAAATTAAGCCTTCAGCTATCTTTTGGTCCACCCATGATGGAAATATACACTTTGCACTAACGTTGTCATGGATGTACTTTATTATACATGCATGCATAATCTTCTACTTGAGTGAAATACCTACACTGAGGTCCCACCAATGTGTTTAAAGCACCATTATACCACTTTAAACAGTCATGGCTTTCCCCCTAAGAATCCTGGGAACTGTAGAGTTGTTCAGTGACCCTATATCCCCCTTACACAGTTCATCTGCAGGGTACTTTAGAACTCATATAGGACCTCAATGAGTGGCAGGTGGAGCTTACTTTATCACTGCAGGGTGGTTGAGGGTTCTTGTGGTTGTTGTTGTTGATACAACAACAAGAACCCTCACCTTGCTGATCTAATAAAAGCTGCTTACCGACAGGGGGAAGGGAAAGGCAGCCAGAAGGTTTGCACAATGCGGGTACAGAACATTGGAATGCCTCTGCTTCTGCACTTACACCACGCTGAGCTCCTTGCTGCCTTATGCTTCCCCCTCTCTGTAACCAGCAGTGACGCACAGTGTTGGGAAGACAGGAGAGCAACACAGTCTCACCTGCACTATCCCATCAGCCACTACTAACAGCTAAGAGAATGTGGAAATGAAGAGTAATGAGGGAAAAATTCAGAGGGAACCTTTTTCACTAGCAACTTGCTATCTCATTGGTGTAAGGCGTTTCTGGAGAATGTGGACGTATGCCTGATCAATTGCTTTTGTAGTTCTGTGGAGTATTTCATCTTTAAATCAACATTTGTTTGTTCCTTAGAGGATTTTAATTGCTTCCCTGTTATCGATGTTCACACAATGAGGATTTCAGGAGAAGGAAGGCTTCATCAGCACCACGAAGGTTGAAGAATTATGGTCCATTACATACGAGCCAGACAGGAGTCATAAATCCACTTTGTCTTTAAAATGAAGTGAGGCATTTTTGTGTCTGATATCTCAGTGGGTTGGAGAATTTAGTGCTATATTCAAAATACCCAGGCTGTATAGAGACTGGTATGAGATGTTTATGAATAAAATTATCATTTGCCTTTGAGGTTGTATTGCTTATGCAGCATACATTGCAAATAATGGTCATATTGCAAAAATTGCAATGAATGTTTCAACTTTGGGTGCCTTATTTGTACCTGACATTTCCCTTCAAACCCCATCAGGAATTCGTTAGCATTGCAACAGTGCCTCTTCTCACCATTGGTTACAATAGTATCATTCACCTTCAACTGATTTCAACATTGGCTACTTTGGGTGCGGCCTCTTTAATTTAAACTCTCCAAGGAGGTGGGATCTAGGATGCGCATTTCCCCTGAAGGACTATTTTAGTCTTCAGTGCGACTCAGATAAATTGCTTGCTATCTGATTGAGACCCTGTTCATGAAGCTAAGTTTATCTGACTCCTACAGCTTCCTGACTGAAATGCTGAATTCCACAATACATCCTTTGTTGCAACCACAGGAGCTTCTCAGTTTGACATCTCATGGTAATAAGTGGGCTTCAAAAAACACCTTGCTTCTAAAAGGCTTCATACTGGGAATTTTCACCTTCAGAAGTGGACTATTCCTTCCAGTCCTGCTTCTGAGCTTCCCCTAGGCATCTAGTTAGCCACAGTGAAAACAGAAAGCTGGACTTAGAAGATGATCCAGCAGGGCTCTTGTTGAATAAACTTTCAGCCTAGCACTGTTTGCCTAAGTGTCTCTCTGTTGCCACCTACTCAACATGTATCTTTGTAAATAAAAAAGATATTGTACAACACTGCTGACATCTCTTCTACTCTCTCCTACAAAGGATACTATGTATAACAAAACAGATTTTGGAATTTCCTGCTGCAGGGAAGCATAGAACAAAGAACTATGGCTAAATAAAATGTTCAGACTTTTTACCTTCATATAGTATGCAACATACATACTATAGTATATGTAGTATGAGAAACAAGCCTCATTAAACAATCACTTGCTCATCAGAATTTCTTCACTTGGTTTGAAACTTTTGTACTGTAATGAAAAAAGAGGAAATTAGAAGTTTTGGAAGCCACAGAGAAAATCCAGGTAGGGCCAAAAGCCCTTTGAGATCTTCCTTGTCATCTCTAGATTTCATAGGATTTTTAGAATAAAGAACACATCTGCTGTCACTGTTGCTTTGGGATTGAACCGGCTCTGCAGGCTTGCTGGTGTTTATGTTTATTTTTTTCCCCTGAATGACACATAAGTTTGCCTCATGGCTATATTGCTAATTTCCTCCCCTCTCAGATTCCACACTTAGTAGTATAAATTCACTCTTAACAGGCAGGTAACCTCAAGACTTTTCCAGCCTAATCCTGAATGCAAATTCAGGCACACCAACCCTGGGTCTTCCAGAACTGCTTTTACATTCACATGCCTCACTTGCAATGACCTCATTTGGACTAGAGATGGACAGATCAGTCAATATTTTTAATCCTTGTTAATTCCACAGCTGTTCACTCATGACCTTGTTCCATTTCTTCATTAATCTGATTTTTATTTAAAAACAACAACAACACTCTAATTAAACAGGTCTTTAAATAAAAAATATACATATATATTATCACAAAATATACATTGAAATGATGCTTTATCTCCATTTTTATCTTGATGTGCATATTTTAACTCACTTTGATGTTTCTTTTGAGCTGAGAACAGTGTGGAAAGGTGTGGAATCTGAAGAAGAATGGGCAGTGTCCAGGCTAATGTGCAGAAAAGAATATCAGGTGGTATCCAGCTAAACCACTAGGGCAAGGTATCTTATCTGCACAATGGAGCTTCCCCAAAGTCTCCTCCACCTGTGTGCCTGCTTTGGGGGTTTTCTTAACCCTCAAGGTAAGTTTTATGGAGCACACAGGGAGAGAGCAAGGAAGTTCCACTGTGGCAGCAAAAAGTAACACTAGCAAAACTGTTTAATTGGATATCGCCTGGTGTTCTAATCTGAAGATTAGTCTGTAAACTGGAGATTGGGTCAGTTTGCATCAGAATCCACATAAACAGAATCCTGCAAATGTCCCTAGTTTGGACTAAAGGAAAACTCTGGGTTTTGGTTTTGCATGCATCCTATTTGTGTTCAGAACATGCATAAAATATAGATAAAATGTCACACATTCATTTATTTTATTTGTATGCCACTTTTCCATATGTGTGGGTGGGAGGCTTACAACAAATAATCAGGGATGCAATTCAAACACTTTTAAAAAATCATAATGCTACCCCAATCTCTGCCAAGCGGCTGCATGAAATTAATTTGAATGAATCCTCCAACGATGGTGTTGTTGTTTTAAAAAAGATACTTGGCTAGTATTTTCCTACATGGTTTTTAAAAAGAGAAAATGTTAAAACATTTCATAAACGTTTAAACCAAAGGTTCCCAAAGTGTGCAGTACTGCCCTCTGAGGTGGTGGGATTACCTAGAGGGCGCTAAGAAGCTAGTAGGGGCAGGAGGGGACACTGAATGAGTATGTGACTATCCAATTTTGAGATTCTGGTATCAGTGGACCAAGTTCATCAATGTTGTTGAATGAATTAAATGAACAGTTTTAATTGGATTTTGAATAAGTGTGCAATTGATTGTTACTGTTTTGAATTTCATTGTGTTATCTTCCTTAGTGATGAAGATATTCTGACTAATGCTTTTTATAGAATTGGGTAGAGGCCACTGTGGATGAGTTTATGGCCCAAAAAGGTTTGGAAACCCCTGATTTAAGCAGTGGCCATTCATTAGCAAGATGCCCAATTATTTGGCAACACTTTTTTTTTCAGTTGCCGTTTCTGACAGGCCAGTTCACAAGGTAGACAGAAATGAGATGGAAAATATGACATATTTAGCAGCAGGCAGTCAATTACTTTCTTTTTGTGTGAAACAGAGGCCGGGGAAAAATATATACTATTTGTCCATTTGCCATTGCAACTCCTTCCTTGTCAAAATTGCTAATTTTGCCATTAATTCCACTTTTGACATTTTGATCAACATTCTGATTCTGGAAACCTGCCGCTGACCATTTTGAGCAAAGTTATTAAAAAGGCAATGTAAAAAGCACCTGCTCTTTTATGTTGCAGTCACCTGCTCTGGAGTGGTACGGGGGAGAGTCAAGAAGGTAGCTGTGGTGTAATTGTTTGAGGAATGCAATCTTTCGGCTCAATCCGCACGATTAAGTCAGAGTGCTCGAAGAACTCAAGTGACTAATTGGAAGTAAAAGCCAATCTGCATATTTAGCAGAATCATATGATAATGGCTTTTCCTGTATTGTGCCTTTTCAGACTGTCTGCTTAAGTAGCCCTCCATAGCTAGTGCATTAGCAAGAAGACCCACCTCCCCAATCTCCTTGCTCTCATGGCCCAAAGAGTTCTTTTTATGGGGGAACATTCAAACCAGGCAGGCATGAATATATCAGTTTTGAATTCTCTCAGACTCTTATTTTCCCAGTCTTCAGGTCAGGTTCCTACCTCGGTTTGTGAGTTATTTATTTATTTATTTTTCAGTCCTTGTGAAAACTCATCAGCATAGTACTGTAAATTTCACCTAATAGAAATGTTTCTGGATGCAATTTGATTTTCATTAACAAATGCATTTTGTTCGCAAGACATGGCTGGAGAACTGTACTGCACAATTTAGAGAATTTCTCTCCCATCCCTAACTCGAATGGATAGAAATTTAGGGTGGAATGCAAAGTAGCACTAAGGAGTTCACTCCATAAATGCAAGCATTTCTGTTTGCCTGATGGAGTGGTCCCACCCCTCCGTTCTCCCAAGCACTGATACCCCCCCCCCCGAGCCAATTTGGGGGAATGTAGGGGCACACAGTGAGAAGAAAGAGGAAATCCCTGTTGTATTAGCAGGACTCATTGCACTGTCTCCATCTATCTAGTTCATTCCAGCCTTTAGAGTGTGTGGGGGGGGTCACAATGCAACCACAGCAGCCTTGGCACACACTCAGACACATCTAAAATCCCAATTGATCACAACTCATGAAAATAAAACCCATTAAGACCAGTAAACCTTGCCTCCAACTAGATACTATTTAGAATCAAAGGACATTCTCCATCAAAATCAGCGAGACAAAACCACCTTAGAGCTATGGTTTAAATGCAACATGGAAGCAAGTAACATTTGAATCAATGACCCATGATTTAAACTTAGTGCAAAGTTTGGGGAGTAGCTTAGGTATGGGGAGTGAATTCAATTGCACTGGCTTAACCCGTCTGTGAGTTGCTTCCTTTGTAAGCTAGAAAAGCCAGTGATCCAGACACTGCTTTCTTGCCGTAATAGTCAGCAATGCTTAAATACTTCTCAAATCCCTTTACCATGCAAAGTGAGCACAGCTGTGAAGGGATAAGCTATATTCTGCTCCGGCTCATTCATCATCAAACAGACTTTTAGCTTAATTCCAAATGCACAGCTCCATTTTCTCCTCTGTTGCACTCCTTTCATTGCATTTGCTGTAATTGCGAGCTGAACCTTCTGCACATAACTTTTCTTAGGAAAGATGAAGACCGAGCAAAACCAGAAGGCAATCAAATGCTGTGTTATGACAGTGCCTTTGAGGGTGAACACATGCAACTGGCTACCGCATGGTTCTTGCTTGCAAACACTACATATGGTAGGTCTAACCAGCTTGAGTCTGCCCAGGTCCCATTTGTTGCATAATAATGGGGGAAGAATCTACAGGTAACCTCCTCCCTACAGGTTTAGAACTGCTCCATGGGTTATACACAATAATGACCTGCAGTATTAGGAGTTACTATGGTAAACAAAAAACAAAAAACTTTACATATCCAGTTATATCATTTCATACTCCCATTATATTCTTAAGTCACCTGCAAACCTGAAACTAACAGCCAATTTGAAGATTAATGTAGAAAGCTGTATGTGAATATTTTAGTAAATATTTTGCACTGTCCTGAAATTCACCTAAGTGGCAGGTACCTTTAAATCCAATAATTAGGACCATACAATAATGTAAATCTTCAAAGTTGCTGACATGCTTGTTGTTTTAAAACAATGCAATGTCTACGAAGTGACTGTCTGTTGTGAACACACACACACACACTTGAAAGAGTCTGTAGCATAAAGTCACTGTAAAGTTTTCTGACTATGTTAACTCCAAATACTGATTTTAAAATGACATTGTAGCAGCCCTAGGTAAGCCAGAGCTTTGTGAGCTCTTATGCTTCCAAAGTCAGCCTTTACGATTGCGGCTAATATTTTTTATGTCAGAAGAAAACAGAATTGCACGATTCCAATCTAGTTAGTGCTCTACAATCCTCTTTCCAAACTATATTGAATAAGTTATTCATATTCAGAGCCATGCCATCAAGCTCTCAATTTAAGACTGTTAGTGTACAGCAATAATATAGTTATTGCTTAACCTTCTTTCTGTGTCGAGAGAAAGGGATTATGCTAGAAGTGTCAAGGTGGGGATGTCTGAACTGCATCTGCATTCAGCAACCGATGAAAATCCTGTTAAATTTCAGGAGAGATCATTTTATCTCAAATAAGATGCTATGGAATAAATTACAGTTCTGTACATATGTATGTTCTCCTCAAGCCATAGGGATTTACTTCTAAGCATACACGTTCTGGACTTGGATGTAAATGAAATCTGCTTCTTTCCTAAACTTGAGGCTGACGACAACAGACAGACAGAAACATATGTCTGAGTAGCTCATTGAAAGAAAAAGAAGTGGCTTTGGTCACTGAGAACCTGTAAGCAATTTTGACATAGACATATTGATGTGCAGCGTCCAGACCCTGCACATTCAATGTTTACACGTTGTTTGCAGCTTTACCAATCTACTGACCTGGTGACAAATGAAATGGCAGCCGGTGCTACATTTGCTGGGTGATCTTGTGCTGGCTTGTTTTTTATTAACTCCAGGGGAGGAGAATCTGATGACGGGCATGGCAAGATAACAGGCAACCATCACATTTCTCTTTCTACGTGCCTCTGTGAGTAAGTTCATCTCCAAAACTAGCAATAAACAAGCCCAGACTCTGCTACCTGAATGCAGTAGCTTCTGTTTCCAGCTGGGTCTGCCTTTCATTGTCTTATTAACATTCTTGGTGGCGGCATGCTGTGGGATGAGGAGGGCGGGGCTTAAGCCTATTGTGAGAATGATGGTCTTATCAAAAACATTTAAAGCAGCAGGGAGTTTTTTTAAAAAAAAATTGCAAGAAAGAAACCAGCTTTTAATGTATCAAATAAGGTTGGTAATGAGTGAGAGAGGGGATATATATAGAATTGTTTTTCAGTTACATTTTAGCAATGGAAAAAAGTCAAATGAAATTGCATATTTTGCAGAGTGGAGGATATGAATTTTTTCTTCTTCTCCTTTTAGTATCTAAATGCAAGTATTATTGTGAGGCTTTTTTGCAGAATCCTTCAGATTTGTACTGTGGCCACAAATTCTCCTACTTTTGTAAAGATTCTCTGTCAGTGAAAGCAAAATAATTTCGAAATTACCCAAAGAGAGAAATAATTCCAGTGATTTTCTCATGGGTGAGGTGCACGGGTTTTTGTTATATTTACCTTATTTTGAAGGTGGCCAAGGGAGGTTTGGGATTATAGAAACTGGTTGCAACCCTAACCAGCAAGTCTAATGGTCAAAGCTGATGAGAGCTGTAATCTAACTACACCTGTCAAGCCCCATGGTGACTACTCCTGTTTTAAGGCACTGCAAAATAAATACACACAAATTTGCTGCATGTGAACTTGGACAAATGGGAGTAACTTCCTTCATACAAATATAACTGATGTGTATCAGTTGTTATCTTCCTAACCAATTCTTTCACAATTCTTTATATCAGGCATATGCAAACTCCGGCCCTCCAGATGTTTGGGACTACAATTCCCATCATTCCTGACCACTGGTCCTGTTAGCTAGGGATGATGGGAATAGTAGTCCCAAACATCTGGAGGGCTGGAGTTTGCCTATGCCTGATTTAAATCATGGGTAGCCAACATGGTGCCTTTCTGATGTTTGGGGACTTCAACAGCCATCAGCCCCACCCAGCATGCTCAGTGGTCAGACATGATGGGAACTATAGTCCTTCAACATCTGGAGGCCACATCTGGAGGGCACCATGATGACTACCTTGCCTTGAAACTGAGTGAACACAGACAAGCAGCTCAATTACTGGAAAACAATTATTTCTGTATTAAATTGAAGATATTAACCTTCCTTTGGTCAGAGATTGGTGGCAAACATCCCTTGACATTGCCTATGTCCCTGGAGCTGTAGTGGGCTGTGTCCTGACAGCAGAATGACAAACTTATATAGGAAATATATGTTGGTTTCGATGTCGTTGAGTTTTGTACTTGCAGCTTTCTGTGAATTGTGCCTCTGGGATGTTCTTTGATCCATGCTTCCCATGTTTTATTGGATTAAAACTACTTTTAAAAGCATGTGTAGCTAAAGTTGGGCTATAGGGGAAAATTAATGTTAAAATACTGTTTTAAAGAGGAAATAATGGTTCTGATTTGGGTTTCTGTGACACATGCAAGGGAGGTTTACATTCCTTTGAAAAAAAGAGGAAGGGGAGGAAGGATTGAGCCCAATCCGTTACAACTTTTAAAAACTGCTAATTAGCAATCATTGCAGAAGAAGTAGTGGGGGAAATAAATCTTCTGAGTCCTAAAATTATGGCTTAAGGGTGTTTCAGAAAGCTAGTTAATTTGTAAGTTTGTGGTAAAGGTTGTTTAGAAGACTTGCCACATTTTCAGTGTGGTCAGCAGTACTACGACACTTTCATTGATTTGGCATCTGGAAGCATTAGAGACTTATTCCTCCTTTATTTCTTTCCTTAAATGGGATTTATATCCCATGTCTCATCACAGATGATCCCAGGGCAGATACAATATAAATTGCAATGTAGTATAACAATAAAATACAGTTAAAAACCTAATAGGAACACCAGTTAGGAATCACAGCCCACATTCTAAATTGGTTACATTTGTCCTTGATGATGATGCTACATTACATATAACCACTTGGGGTTAGGACTATGATGCCATGCTGACTTGATACCTAACTTAATTTTCTAAGATGCTCCCAGCAAGAAGCCTTTGCTGGATACTCAAACTATTGCCCAGAAGAGAAAGAAATGATTGTTTAAAGGGTCAGCTTTCAGGGAACAATCTGCACATATGAAACAATGTGCAGTTTTTCAGCGCATGGCATTTGGGAATTTGGCACATGGCATGGTACATGGACATAGTACATAGTAAAACATCTACTTCTGCTTCATTGACTAAGCAAAAGCATTTGACTGTGTCGACCACAGAAAACTATGGCAAGTTCTTAAAGAAATGGGAGTGCCTGATCACCTCATCTGTCTCCTGAGAAATCTCTATGTGGGACAAGAAGCTACAGTTAGAACTGGATATGGAACAACTGAGTGGTTCAAAATTGGGAAAGGAGTACGACAAGGTTGTATATTGTCTCCCTGCTTATTTAACTTATATGCAGAATTCATCATGCGAAAGGCTGGACTAGATGAATCCCAAGTTGGAATTAAGATTGCCGGAAGAAATATCAACAACCTCAGATATGCTGATGACACAACCTTGATGGCAGAAAGTGAGGAGGAATTAAAGAACCTTTTAATGAGGGTGAAAGAGGAGAGCGCAAAATATGGTCTGAAGCTCAACATCAAAAAAACCAAGATCATGGCCACTGGTCCCATCACCTCCTGGCAAATAGAAGGGGAAGAAATGGAGGCAGTGAGAGATTTTACTTTCTTGAGTTCCATGATCACTGCAGATGGTGACAGCAGTCACGAAATTAAAAGACGCCTGCTTCTTGGGAGAAAAGCAATGACAAACCTAGACAGCATCTTAAAAAGCAGAGACATCACCTTGCCAACGAAGGTCTGTATAGTTAAAGCTATGTTTTCCCCAGTAGTGATGTATGGAAGTGAGAGCTGGACCATAAAGAAGGCCGATCGCCAAAGAATTGGTGCTTTTGAATTATGGTGCTGGAGGAGACTCTTGAGAGTCCCATGGACTGCAAGAAGATCAAACCTATCCATTCTGAAGGAAATCAGCCCTGAGTGTTCACTGGAAGGACAGATCGGGAAGCTGAGGCTCCAATACTTTGGCCACCTCATGAGAAGAGAAGACTCCCTGGAAAAGACCCTGATGTTGGGAAAGATTGAGGGCACAAGGAGAAGGGGACGACAGAGGATGAGATGGTTGGGCAGTGTTCTCAAAGCCACCAACATGAGCCTGAACAAACTGCGGAGGCAGTGGAAGACAGGAGTGCCTGACGTGCTCTGGTCCATGGGGTCACAAAGAGTCTGACACGACTAAATGACTAAACAACAACATAGTACCTATGTGATACTTATAAATGCATCCGGTTTGCTTTTCACTTACTGTTTTCAGAAGCCCAATGTGCATTCAGGCGTGCTGTGCCTTTCACTTGCTGTGTCAAACTGAACAGGATTATTATTATTTTTTACCAAATAATTATTTCCCAAATATATACCTGAAAGCAGGGGGCAAAAGGAGGGGGGAAATTTTGCAAGCTTAATGAAATCTGTTATTTCCACATCATAGTGTGGGAATTAAATAACTGTCAGTGGCAAAGAACAAGTCAGAAACACAACTGATTACGGAAGGTCTCAACTCAACCAGTGAACATTCTGTTCAGTGCTCAGAAGACTCAATGGCCACTCTGCAATCTGGTGACTCAACACAGGGGCACATATTTATAGAGCAGAGGATTTGCTAGGGGCTCATGGGAGTTCCCAGTCCACATGTTAAATATGATGAAAAATAAAACGAGGAAGCATGAGTTAATCATGCTTCCTCTGTGCAAGGTTACTGGAAACAATAAAAACAAAGTTTTATTTCTTTAGCCACAAGCAATTATGCAAATATTAGCAGTTCTCAAAAACAGTGTTCTTGTTGCAGTAATCCCCAGTTTACATGTTACTTCAACAAAATTATACAATTTCCAGTGGTCATTAAAACTTTATTAATAAATCACATATGAAATAGGTTTGTTAAAGTAAGGCAACTGTAACAGAAAAGCCATGTATGTGTTGTATAGTTTCAAAGGAAACACCAGCTTAATATAGTCCAAAATGAACAAGCATAGACATGTGTGTTTTCATAGAATCTGATGTGCATGCACACCAAAGAGATTTCCTGTTTGTATATAAATTGTTTAATTGTATGAAATGATAATTGATCAATATATAACTAATTAAGAACAGGGGAAGCTCCCTTTTGCTGAATCAGACCATTAGTCTATCATGCTCAGTACTCACTACATCAACTGGTTCTCTAGGGTTTCAAACAGGAATCTTGCCCAGCTCTAACTGCAGATACTGAGCATTTGCATGGCCCCCTCCCCTAAAGAGATTGCAGCCCCTCTTTCTGGAAAATGAAACAAGGGCTTGTCTTAGAATAAATCATACCATGCCTAAGTCCCATTTCTGAAAGTACATGAGGTCACCCCCTTACTGAAACTAAGCAGGCTTGGGGCTGGCCTGTGTCAGGATGGGTGATGAGTGACCACCTGGGAACCATTCATCACCCATGATGGAAGAAAGATGGAATCTAAATGGAAGGTGAGAATAGTAGTTCCAAGACCAACAAGGGTTTGCTCTTGAATTCCTTGAAACGTGTGCCTTCCCCAGTGCCACACACAAAATCACTTTTGAAACTGAGGGACTTTCCAAAGCAACTTGGGGTATTACATACAGGCCTGATGGCCAAAGAGAGGTGGGATAATTAAATGTCACCAGATATGCAAGGGCCCTTGAGTTGCTCTTTGGATTCTGTGCAATGAGTCTGAAATTCAACAGAGTCCCCTTTCTGAAATATTGAGAGCTGATTTAAAGCCACACTGATAGAGTGAGACTTCAGGCATATGCTGGCTGAAATCTCTTATGACTCAGTATAATTAAGACCTGATTGCCAGGAAGTTATCTGGAGACCAACTCGATATAGATATTTGCACGTTTTTGTACACATTTGAAACAGGAAGAAAGGTCAGCTTATACAAAATAACACAGTGATACCCTTTTTTATTACAAAAATTATAGATTAAAACAATGTTCATTGTCTTTGGTGGCTCATGCCATTGGCATTTCTTATAATAAATACGATAAGCCTGCTGCCAGTTGGCAGGGCTACAAAAATTTATGTGCCCATTAATTGTAGATATCTAAAAACAATAATGACCGTTCCCCATATAAAAGGGGTGCGCATAGGTAGGATTTGGAGTCAAACTTTGCCTGTGCTAAATGTAAATAAAGGCTGATATAGTGACAAAGGGTTCACAGCTGCAGCAGTGGCGTGACTCCACTCTTTGACCAAGACATAATCAACTCTGCTAAGACAGCGACACCAGCCCCCCTTGGGGCATTCTGCCCTACATGTGAGCAGGGACGAGCATGCCAAACTCTGCCCTCCATGTCACCATCCTTATTGCCTTTCAATTCATGGAGGGCTGAAGTGGGGAGTTTCACCACACAGGGGCGTAGGAAGAGGGGGGCGATGGGAGTGCGCCGCTCCCAGCAGCGCAATCCAGGTAGGGTGCCATCACTGCTGTCCATGCTCCCAGAACACGTGCCACGCCCCTGCAGGCAGCGCACCACGCCCCCAGAACGCATGCCACGCCCATGCGGGCAGCGCGCTCTGCCCCTGTGACGTGCGCCAGCCCTGCCCCCGCCTGCTCTCTGCCCCCAGTGCTGGAGCATGAAGTTCTGTCACTGTCACCACATGATTTGGAACCTTTATAATGCAGGGTTCTACATCACTGGGGGGAGTTTCTATGAGCAGAGGAAGCTGCCTGCTGTACATACGTAGTCACTCTTTATGAATCAGACGAGGATACTCTCATCAACATTCAACCTGCTTATACATAGAGGTTTGTTTGTTTGCTTGCTTGCTTACAAAATGCTAGAATAGGGTACAATGTCTAGATCTTAACACAGGTTTTGGTATCAAAGAGGTCATCATTGAGAACTCGTATAACCTGGCCAACCCTTTAGTACATACATACCTAGCCCACCAGAGGTGGGCTGTGTTATACTGGTATGAACTTGGACCAATACATTTTACCTTGGGAAGTCCCTGTAGGCAATTGATTGGAGACCTGCAGCTTGCCAGATCTTGTTGCACTCAGGAGTAGATGTTGTGGTGGAGCACTGATGCTCACCTGAACTTCTAACAGCTGAGCTACTGCTGCTTATTTGGAAGGGGAGAGAGAGAGAGAGAGACAGAGAGAGGGACAGTCAAGACCAGACATCCCCAAACTGCGGCCCTCTAGATGTTTTGGCCTACAACTCCCATGATCCCTAGCTAACAGGACCAGTGGTCAGGGAAGATGGGAATTGTAGTCCAAAACATCTGGAGGGCCGAAGTTTGGGGATGCCTGGTCAAGACGTTGTCTCTTGCTAAGGAAACTCCAAATACTCATGTGAACTGTCCCAGATAAGAATAGAAATATATTTTCACTTACCAAATATTGTGGGATTGTATCACTGCAGTCAGTGTCTGATGGTTAAAATGAGTGTATAACTGGCATATATATGAATAAATCCATTTCACAAGCTTGATGCTGTATGAGAAAGATAATGTGGTTTTTTACTGAAATAATTGTAGATCTGCTTATAGAAAAGAGATTACTCTATGTAGCATTTAAATAACTCTCTCTAAATTAAGTTATTAATGTTACATTCTGTTGGTTAACTACTACTGCGTCAGACAACTATTCCATTCCAAGTCAGTACTTTGGCGATTTATAAAGTTTAGAGTTGGTCTCAGATTAATTTAGCAATTTTTTGTCTACAAAATGAGTTGTGGTGCATGGCTGCCCTTAAATGTTGTTGGTAAGGCATACAATCCAGCCTAGGAAACACTTGTCTCACTGATTTCCTTGGGAGATAATAAAGCCCATGCTTAACCCTTTTATTGACATCAATGGGAATTAAAGATCCTTAACTTTGGCTGCCTAGAGCCCTTACCATTTTTGCAGCCTGATCCTAATCACAGTCCCATCACTTTCAGCAAAATTTGCTCTAAGCTAGTGCCCTATGGGTATAACACAGGCTACCCAGTTTTACTGTGCTGAAGCACACACAGCCTTCCATGGGAAAGAAAACTGAATTGTAAAGAATGACTAATTGTTAGTGTGGAAATATCTGTCAGGGAAGGTGATAAATGCTTCTTCGTAGTATCTGTTGTGCTGCTGCCTCTTTCATTCCTCTCATATAATATTGAATCAATGAAGAAAATAATCATTGGGGAGGAAATCGATAAGTTGTTCAGATTCTGGTTAGTTTAAGCCATATATTCAGGTATTCTGCTCTATGTGATCACAATTGCATGGAGGAACATGATGCATGGTGGCCTCAGCCCTGCTTACAGAGCCCTCAGTCGTATTGCTTCCCATTGATCCCAACTTGCAGGGAGGGTGGGTAGGAAGCTAGAGTAATTTCTCTTTGAATAAGCTCTCTATGAATTGCCCCATGTCAGTTTCTTTCATTACTGATTTTCTCTCACACAAACACATATCTATAGATACATTCTTCTTTCAACTGTAAAGTAGAGCTATTTTAAAAGGGTGAGGATGTAAGAAAATAAGTGATTCAATATGTTCCCATGAGGAAAAGAATCCTACATGGAGCAATTCACACAGGCTATTTAAGAGGAAATGGTTATCCACATGATTGTCCCAGCCAGGATCAATAGGAAGCATTAAATCCAGCTGAACATGCTTGTGCTCAGTTTAAAGGCTCTGGAGGCTTTCCTTTGGCTGAGGCACCCCCAAACTTCGGCCCTCCAGATGTTTTGGACTACAATTCCCATCTTCCCCGACCACTGGTCCTGTTAGCTAGGGATCATGGGAGTTGTAGTCCCAAAACATTTGGAGGGCCACAGTTTGGGGGTGCCTGCTTTGGCTCCTCCTCCCTTCAGTTCCATGTCTCTATGACCCATTTTTAGATCACAGCTTTTCAGCCAACTGTCCTACTTCGTCAGTCCCTTCACCAGACTCTCTAGGACAGCCTACCCTAACCTGGTGCTCCCCAGCTCCTTCGGACTACAGGTCCCATCAGCCTCAGCCAACATGATCAATGGCCACGGATGATGGGAGTTGCAGTCCAAATATCTGGGAGGCACAAGGTTGGAGAAGGCTACTTAGTAGTAATGCATTGCTTTCTGGTGAACAGAGCACATTCTGATAGCTCTGTTCTACAAGAAGGCTGTAGTCTTCAAGAACATTCTGACCTTCCATGACACGTAAGAGGCTTCACTGCCATAAAGTAAATTGTACATTGACATGCACATAACAGACAGCTGTTAATAGGTGATATGCAATCTTCTCACTAGGGGTATCTACCAGTGAAAATTTGTTATTACTTGGATCCTATGTGTCATTCCAGCCCCTTGATTAGAAATCACATCTCTGCACCTTCATTGTCACATTCTGTCACCAACAAGGTAGGCAACAGGAAGTCCCTTGGACTTCCTGTCCCTTGGGCAAGGAGCCGTTATCTGTATGTTTAAAAAAACCTAAAAAACTAAAATTGAGCACAAAAAGTGGAAATGTCAATGCAATCTGAGTTCATTGGCAAATACATTTAAAAATCCACTGTTGCACCCCAATAGTAATAGTGTTCATAAAACTCACTTGTCTCCATGTTTTTAACCATGCCATAGTCACACTTAAATTAATATGTACAGGGCTTCTTTTTCCCTTTTCCAGGTGAAATAAAGTGACATATGATCAAGTCGTTCCTGGATTTAAAAATATAGAAATGTTTTTATATTTAAAAACCTAGAATAGCTGTGGATGAAAAAGCTGCATTTACAGTGTGCTGGAAAAGTAATGTTTAGTTATAGGGATACAGTAGTACCTTGGGTTAAGAACTTAATTCATTCTGGAGGTCCGTTCTTAACCTGAAACTGTTCCTAACCTGAGGTACCACTTTAGCTAATGGGGCCTTCCGCTGCTGCCACACAGCCGCCGCACGATTTCTGTTCTCATCCTGAAGCAAAGTTATTAACCCGAGGTACTATTTCTGGGTTAACGGAGTCTGTAACCTGAAGCATCTGTAACCCAAGGTACCACTGTATAAGAAAATATGCAGTTAAGTGACATCAGTTGCCGTCTCCACTGATGTCCTAAATCTGGTTGAATCACAATGATGTGAGTAGGATTCTGTGTTGCATGGATAGTAGCCTTAATTTGCAGCTACAATCCAAGTATATTCCTGCTTATGTGCAAATGATGCAGGCAGCCATGTGAAGAAAAGTTGTCATGCAGGATAATTTGTCCTCCTTAAAACAACCTTTATAGTCCGGTGGGAATTTTGCTCAGCCTGCATATGAGTACTGTTGGGTCCACTGAATTTGCCTGGAACTTGTAGTGTCGTTCACTATGACTGATGCAAACAACAGACTTGGTAGATGCTGATGAATGGGATTAGCAGCAGTAGTTCATTAAAATGACTCTTGTCTCTAAATCAGAGGCTTCCAGCTCAAAATCCAACTTATATCTCCCAAACATGAAACTGGGTATGGAAAAAACTGCTACTCTACTTAAGTATCACCTTACAGAGAAAGATAAGATGGACCATTGATCAGGTAAATATTTGCCCATCCAGGTAGGCTTGGGAGGTACACTGGAGTGAACACAGACCTGGCAGGACTACTTCTTGCTAATACAGAGGACTGCAACAGAGGGTGCTAATAAATAAGAATAATACATCAGATAAGCACTGTTCATGCCTCACTTCTTTTTTTCTGCTTCTTTGAATGAGGATGCTTTTATTCTGAGGCTATAGTTCGGTAGAGTGGTCTACCTTAGAAGACAGATGAGGCATTTTTTTGTTATATTACTAGCATTAAGTGATACATAGGTAAAAGAAATCTGTTTTCAAAACAAAGCTGTTATATGCAAGATTTGGAGATTAATCAACCACATCAGTTTTGCTGCAGGAAAGAGCCAATTTCTTTTGAAATTAATGATCTAGAACACTTTCTAGTAGATAAAAATAAACCCTGGTGAATTGACCAGGCAAATGGGGTTCTGCAAGGCAAGGGAAAACATCTGCAGCCAAATCCTAGGGATAGTTACCCATGAATAAGTCTCTGTGAGCTCCCCTGGAACTTATGTCTGAGGAAACATACACAGGATTATAGTCTTCAATAAGCAGCAAGGCCAGTTTAAGTGATTTTGTGGCCTGAAGTAAAGGGCAAGAAGCTGCCCCTTCCTAGTCTCATTTCATGTACAAAAGCTCAATGGTCCATTGTGTCTTATTTCAGCATCCCCCACTGCATGCCAAGGGCAGTGGTTTAGTTTACTTGGTGCAGGACTGGCTTCATAGCACACCCAGAGAGCTTTCTCCACTCACTGTTCCTAAATATTTGCTGCCTAAGGCAGCTGCCTCACTCTGCATCATGTTAGAGCTGGCCCTCATAAGCAGTCAAGTTCACAAACACTGCACTCTTTATTCCAATGATTGGTGAATTCCCACAGGCCTAAATGAGATTGGAACTGGCAGTTCTCTGTGGCACTGAAGACTGCTTGGTGAAAAGTTCATTGTAATTTTCAACCACAATATGTGAGCACCTCACCTCCTCTCCCCTTGAGCTCTATGTGACTTCCTTCTCCTCTGTCTGTTTCCACATATTCTTCTCTTCCCCTTTGCCTTGCTCTTCCTGTTTAGGGAAGTTTTTAATGTTTGATGTTTTATCGTGTTTTTAATATTCTGTTGGGAGCTGCCCAGAGTGGCTGAGGAAACCCAGCCAGATGGGAGGGATATAATTTTTATTATTATATATAGAAAAAAACCTTTGGCTTTTGCTGAGTGATCAAATGCTATATTTTAATTGTTCCACACACAATAGATAGATACTGTAGATAGATGATAGATAGATAGATAGATAGATAGATAGATAGATATAGATAGATACTTTATTGTCATTGTACATAGTACAACAAAATTGAATGCCATCCCATAAAAACAAAAACACAACTACAGTCACACATACACATACATACACACACATAACTGGCAAAAGCAGTTATGCCTTATCTGTTTGTTTTCTTGAGGAAATCTTCCATGTTTGTTTTCTGTATTGACTTCAGTGACAGAAGTAATTCACATGCATCCCATTATGAAACCTAATAATCATTCTTTTTACATGTAATGACGTAATGAATTCAAGAGATTATGGTTATTCAGTAATTATAAGTGCACCTAAGGCTTGAGTGTGCCCAGTGGAATTTCTGACTTTTCTGCATGCACACAATTACAACAAGCAACATCACAATCTGCTTTGAAACTTCCCCATTTTTAAAATGAGGCTTATGCAGCCGGAGGGGCAAGGGGATGCTTGTGTTTGTGAAGCCCAAGTTCAGAGCTCAAACCTTTGCCTTGCGAAACTAGACACACAGTTCTTCAGATATGGGCTTTAATATTTAGCAGTTCACAATATTACTGGAAGATGGCTTTCCTAATCACAGCTGCTGATTCGACACATCACCCTGTCTCTAGAATTCCAAGTAGTTCTTTACACAATGGGTGAGAAGCAATATTGTTGCTCCACTTGTGGATGGCATTTGATCTAGCAGTGGTGTCTCCCATGCTGCTGCAACTACTTGCTCCACCTTCCATGCTGCTCTACTGGGTCTAGTGGAGACTGGTCCATTAGGGGGAATGAGGTGCTGCCCCACCAACATCAGTCTTCCCCCAGGTCGTCCCCATCTGCTTGCCTTCTTTCAGGGGTTGGCTCTGGCCTATCATTGACTCTGACTTCGCCTATGCTTGGTCTCCCTGTCTTCTACTCCACCAGTTCCAATAGGCACCAACTCCCGCAAAGGACAAATGTGTCCTTCGGAACACTTTTTTTTTTTTGCAATGTGAGGGCTGCAGTGAGAAGAGGAAATTGGGGGGGGGGCATCACCTCCCTTTGTTTTTCATTAGCAGTTGCCTCTGTTGCATACAGAGGTGCCATCTTGTGCCCAAGATTGGGGGGGGGCGTTGCACGTCACATGTGTGTGACATAATGCGCCCGGCGTGTGTCACACACCAGCATCATCGGGAGGAGTCCAAGTGCAGAGCCCAGCATGGGACATCTTCAATGATCTGTAGCTCCTCCTCTCATGTGCTCAAGAGGAGCCTGTGCCATGCTCTGCTCTGTGCTTGGCGTCCTCCACCCCCTCAACATTGAGGGGGCCCAGCCCCCTGACAACAGATATTGAGGGACCTGAAGACACCTTGGCCCTATATAGTTGGTGTGCCTAGCTGGATAAAAAGCTGTTCCCTACAAGAGACTGCAGCATTGAATTTTGCCCTTTAGCTCTGTTGATTCCCCATTTCAGTTCAAATTCCGTCTGCTACATCATGCAGCACAATTGCCTGAAACCTTTAAAATCAGCCTTTGGAGGCTTTTGCATAGTGCGTTTTTGCCTGAGCATTGATAAGTGTCCAATGCTTGGGGAGAGTGGAAAATCTGAAGGGCAGCTGAAAAGCTACTGGAAAAGAAAAGGTGCCTTTGCAATAGCAACACTGAAAGCAAAACTAAGACGACTCTACTGTTATTGTGAAGGAGTGCACTCTCAAAGAACTGGAAAGCTTTTTCAAAGAGTTCTTCAATGGAGCTAATAAATATCAAGTTGATTCAGAATCATGGGGCTTTGGCCATCACTAGGTCTCTAGTGTTTCGGCTCAGATACCAGAATAAAAAATATAAGCACCTCTTATAAATAAAATTTAAATGCATGCACAATGCAAAAGACCTAGAAATGGTGCCTCTATCCTTTCACAAATGCTGGCTTTGAGTATCTGAAAGAGGCATGCACCAAATATTGCACTTGTTTGTACTTCACATTTGATGAAGGCTTGTATATTTTTGTGGTAAAAGTAGCCATATGATACCTGAGTACAACATGCAATGCAATAATTTGTGCTCTTCAGCTGCAATCTCATATACTCTTAACATGGAGTAAAACCCATTTAACTCAAGGGGACTTATATTTCTGAGCAGACATTTATAGAATTCTGCTGTAAGGCTTAATCCTATACCCCTTATCTAGGAATAAACCAAATTGAACTTAATGGGCCTTAGATTTCTGATGAGGCACATAATAGGTTTGCAAATGCCTCTTCTTCCTTTCTAGAAGGTTTTCTTTAAAAAGTGTTGTATAGACGCATACACACATGACCTTGGATATCTACAAACGGAATTTTCTTTGCATGCTTCCTGAGGCATGGCTGCATCTCATGTTCAAAGAGACATGTGCACAAGCAAGGCATATGTGATAAGCAAATTTCCAAGTCTCTTCATGTTGTCTTCTGCTTTGAAAGCTGTTTACTAATTCTGGAAGAAATGCATTTGAGATGCCTCTCCTGGAGGGACACTCAGCTACTCACTTTGGTTTCTCTGTTCCAAAGGATGAGATTGTGGAGGAAATGATTATGGAGAATGCAGGAGATAGAATGTGCGAGCAGAATCCTGTCACCCGGAGTCTGATGTAGGGAGAAGTGACAGCAAATAGTTTTGTTCTCTCACAGCTGGCACAAATAAGCGAGATTGTTGCACCTTTGTTCAAACGGTGTGGTAAGGAAGCCATCTCAGCTCTTGTCCCTGTGTGTTGCTCTCTGAGGAAGGATATAGGTGTCCTTCAGACCGTAAGACATTGGGGTGAGATCTGATGGGGTGCTGGTTACTGCCTAGGAACACCATCACTGGTTTTTTTGTTTTGTTTTTGCCATGGTGGGGAAACACCACGACAAAGTGCTGGCCGTGGTGTTAGGGACATGGGGATTTGCCTTATACCGAACCAGATCACTGGTCCATTCTAGCTCAATATTGTCTACACTGACTGGCAACTGCTGTCCAGAGTTTTAGGCTGAAATACTTTCTCAGCCCTAACTGGAGATGCTGGGGATTGAACCAGGGACCTTCTGCATGCAAAGCAGATGCTCTCACTAAGCTACAGACCTTCCCTAGGCAGTTTGGTAGTGCTCTTGGGCAGTGGGAAGGAAGTGCCTGAAGCCAGAGGGGGTCGTGGGTAGGAACAAGGTGACCAAAGCTGTAGGTAGTTGTGGTAGCAGTGGGAGACTGAAGCGGCTGAATCACAAGGTAGTAGAAGCAGCAGATGTAGCGGTTGTGGGCATCCCTGAGTGCATGTGTCAAGAGAGAGGGAAAGGCTGGGGGCACCAAACCACCCTCAAAATAGTCTCAACCTGGTTATCTGTGATATTTTGGTCCTGGGTATCTGTTTCTTCAGAGTCACACAAGGACCAGTTTCAGACTCTCGAAGATGATGTTTTTGAAACAAAAACAACATAGTGGTCCAGTGATGTGAAAGGATTCCAGACCCTAGAGGCAAGGGCCTCACCAGGCTTTCCCTTGAATCCAGGAGAGATTTTTGGGCTCTGATGATCCTTGGGACGTTAATAGGGAAATCTGGTAGTGATTTACAAAATAAACCAGCACAATTAAATAGCAAACATGTAAGCGGTTTTCCAGAGTTCTGCAGAGCTGCTACTAAGAATCATTGCCTGGGGATACCTGTGTGAACAGGTAGGTTTTTGCCACTAGGCTAAATGCTTGCACTACATTTGTCAATAATAATAATAATAATAATAATAATAATAATAATAATAATAATAATTAATAATAATAAATATACTCCACCCATCATCTGGCTGGGTTTGCCCACCCACTCTGGGCGGCTCCCAACAGAATGTTAAAAACACAATAAAACATCAAACATAAAAAATTTTCTGCCTTCATGTGTCCTCTAAAAGTTAGGTAGTTGTTTATTTCCTTGACATCTGGTGGGTGGGCGTTCCACAGGGCAGGTACCACCACCGAGAAGGCCCTCTGCCTGGTTCTCTGTAACCTCACTTCTCACTGTAAGGAAACCACCAGAAGACCCTCAGAGCTGGACCTCAGTGTCCAGGCAGAACGATGGGGGTGGAGACACTCCTTCAGGTATACTGGGCCAAGGCAAACATTGTTCCACAGTGGGAGGGGGGTGTCTCCTTTGGGTTACTGTGAGCTGAATATGGCATAACTAGAACACCTTAGGTGGTTTTGCTAACACCACATATAAACTCTGAGCTGTGGCTTTAATTCTGAAAATAAAATCCAATGCTAGATTTGGGTTTATTCTCTCTCTCCCCCCTTCCTTTTTAAGGCCTTGATTCTTTCCCTTCGATTCCTAACTGGCATTAATACAATTGTTCCATGTGTGTACTAAGAGAAAGCTGGCTTCCAAAAGATATTTTTGGGGTAAGCATATGTAAATTCAGAAGAATTTGAATGTATGAGGTTTAGAAGAATGCCCCAGGAACTCTCCTGGTTGGCACATGAAGATGTGGGCACTTATCTACTGAGAACCAAAGTGATTTTACTTTAATCTTGTGAAGTCTTATTCATTTCTCAGGAAAATATTCACATTCTATGAAATATGAGAGCCGTTGAGACCCGCAAACATACTTGCATGCTGAAGAGCTGCGCAAAATTGATTTTCAAGGTACTGTGGGACATTCTTCCCTTGCTCACCCTCCAATCTCTGTTCCTTAGAAATATTGAGGCTGGAAACAACGTAACTGTCCAGCTGGTGCTAGCTGTTGATAAACTTAAAACACAGCAACTGCTGTGATGACAGGAACATGGCCACTTCAACTAGGGAGTCATCTGGCTAAGGTGGCGTGGCAGCTATGACATACTTGGGAAGCAGGAGTGAGTTGGGAACAAATGGAGAGTGAGGGAGCTGCCGCAAAGGGGTGGAATTCAGTTAGGGGAAGGACTGAGGTTGAGGAAGGCTGTCTATTCTTGCAGTGGTTTAGAGTAACTATGGGGTATCTCCAATGCTTTTTTTCCTAAAAAATATTTAGGGGTACTCTCATTTGGACTCAAGAAAATCAATTCAAATCAGGAAAAATAAATACAGTAAATGGACAAAAGTACAGAGATTCACAAAATGCTTAGGGGTATGTGTAGCCCTGTGTCTTCATCGTCCCCCCAAAAAAGCACTGGGTATCTTTCCTCTGAGGCTTCTTCTGCTGCTGTGGCTGATTGTTCCAGTATTTTCCCACAGCACTCCATCACCATCACAGATGCCTTTGTAATTCACACGTCTGAACTTTGCAATGCAGCTCTGCAGCCGAGGAATGTATACGAAAAATAAATATAGTACAGGGTGCACAAAAATGCATATATTACTAAAAGTAAACTGCATTATAATTAGGGGGAAATGCATTGCAAAATGTGTGAATTAGGCAAAATTGCATTCAAACATGTTAATTAGAAGGCTTTTCCTGATGAATTTTCACGGGGACTCTATTTATTTATGCAATTATGCATTTATATTTTAAGCTTACATGCAATAAAGAAATGAAAAAAGCACCCATAAGGAAATAAGAAAGTTTGCATATTTGCCATACAAATTGCATGGCAAATAGGGCAGCACTTTCCTGAACCATTCTACAATAGCAGAAGAGTTTTTGTTTTTTGTTTGTTTTTCCACTCTTCAGATATGCAAATTTTAGCAATTCTCCAAAGGCTTGGGAATATTTCTAAATTTCCCATTCATTCAAAAATACCACGGTACTGTACAATGCAAGCATTAAAACATAACATCATAGAATACAGAACAAATGACCAACACTGGATCAAATTAATTCTCTAATAGCACTCGGTGAAACAGAAATGTTTTCAGTGGGTGGGAAAATATCAGAATTGTGGGTGCCTGCCTGATTTGAATGGGAACATTGTTCTAAAATACTAGTTCCACTGTGTAAATATACTACTTTGCAAAGAAGCTAAACAGATATGAAGTAACTCGGTAATAGTCCATATGATCAAAATGATCTGGCTGGTGTAAAAGGGACAAAGCGGTCATTGGATTATGACCCTTCTCAGTTGTAGCCTCCATGTCTTAGACCATAAAAGGGTTGTATTGCATTTACAATAAATTACAAAGTAATAGTCCAGTGGGTGGCATCTCCAACGCCGCCTTGTGGCCTCAAAATCTGTGAGCATACAACTGGATTTGAAATCAATTTTTCAGTACACATAAATATGTGTGTGTAGGGGGATGTAATATGGGATTTGGCAAAGCTCCTTACAGAGTGATTTTTCACTGGGATAGGAAAAATATTTCTTTAAGAAGCATGAACTCACAAGATGCTTTCATTGTGTTCACCTCCTAACGCTGGCTAACATGAGGAGCTTTGCTTCCTTCAATACCTGACAGCTGACATTAGCCTTTAAAATCGATTCTTCTGTGAAAGAGGCAAACTGGAGAAGGTTCCTGATGTCAGTTAATAGCCTGTAGGAAAGCTCATTAAGAGCCAAGCTGCTTCACAAGCGCCTTTGAAAGCAGAATGGTTCGCACATTATTAGAATTGTTGTGATGATTTTACAAGAGCCCGTCATGGCAGCAAAATTGTAAATCAGGCTGGTAAGTTATTGGAGAAGCAAGATCAAACAGAAATGCAATCCAAACAAGCAGTTGTTGGGCCTCAATTGGAACATGGGTGAAAGCACCAAAAATTGGAGGAAAGGAGGATTGAAGACAACAGTCATTTTTGCCCTGGTTTTTTTGCTCCCTCTTGCTTCCCTGGTAGGCAGAAGAATCCCCCAAGCAGGGTAGGTGAGTGGCTCTATAAGCAGAGGAAGCTGCTGTACACTAGGTCAGACCAGGACAAATTTAGTCATTTCACCCAGGAGTAGGGAATATTTTTTAGCATCAGAGTCATGTTCCCTTTAAGACAACTTACCAGGGACTACATGGTGGGCAGGGCCAGAGGCAGAAGCAGGCAGAACGATACCTGTGCATTTGACCTTTGTGCAGTAGGATAGTTCCTTCAAACTCACATATCCCTCTGAATTCCCCACCTGGGCAAAGTAAAAGCATTATCTGAGTTAACAGATACATTCTAGGCAGGTATAAATACTCCAGGATGGTGCAAAGCGGAGTGGGTGCTGAGTATGGCTTGGGAGGGTGTGTGACCTGGAAAGATTTCTAAGGGCCAGATGGAGAGGACTGGAGGGCCACACTTGGCCCCCAGGCCTGAGGTTCCCCATCACTGATTCAGCTGTTCGGCTCCCGATTCTGAGACAGAGTTCATTCCCATCTTACCCTTTTTGAAGATGTCAGTGGTTTGAACCATCCACTTTCAAATCATGTGCTCTGGAGCTGAGACATAGTCCTCCCTTCATTTCATTGGGTTCTCCACCTATAGGTATGAGATTAATACACATATCCGGCTCTCAAACCATAAGACGTGGGAAGGACATGTAGAGTGCAGTGTTTCTAGACTAACACAAGCTTCAGGATCTTTCTTTTGAGAAAGTTACTACACTCACTTAGCACCATGCATAGCACCATAGCTCATAAGGATCCAGTCCTATTCAAAATCTGCCTTGCAAAGCACACCATAAAATTGGCTGTTAAACTGTGAATTCAAGTAGTGAATCTTTGAATGTAGAACACAGTGTTTCATTGGCCACAAATTATGGACCCACCAATAAGTTGGTCAATTTGCAGGGACCAGGAAGAGGACCTTAACTATCATGGCACCCCAGTTATGGAATTTCTTGCCCTTGGAAGCACAAATAACTTAGTGAGCTTTCACCCTTTGGTAGAAACACATTTGGCTTCTGATGTTCTCATCATTCTTATTTCATACCTTAAAAACAGTCACAGGCAGCATGAAAGCATTTAAAGTTCAGCAGAACTAAACTGTTCCCAGGGCAAAATCAACAAAACAAAACAAACCCTTATCACTTTGTTTTATCTGCCAGAGCAGTTACAAATAAAATTTCTTTGAAATACTGAATAGGTCTGAATTTTCAAAAGAGAGGATGTTCATCCACCAGATAGCCTTTTCTGTAGGCTTCTTGGTGAATTTCTAGCAACAGTTTCCATGAAGTTCACAAGTAGTGCAGTTCCTTGCAATGATCAATTAATCTCTCTCTTTCCCTCTCTTCCCTTCAAACTCTAAAATTGCATTAGCAAGGACTAATGAATAGATCTTGAGGATGAAATGTCAATATTATTAAGAGCAGTAACTTTAAGTAATGGCTGCAATATTAACAACTCAGTAATCTGCCCTTCCCTTAGAGCACAGAAACCAAGGACAACGTTTATTGGTAATTCAAAATGAAACCCAACATAACTGAGGTTGGTTAATTTGAAAGGTATGGACGTATTTAATTTGTAAAGTCATAACTGTTCCCATTACAAAAGTCCTACACCCTGTTGTCAGAATTGTCCTGGCATCTAATCAAATGGAGATATGAATGAGGATTATTCTGCATCAGAATTTACACTGGTTTAAGCTAAATGGTATTCAGTGGGCTGTGATAAGACAAGCATTGCTGTGCAAGTTCTTGCTCAGTTTTATTCATGCCCACTGCCATTTAAGATTTTCTATGGTCATGTCCAGCACTATGAGCTGTGCATCTGAGATGTCCCTGGGTTCTGAAATGTGAAAGAACCCCACCCCCCTATTGAAGCAGGAGACTCCTGCTTCACACAGCTACTTTTCATCAATGGACAGTGATGGGGAAGATGGGGAAGCCACATAGCTAACAATCTTATTCCTGCTTTCCCTTTCACATGTTTCTTTATACTTTATGGTAATGCTTGCTAAGAATCATAGTAATGTAAGAACCTGTGGTATTGTCAAGGACTGGACTGGGGGGGAATGGTGGAGAGTGCCCCCCTCCTCCTGAACTTCCCAGAAAAGAGGAAGGCAGTCTTGAGTTACAGCAGTGGTTTGAGGAAGGTCACAGCTCAGATCCAGGTGAGCAGAAGAGTTGGGAAGTGTTGGCAGAAGAGAAGGGGGAGACAGAGACAGAGCAGCCAGCTGACACATCATCACTGGAGAGCATTTCTGACCCCCCCCCTTCTCCCAGAACTCGGCATGCATTGAAAGTTGAAGAGCGAAGGACTCGGAGACTATTAGCCCCTGGCGGCCACCGTAAGGGGAAGTGTTGTTGCTAGGAAGGAAGGGGAAAAGAGCTCAGTTGGAGCATCTCCACTTTTAGGAAGGCTGCATTCCTTCATCGTACTCTGTGATTTATTGAATAAATGGCTTGGTAAGAACTCTTATCATTTCTCTGCTTCTGGGCTGCCCTGTGGGAGGGAGCTGATTTCCCCGAAGTCTGACAGGTATGGTAGAGATGGGGGAGAAATTAGATTCAGTTCTCACTTTAATGCACTCTTTAATCTACACTCTTGCCCCACTCTTTCCAGACACAGGTCGCCGCTTTAAAGCTCTTTTTCTTACTTCTTTTATTTTATTTTATTTTCCTGGTGCTTTCCCTGTTGTTTTTTAAAAATATTCTTTAGCACTCAGTTGGAGCAAACATCAATTCAGATTGATGTTTCCTCCTATTGAGCGTTAAAGAGCAGGTTTTCATGGGGAAAGCTCTGGGGGAAGAAAAAGGGTGCTATGACTTAGAGTTTTTAAGCATGGATCAGGTCTGGAAAGAGTGGAGGAAAGGTAAGTGTGGATGAGCCCTTACCTAATTCACATTTTCTGAAACAATGCATGAACTAAAGCACAGCCATTCTTTGAAATCCACACTTCAATGAATTTTTAGGTACAGTTCTTCAGCCATGGGCTTTGTATAAAAATGTAAATATCAAGGTAAAAAGTGCATAAATGTATTAGTGAAAATGACATGGTGTTATATTAGGGTACACTGCTTTGCAAAAAAGAAAGAAAGTGTACATTAGGGAAATGGCATAGAAAGATGTGTATATGGAGAGAAATCCACACTAAAATGATGATGAATTTTCTTTTTCTTTTTTTAAAAAAATAATTTTTATTGGATTTTTTTACAAACAAGACAAACAAACAAAACATACACTGTAAAATCTGTCCCCTCAATTACCCTCCACCCGCGAGGCCACTTCTGCCACCAGTAGAACCCGCGGCCGTTGAGAATCGAAGGGGTCCAGTATAAGGCTATAAATAGTTCAGAACTGTCTCTTGGAAGCTTGTTGAATATATTGTTTTCATTCCTTCTAACCACAGACTGGCAGGAGATTAGGAGGCAGAGCACACTGGAAATTTCCATTCACTCACGCTTTCCTCCATCTTGCCTATTCTTTCCATTGTCTTTAATTTTCAACAATAAATCATCTCTTAATTCCAAATACTTCTCTTTTAATATAATCTTGCAGCCGATTGAACTTTCAACAAATTTTTATGAATTTCCTTGTCTTTTAACAATTTTGACAGCTTTGACAGCTGTCAAATGAATTCTCCCCTTTGTGCACTTACTGTTCCTCGGGAGGTATCGGCACCGGGATTTGTGAAGGAGTATAAAGTCTTTGTTTCTTTCAGAACAAAGTATCTTTTTCGGCTTTGGAATGTTTAATGCGCCTCTTAATTGACCATTAGGAAGAGATCGACTCCCGTTTTTGAATTTCTCCTATTTTTCCCGATTATTAGTTTTAAAATCCAAAAGTCCAAATGAAGATTTGACTTACTTTGTAGAAATCTTTTATTTTCTTGGGAGAATCTGCCGCTGCCCGGTAGAAGACTCGGGGCTTCGCTATGTCGGAGGTAACGATGACGTCCAAAATGGCACCCGCGACTCCACTCCGCTGGCTCTCGCAGACTCTACTGGGTCTCCGGGCAGCAGAGGAATCGCCCAGCGGAGCCTGCTGGACCTTGAGCCCTCGGGATGCCCTTCCCGAGGTTCTTACGGGGAATCCGCGCGCCCCGCGGAATTCCCCCCCCCCCCCCGCGATGCCGGGGACTGTGGAGATCACAGTCCCTGCGTCTTCTTTGCCGGCGCAGCAGACCGGAAGTCTCGATGATGAATTTTCATGCGGACTAAAAAAAACTGCATACTGATATGGAAATGTGGAAAACTGAACTTAAGAGGGAAAAATTAGAAACTGGGAAAAACCCTTCCCTACCCTGTGGCACTTCACCCTATCCACTTTGCTGTGCAAACAGGAATGTCTGATTCAGAACTCATTTGCTCTGGAAACAATGTTTCTGCTCAGTGTAAAACTCTAAAGACCTGTGCAGTGAAACATGTGATGCTTGACTACAAGCCTTCCTAAAACTTTTATTGAAAGGACTTTTAAATGCACTTTTTAAAAACCTGTTATTTGTATAGAAATGAAAAATTAATAATGTAACTACAATTAATAACCCACTGCACATAATGTTAAAGTTTAAAGACGAAAGCTGTTATAGTACTTTTATTACTTTGGAAGCTAGCTTCTAAATTTTGAATGTTGGTGAAGCAGAGAGGTTCAGTGGGAGAATCCATTTATTTTGAGGGGAAAGGACTATATAAATATTTAAAATTAAACACTAGAAAGGTTGTATTGGACTAACGGCACAGGTCTACTCAGAAGTAAGTTGGATAAGTGGGGTTAGATTTGCAGCCTAAGTCATGCTTGGAGTAGAACCATTGAAACCAATGGCTTTGTACTTAAGGTTCCGTTTAGAGCGGAGTTTATTGTATTAGCTTTACTGGTTATAATGCTAGGGCTTCTGTCCCGATTTCTAATGTTCCTTTTATGCTATGATATCTGTCGGGTTATGGAACTGTAGATTTTTTATTTATATACCATGTCATGATAAATTTTAAATGGCATAAAACACCTGTATTTTCATTTCATTTATTTATTTTGTATACTGCCCTACACCCGAAGGTCTCAGGGTGGTTCATAGGATAAAATCGTAATATAAAACCACAAAATACATACCGTAATCCACAGATGGGGAGCCACTGCAGAGAAGGCCCATTTTCATGTTGCCACCCTCCCGACCTCTTGAGGAGGAGGCACACGAATAAGGGCCTCAGAAGAAGATCTCAGGGTCCGGGTAGATTCATATAGAAAGAGGTGGTCCTCAAGGTATTGCAGTCCTGAGCCATTTAAAACTTTATAGGTCAAAACCAGCACTTTGAATTGGTTCTGGAAACTAATTGGTAGCCAGTGCAGTCAGACAAGGAGCAGTGTAAACTGTATGCTGGGATACGGCCCCACATTTTGTCACATGAAATTATAAAACAAAACTCCTGCAGTTTTCTGAGTAAATGGGGTTGTAAATTATTTTGGGGGGGAAACAACACAGAAATTTCTCCTAGATTTTCAGGAGTGGCTTTTGCATGATGTGAAAAATCACAGAAATCAGCAGGGAAGAAAACATCATGAAAATGAAATAAAGCACTATGAATGCAACTTAGATGTGGGGGTTATTGTTCATTTCTGGTTATAAGGTTAGTATTCCTGCTGTATCAGTCTGCCGAGTTATGATAGTTTCACTTTTTCCATACACCACTTCTCATGTCAAAATCCCACCCTGTCCAGTGAAAGAAAGAGTAGTGCCAAAGGCATCTATGCCTTTGGGGAATTTGCTCTTCTTATCTTACATTCTTCTGAATGCAGACCAGAGCTGGCTCTAACATGAGCAGCATTGAGGCAAGTGGTTCATGTGGCAGATTGAAGGGACGGCAGATCCATTCACCCCTTATCTACCACCCAAAGGCCTGTCCGCTACAATCCCTGCTGGCTGCATTGTCACCTGACCACTTCCTCTACTGATGCCTCCATTACCCACTAACCAAGTGGCCATTATTGATGCTGAGGCTGTTGCCAGCCACCCCTCAGTATTCTCTTCCATTCCATTCCCATGCCTCATTTTGTGGGAACGGGTCCTTACTCAGACTGAGGCACAGGGGGTGGGTGGGGCCCCGAGAACACTTGCACCACTGTCGCTTTGCCACAACAACTGGGAAATGTTGTTCAAAGTCAGCTTAAAGTTTAACCATACTAGCACTCTCACACACATATTTGTTTCCCTTTTGCAAAGTAGCAATGCTTAACTCACTTCAGTGTTTAACAAGCATAGTAGTACAAGAAAAGAGGACAAGGCAGCCTCCTTCCATCCATCTCCCCCTAATGTATTCCAAAGTTTGGCATGCCAGCTTGTCTCCGATAGCACTGTCGGTTTTTGAAATCAGAGCTTCTAAGCAATTTGTTAAATAAACAAAAACAAAGTCATGTGGGCTGAGGGTAGATAAAATGCCTTAGGAAACGTCTGTCATTAATGTGAAATATTGCTGTCTGCATGTCAACAGATGCAGCTTGGGTTTCTGCATTACAGCAATATTATGAGTTTGTAAGGAGGACATCAAGGAAATAACTCTCCCCCCCCCACTGTTTGTTCCAAGCAAGAAGAATTGGGAGGCATATCGCCTCCATTTTAGTCATCATGGCTGTTAGTCTAGCACTGCAATCCTATGTGTGTCTACTCGGAAATAAGTACCATTTGACAACACACCCCATGGGTAACAGGTTATATTTATTAAAATATAACAACCTGGCTGTCAGGGATTATTGCGGCTACTCCTGAGTAACGACCTTCCACATACTTGTCTTTCAAAAGTCTTTATTAGTGCACATCATTTACAGTGTAGTGAGCTGTCGGTTTCATGTCTTCTCATTCCGAATCAGAATCTGGCACTGCCCCCTTCCACGATTTGGACCAGCATAAAAGCCTCAGGACAGCGAATCTCCTCCCCTTTCTCCTCCTCCTCAATTCCGGAGTCGGGAGGAAGGGTCTACGTTCTGCCTGTGTCCTATTCCCTGGATGTTGCCAGAGGTCTGGCACTCCCTCTCCGTCTCCTGACTTTCCTCATCCGTCCCTTCGCTTTCATGACTGCTTGGAGATGGGCTGCTTCTGATGAGAGGGGGCTGTTCTTTATAAGCCCTTCCCCTTACACTTGCTAACAAAGGTCCGTATAGTTAAAGCTATGGTTTTCCAGTAGTGATGTATGGAAGTGAGAGCTGGACCATAAAGAAGGCTGATCGCCGAATAATTGATGCTTTTGAATTTTGGTGCTGGAGGAGACTCTTGAGAGTCCCATGGACTGCAAGAAGATCAAACCTATCCATTCTGAAGGAAATCAGCCCTGAGTGCTCACTGGAAGGACAGATCCTGAAGCTGAGGCTACAATACTTTGGCCAACTCATGAGAAGAGAAGACTCCCTGGAAAAGACCCTGATGTTGGGAAAGATGGAGGGCACAAGGAGAAGGGGACGACAGAGGACGAGATGGCTGGACAGTGTTCTTGAAGCTACAAACATGAGTTTGACCAAACTGCGGGAGGCAGTGCATGACAGGAGTGCCTGGCGTGCTCTGGTCCATGGGGTCACGAAGAGTCGGACACGACTAAACGACTAAACAACAACAAAATCAGGCCCAGGTGGATTGATGAGACGATTTCAACTATCCTATCTCATGAAACTCCTCCTCCCTCACTGTGTGCTCCTTGACAGGCCCAAATACCACTCTGGCTCTGATATTAGTCACATATTTTCCAAAATCCACTCACCTACCTGGACCAAATGCCAATTAGCCAAATTTAAACAAAGCACCACTCCAGTCAAGCAGACAATACACAACAGTGTGAAGTAGGTAAAAAAGACATGACGTGGGTGAATTCCTACTCAGAGCCCACACTGGAAAACAGGTGGGAGGGTGGGTATCTCAATGAGAAAAGGGGAGTGTGTAATATGCAGGGGGCTTAAATAGCCTGATCTCCACTTCTCTCCTATAGGGCAGATCACCCTATGTGCTTGCCCACATCACCCCTGTGGGTGATTCCATCTCTCATCTTCTTGCAGAGGAAGAGGTTATGGCAAATGCACCCCTTCCTTCAATATGGGGACAAAATAGAATTAATTCAATGTATGTATAATGTTGAAGCCATATAAGCCACAAAACTATCTGATTTTGAAGCTGTATTATGTGGCCATTATCCATTCCATGTCATGCCATAAGTACGCCTAAGTACATTTAAGTGAAACAAACTTCCTCCATCTACTCTTGCCACTGTTTCTCTCCCCTTCCTATGTTGTTTTTTCCTGACTCAAATTTTAGATTGGAAATTCTTTAGGACAGTGAATCTGCCAGCTCATTTCTATAAACTTCTCTCTGTGTGTTGAAAGCACTGTATGACTAAATAAATAACTAATATTGTGGCATGGTTTTTTGAAAAAATTAATCATGCTTGTGTGAAGAACTACAGGACTGTAATCTCCTGGTTCACTCTTGGATCATTTTTTTAAGAACTCATGTTAGATTGGCTGCCTCTGGTGAGTCCTCTAATAGGGAGGCCAAGTTTAGTGACAAGTTGCATATATTTTGTTAGAAGATCAACCGTGTCACATCTGACTTCTTTGAGAGTTCTCAGGTGTGTGTCACTCAGGTGTGGTGGCCTGTTCATTTTTAATTTGTCAATTAACCCTGGAACTTCATCTTTCCTGTCACCTCAATTTGATTTAGCTTTCCAGATGTCCTTCCTGTAAAAAGAAAGATTCGTGTGCATGTATCTGTCCAACTTCTTACAGTGAAAACTGACAAATTCATTCACCACCTTTGCTACTTCTTCTGCCTTCCCATTTCTATATCCCTATCCCACATATCTCCCTGCCATTCCATACCTCAGCTACCTCATCCCTGCTCATCCCATGATTCTTCTGCACCCCAATATTGCACATTTGCCCTCCTCTGTACCCTGTGACGTGTACACTATCTGCACCCTAATCCCACTGTTCTTCCATTCTCTAGTCACAGATCCTATTGTTAGTCCCTGAGGTTCTCAGCCAAGTTAGGCAATGTCATGGTCAAAAAAGGTCAAAAAGAGGATGTTAGCTGCTGACCTTTGGTACTGGCACTGACACTGACAGTGTGCATGACACTGAATTGCACCAGTCTAAACCTCTAAGTTGGCTCTGGTATCTGGGGAACAGTCATGCATGGAATCCTCAGTGGGTTTCCCCTAACCAGAAACCGGAAAGACACACAAACCAGGAATTCTCCGATTCTGCATCTGATCTTCTTCACTGACCCATGCAAAGTGGGACAGAAGCAATGTTAGGGTGAATGCCCAAAGCTTACCACCCTCTGAATCATAAATTGGAAACTGCAATAAGGATGCAATCCTTGGTCTGCTTCCTTGAAATCCATCAGATGTACTTAGGAGAAAATAGGTTGGGTGTGATAATGTGAAATGTCCCTCTTTTCTCTTTTACCAATCCAGTTGAAAAGTGGGGCAAAACACTGTGAGCTTTCTGTGTGTCCCAGCACCACACACCCACATCCCATTTCCCCCTCCCCTAGTGCATCCATTGCCAGTACAACTTTGACCCAACTAGCTGTCCATCAGTGGCTTAATAAGCTTCCTGTTTTTCTGCCTGCTGAAGACTGCACATGGAAGTTGTCAAGAACCTAACTCAATTTACCTCTGATGGGCTGTGTTTGGCTTGGTGGGTCACAGAGTGTATTTGCCTGCTCTAGAATTAGCACCAGAGCTTCTTTGTGTCCATAAAACACTTTAGCATCTTTGTTTCATGATACTTGTGAAGCAGTAGCTGTCATCTTAATTTGTAATCTCCTGCATTCAAACTGGCTGGTTTTGTTTTGTTTTTTAAAGCAGGAGACCTTTTATGTGTTTTGCTCAGTAAGAATGCAGCTTCATCTAATATATATATATATATATATATATATATATATATATATATATATATATATATATATACACACAGTATATATGAAACATACAGTAGAGATGGGTAAAATGTGAACTGAGCAGTCTTCCCTGACTCCTGAGCTGAAGAAGAAGAAGAAGAAGAAGAAGAAGAAGAAGAAGAAGAAGAAGAAGAAGAAGAAGAAGAAGAAGAAGAGGAGTTTGGATTTGATATCCCGCTTTATCACTACCCGAAGGAGTCTCAAAGCGGCTAACAATCTCCTTTACCCTTCCTCCCCCACAACAAACACTCTGTGAGGTGAGTGAGGCTGAGAGACTTCAGAGAAGTGTGACTAGCCCAAAGTCACCCAGCAGCTGCATGTGGAGGAGCGGAGACACGAACCCAGTTCCCCAGATTACGAGTCTACTGCTCTTAACCACTACACTACACTGGCTCCCAAGGAAATATTTCTGTATGTTACACAGGTGGGAAATCTCAGGGCCTAAGCCCTCCCTATCCAGTCCTTGAAACTCTCTCCACAGGCCACACGCTCTCTTCCCAGGTGACATTGCAGGTCTTACTCCACATCCTCCTCAGGTGTTTTAGTCTGGATGGAACATGCCTTTGAACTCTGATAATGACTTTTGTTTCTATGTATGGAGGCTAGAGGGAGGGTTGTGAGCATGTATAGAAATGAACCTACTGTACAGAAGTAACATTTACATCCCTTGCTCTGCCCATTTTTGCCTACCACCCTGCTGATGCCTGAGACTGAAAATGGTTACCAACCCCTGATTTATTTATATATATTTATTCCTGATGCCTCACCCACTCCACTAATGGCTCAAATGCGAGACCTGATTGAAATATTCATGTTCCAGCATGGATGGTTGCTGTCCAAAACATTGCTTCTCCTAACCAGGGCTCCATAAAGCTGGGGAGAATATTTGATCCAGCATCTTACAGAGACTAGCCCTGTGCTGAAAAGTTGCCCTGCAGACAAACGTCTCATCAGTTAATGAGAAAAGCAATTGTATTAGAAAACTGTCAGTGGGGAGGGAGGAAATGGTGAAACACTCATGAGTCTGATGCAGTATATTTTGTTTGGCTTATCTTGAATTTATTTTTTACAAAATTGCATACCACTTGGTGGCACCCATATTAATCAGCAAGCTTCTTTGTGAAATCTATGTGTGTTCCTCTTTGTTGATATTTCAGAGAAGTGTGTGTGTGTGTGTGTGTGTGTGTGTGTGTGTATATATATATATATATATATATATATATATATATATATATATATAACAGGAAATTTCTATTCTGTAAAAAAATGCACCCCATGTTCCATACAGTAGAACTGACCTTCAGCTAAGTCTCATGATGCGATACTAAGTACACCTAGTACTGCTTAAAATATGTTCTTTCTTTTTTAAAAGAAGCAATGTCTCCTTTAAAAATACCTTTTGGTATGCATTTCTATGCATATTTTGCCCTAGAATATGCATCTCTGTGTGCATGACATGGCTGGGGAGCTGCCTCGCAAGCTTTAGAGAACTACAATTTGTATCTTGTTTTGGAACAGCCAAATTGGGAAAGTTTGCATTTAAATGCAGACAGAATCTAATTCCCCCCCCCCCCAGTTCCTAGTCCCATCACACTCCTAGGCACACTCCACAGTGGGAAGGTAGCAGCAGTGGGGAGTTTCCTATAAATATGGCTGGCCCAAGACATTTTGGCACCTCAGGCGAACCACAAAATGGCTCCCTGCTCCATGTCAGAGAAGGGGCGAGTGAAGAGATGCATCAGGAACCAGAGGAGAATAAAGATCTCCACCAGGATCTGCTGCTCTTGTGGATCATAGAATCATAGAATTTTTGGAGTTGGAAAGGACCCTGAGGATCATTTAGTCCAACCCCCTGTAATGCAGGAATCTCAAGTAAAACGTCCAGGACAGGTGGCCATCGAACCTCTGGTTTAAAACTTCCAATGAAGGATAGTCCACAACCACCCAAGGGAGTCTGTTCCACTGTTGAACAGATCTTACCATCAGAAAATTCTTCCTGATGTTTAGTTGAAATCTCCTTTCTTGTGACTTGAAGTCATTGGTTCAGGCCCTATCCTCCAGAGCAGGAGGAAACAAGTTTGCTCCAACTTCCATGTGACTGCCCTTGAGTTATTTGAAGATGGCTATCATATCTCCTCTCAGTCTCCTCTTTTCCAGGCTAAACATACCCAGCTCCCTCAACCATTCTTCACAAGGCTTTTGTTCCCAGACCCTTAATCACTTTGGTTGCCTGTTGCCTGAGGCAGTTTCTTCACTTTGCCTCATGGTTGGGCCAGCCCTGCCTATAATCATGGCGACTCTCCACATGATGTACATTATCCAGGCATCTGCATCGTGTGTGATACTTGAGTGAGTAGAATCCCTGAAGGAGGCTCCAGAGATGTTCATTAACTTGGATTACCTACCCTTTCTATCCGTACAACCAGCATATTTCAAGTGAGGAAAGGGGAGAGTGCTAATTTTAATCTGCATATGTGATTAGGATATAGCACTTTATGTTAATTACTTCAGAGAAGAGAGCTCTATTAACATAGAACCGAGAGACAGTGCTCCCATTTACAACCCTGTTTGTTTAATTTTTCTGAGAAATACAGCCCTCCCCCCACCCTCCCACATCCCCATAGAGGGAAACTTCCCCAAAGTGCTTGACAATATCTTTAAACATTCAATGTATTTTAAGGCCTTACAGTTCCTCAGGGAACTGTTTTAAAAATATATACAAATCTGTTTTACACCCGTGTAAAGTCCAATCCCATTATTTATTCATTATTCTAAAATGCTATGTGGAAACACTCACATTTAATATTTCAGTTAAAAATGGTGCAGTCATTTGTCAATGGATATCAGTAGAATAAATTAAAAGAGAGGTATAATCTACCACATTACAGGGCCAAATGACAAGAGAAGTGCGATCAGATTTCCCAAGGTGTTCTTTTTTTAAAAAAACCAAACCAACCCGAAAACAAACAAAAACACCTTGCTGTTTCTCCTTCTTTTATCAGTTGGGAGACACTGAATTGCAGCATTAATGCTAGTTGTTTCTGAGAGCCTTAATTCTTTCCCTCATACCAAATCTGAATCATCATAGAATCATAGAGTTGGAAGAGACCACAAGGGCCATCCAGTCCAACCCCCTGCCGAGCAGGAAACACCATCAAAGCATTCCTGACAGATGGCTGTCAACCCTCCGCTTAAAGACCTCCAAAGAAGGAGACTCCACCACACTCCTTGGCAGAAAATTCCACTGTCGAACAGCTCTTACTGTCAGGAAGTTCTTCCTTTATGTTTAGGTGGAATCTTCCTTCTTGTAGGGATATTCTTCTTTCTTCTTCTTTCTTCTTTCCTCCCCCAGGTCCAGTCAGCCCTATGGAGGGATGGGTGTGTGTGTGCAAATATAGGGTTTTTTTTAAAAGACTTTCCTGTCATTAGTAGTGAGGAGAAGGAGACTCTTTCTTGATGCTTTTTCAAACAAGAGCAGTGATGTGTGCATATCCGTGTGGAGTTCTCAATCCTACCCCTGTGCCATTTGACTTACTGATTACCTCTCCCTTTCCACCCCCCCCCCAAAAAAAAGCCCTGAAAGAAGGGAACGTAACATTCACCTCAGACACTTGCTTTAGGCAAAAAAACTGGTGACAACTGTCAATATTAATGTGCACACACAAAGGCCTAGGGATCCTTGAGAAATTCATAATCCTTGTGAACGCCCATACAAGTAGTCTTGATCTGCATCCTTGGGACTAATGTGTACATCTGAACTTAGCTAGCCACTGAATTTTACACTTTTCTGAAGGTGGAAATTCTCACTAGTTTCCATGCACCAGAAATATTTATTTTTGTGGGAAAGGATCACATTTCAAAAACATTTTGAGAGGAAATATATGTTTAAATATGTATCAGGATGTATGGTTAAAGATGCACTTTGAGAAGATCTTTTCAAAAATTACAGAGTAATGCAGAAAGGGAAACAATTATGTGAAAGCGCCACGGACGAAAATTAGAAAGATCCTCGCTAGTAGCTGTTTGTGTGCCTCATATCACACATTATGTCATAGGTGTGAAAGGGGGAGTTAATGAGTCCCCTGCTACTCTATTCTATGCAGGGCATTTCAAACTGTGCAGGCACCACCCTAAACAAATGCTAAAGGCTGCAATCCTAAGGAAGGGAGGGGAAAAGGAATAATAGAAGACTAACAAACTCTCTCCTTCAGCACCCTGCTAGGCTGGTTCCATCAGAGCAGAATTCAGGGCAGAGGAACACGAATGCTCTCCTCCATCCGTTTATGGAATTTTGAAAAGTGATCTTGACAAAGGGAGGGAAATGATCTATACCAGCTCCTGGGCTGGTGTTGTTTTCTTCTTGTTTGGGAGATATGTCAGAGACATAGAAAGGCACTTGATACTTGGGATTTAAGCCTTTCCCTTGTCCAGTCCATTGTGCCTCCAGATTTTACCCCTGGCGCATAGGACTGTAAAGCCCAAGAGGTATTTAGCTGGATATTTTATTTTTAAACAATCTTTTTCCTCCCCCCCCCCCGGCAGCAGCAATGTTTATGCCTAGCTGATTCCCCCACCTCTCTGTTTTCCCAATGAATAATAAATATTTGAGTTCTTTTTACCTCTGAGTCCTATTAGGGCCCCCCACCCTGTTAATACTGGAGCTCTGCTGTTCTGTAAATGCATCTGTAAAACATTCTGTTAATACATATGTATGTTTTCCATTTTAATAATTTAAGAGTTTTACCCTCTTGTTTCTATGCCCCTTGCCATTTCTTTCTTTAACTACCTTAATTTGAATAACTCAATCTAACAGGACTTCTTACATGCAAAACAGTGTGGTGCTCTGTTCTAGACTGCATATGTAATTGAGGGGAGGCTGGGGTGGGGGAGCCTCCTTGAAACAGAACAAGCGCACTTGACTCCTCAATTCAATATGATTAGCCTGAACTATGGATTTTAATAAACAGACTTGGTAGTCGGTCTAACAGGGAGAGTTAATGGCTGTTTGCTTCCCTCCTCTATTTCCCCTCATTAGGATTACAAAGAAATTGAAATGTAGTAATAGCCAGATTTTCTTTCCCATGCTTAAATTATCGGTGTGATCTTGCATACATTGTGCATTTGCTCTCATAATGGCGCACGGTGGCGGGCACATTTTGAAGGTCTTGTTATTCTATAAATCACTTGGCAAAATAGCTGGCAGACATGCTAACTATCCCTAAAAATCTTTGGAAATTTCCAATAAGAACTGGCACATGGTTCTGCTCCCCCCCCCACTTCCCTTGGGCTCACTCAGAGCTACAATACAGAAGTGTGTACAAAAATATGTACTAAAGCAAACCCTGTTTTTAAGATACACTGAAGTTGCAAGGCATCCTCTGGGAGTTCTACCCCCATCCGCAGGTCTTACAGACCCCCCTTCACCTGACAATATTGCACTTCTGTAGCTACTCTGCCACTGGGTCCATATACTTTAGCAGGCACACCTTCCGTTTAAGCTAACCCTGGCCGTTCAGTTCTAAATAGAGAACACCACGGTTGAGAGGACTTGGGATGCTGAACACACACGTGTGTGAAAAACCATCAAAGGAATGCTGGCATTATTATAAGATTCACTTAAGAGGAATATCTCTTCTGAAAACTAAAGTTAAAAGGTAATGCATTGTCTTCAGGAATTTTTTTCTTTGCAAATCTGATACAAGCTGACCTGATCCAAACCTCCTGTACTAAATGGGTACATTGGAATAATGCTATTATTCAGATTTCACACTTTCCCACATTTTGTGGTGCAGTGCCTGGCTGAAAACACCATACCAACTTGTGTTTCAGAATGCATTTTTCCCAACTCTCGTCCTCTCTTTTCCTCCCAACCACATATCTAGAATGATAGGATGGCATACAAAACGTAAATGAACTGTGAAAAAGACTATAGATGAAGAAGGGAGATGATATATGTGCTTTCTCCCCCGTTTACTAGTTGGTTTTGTAACACAAGAAAATCTCTAATAAAAATTATTTTTTAAAAAAATAAAAATAAAATGCATATTTTGGGATAACGTGCATTTTAGAATGCTCACATACTCTGTGAGCAAAAGCACCTTGAAATATGCTGTGCATATTTTAAAATTATTGTACACAGATTTATGCAGAAAATGAAGAAAATTGACTTATGAATGAATGCAGAACTGTTACAGACTAGGAATAGACTGGCCCACCCCAAATTTCATTCTTGTTGGTGCACACTAATGATTAGATCTCATAATCTAACATGAGTGGAAACATTTAACTATCAGCTAGTATCAGAACACTTATGGGTCCCCCTGCCCCCAGAGCTGTAGCTCTACACAATTAGGAGGTTGCTGGTTTCTTTTCTACTCATTTATGAAGCAGCTTGTGCCGGCCATTGTGGGAAACAAATTACTGTAATACAGAAGACTAGACTAATTGTCTCTTTCCTTGTGGTGATTCCCAAACCCTTACTAGAAAAGTGACAAAACATTTGAACAATAGCTGCTTGTTGAGCTTGCTGAACGCTACTGACACATTTTAAAAGGGAGGGGGGAAGCAGGTATACTGGGATATGCTAACAGTACAGATGGGTGGTGATGGGGGAAGATGTTGGTATTTAAAAATGTGTCTTTTCAGGCCATGTTAATAGTCAAACCATTGGTCCCTGCTGCTTAGAATTGTCTATGGTGGCTGGATTCCAGGATTCCAGATAGGGGTCTCTTCCAGTCCTATGGAAAGATGCCAAGGTTTGAACCAGGGACATTTTGCATGCAAATGAGATCCACTGAACTACAACCCTAAAATAAATAAATCATTTTCTATGTTGGGGCTTAATTTGACACTGAATTACAGGAGTACAGATTGCCCTCTGGTGCAGCTTCATCCACCCTGCACACTTAGGGCATGTTTATTTGGGAAATCCAGTATTTTTGTGTAAGTCTCGAGTTGAGTTCAGTGTGTCGATAAGGTACTCCAGTTGATCCCATTCAGCCGTAGGACTCTCTACTGCTTTGGGAAAACTGAAAGGGAAAGTTCACCTTCTGTCATCTGTAAGTAGTTCCATTTCATCGCACTAAATTGCAGGATATCTACAACTTCTCAGCTTCTTCTGGTTAAAGGCCCCCAGTGATTTCCCTTTTTGCTAAATAGCGAGGAAGAAAAGCAAGTGGTAACATTTAGCTCTTAAATTCCCTGGAAGAAGGAAGGCTACACAAAATGATAGCAGAAATGAGAGACAAGTCCCATTCTATCCCTCCATTATTTTGTAGGTCTTGCTGTGTCATACTGTTCTTGAATTCTACTTTAACTAGAAGGAAAATGGCTAAAATTAATTATACAATTGGAGCATGTGCAGTTGTGATTCCTTATGTTCATTTCTTGTAGCAGGGATGGCTAACCTCTTTGGGACTGTGAGCCACATTCTCCCTTGGTCAACCCTCTGGGGCTCACATGCTCCAGTATACCTGAAGAAGCGTCTCCACCTCCATCGTTCAACCTGGACACTGAGGTCCAGCTCGGAGGGCCTTCTGGCAGTTCCCTCACTGTGAGGTTACAGGGAACCAGGCAGAGGGCCTTCTTGGAAGTGGTGCCCGTCCTGTGGAACACCGTCCCATCAGATGTCAAAGAAATTAACAACTATCTGACATTTAGAAGACATCTGAAGGCAGCCCTGTTTAGGGAAGTTTTTAATGATTGATGTTTTAAGGTATTTTTACTCTTGTTGGAAGCCGCCCAGAGTGGTTGGGGAAACCCAGCCAGATGGGCAGGGTATAAATTATTTATTTATTTATTTATTTATTTATTTATTTATTTATTATTATTGTTATTGTTATTATTATTATTATTATTATTATTATTATTATTATGCCAGCTGCAGGTGTGGCCAAAAGTGGGTGTGGCCACCTCACATTCTTTCACACAGACTGTTACATGAACACACATGCATACTATACTAGTGGTTCCCATTTGGTAGTCCATGAACCCCATCTGTGGCACTATTCACATAACAAAAGCCACTATAAAGGTAAAGGGGCCCCTGACCATCAGGTCCAGTTGTGTCCGACTCTGGGGTTGTGGCGCTCATCTCGCTCTATAGGCCGAGGGAGCCAGCGTTTGTCCGCAGACAGCTTCCGGGTCATGTGGCCAGCATGACAAAGCTGCTTCTGGCGAACCAGAGCAGCACACGGAAACGCCGTTTACCTTCCCGCCAGAGCGGCCCCTATTTATCTACTTGCACTTTGATGTGCTTTCGAACTGCTAGGTGGGCAAGAGCTGGGACCAAGCAACGGGAGCTCACCCCGTTGCAGGGATTCGAACCGCCGACCTTCTGATCAGCCACCATAGAGCTATCTAAAATTTTCAAAAGTTTGGGCCGAATAGCTTGGCTTTTGAAAAACAGGGGGTCCTCAGTGCTTAGCTAATTGGGAACCACTTCAGTATAAAGAACATGTGCCCCCCCCAACACAAAGAACCTTCCAACATCAGCTGATCCATGAAGATCGGATGAAGAAGTGGATATCATCATTTGTTCCCTGCTCACCAAATGATGAATCCATTGAGCAGGTGGGAGCTGATTTATATCCCCATCAGTGTAATGATCTCTGGCAGGTAATCAAGCCCCGATAAGAAGTAATGAGTCTCCGGCAGTTTTATGTATGTTTATTTACAAAAAGACACATCCAGAGCACAGCTTCTCACCTGCTCGCATTTACGATAGTTGGTCAAACTGAATTTTCACCCCTCCCACAGCAGGAAGGACGCCAAATTCCCACTTTTCCTCTCTTGCCCTTTTGTTGCCATCTGATCTTATCCAGATGCCTAGATTGGGGACTGAGAGGCTGGCCTGCCCCCTCCCCACTCCCACTCCCACTCGACACAGACTCAGACCTCGGTTTATCTGCTGATTGCCTAGTATCACTCTGGCTGCCTTCCCTCTTCCTCTTCTTGAGAGCTACTGTAACAGTTTCTTCCCCGGGAAGCGGGGTTGAACTGCCCGTTCTCAACTCTTACAGCCAGCTCTCATCTGCAGAGTCAGTCCCTCGTTCACTTCATTCGATTTCTGAGTCTAACTCTTCCACTGTGATCTGGGGGGGGGGGGACGTTCCTGACAATCAGGGTGCTTGGCTGGGCAGAGAGGTTTCAACTGTGTCTATGCTTCTGTTTTTTGTTACTGTCTCTAAATTTGATGGGTGACGGGGGGGGGGCTCAGAAAAAAAATGCATGTGGGCAGGATAGACTGACCACTGAATCAAGAGTTAGTCACCCCATTAGTCTGTACCATTTTAGGTATTGTATTTTTGCAGATATTTATATTGTTTATCATTTAATGATTTAGTGTGACTGATGGAGATGGTTTTTATAGACATTTGGCAATATTTCGTTGATATTATTTTGTAATATTAGTTGTGAAGTGAGTTCTTCAGTTTTGTTAATTGTTTATTTGTAGATACTTTTGAACTGTTGCAGGATGACAACTGTTGAATATTTGAACATTTCTGTGGGTAGTAAGCCATCTTGAGTACAGTAATATAGAAAGGCAGCACGTGAGTTAAAAATGAAAAGGATGAATGAGTTTCTTGCAAATATTTGTGCCAGAAACTGCTTTGTCACTGTTCACTGGGTTCCCCCATATATATTGTTCACGCCTGAGGTTTATTTAGTTCCACCCTTCCCTGATAATTTATATACAGCTTCACATTGTAAAAAGAAAAATAGAGGTTCACAAATATTATAAAACAGAAAAAAGCACCATAAATACAACACAATGTTAGAGATAAAAACCAACAACAATAAACACATTAGAGAAATTTCATTATTTAAAATAATGTAGTTAGTAACAGAAAAGGGCAACCTTTAGAAAGTCTATTGCTGAGGTCCTCCTGGTGTTGTTGGACTACAACTCCCATCATTCTAGACTGTGGTGTCTGGGGCTAATGGCAACTGGAGTCCAACAGCATGATGTAGACTTTGGAATTGTCCATGGTGCTGTAGTACTGTAAACTGTAAATACCTCATTGGTAATGCCAACAATAGATTTATTTTTTATTTACAAGCTGAACCAATATCTAGGAATCGGATAACAATGTAACAACAAAGTGAAGAACTTCTAATCACAACATAAGGCAATCTAGGTTCAAGGAATGGCTATAAAAAGCTTCTCCATTATGAGTTTACCCTATATTAGAAAACAAAGAAAAGCACACACAGTGGCACCAGGGAATCCCTAATTATGTCTTCCCAGCTGTTTAAAGAAGAAGCCAACACTATAGCCCAGTTATATGGCAGCAGCTGGCATATGAAAAACACCTAATTGGAAACCCTATTTTCCCTTGATAGTGAATACTTTGGACCTATAGGGACCCGGGCACTATTATTGATCCATCAATGGCTCACAGACTGCTTCAGATTATAGACTTTAATAACACAAAAAAACATATTGTGTTCACGGGTGGCAGTAGTGTTCCATTAGATTATAATGTGCAAGGAATGTTAGGAAGGTATATGCTAGGAAAGTATATATTCATTTTGGAAAATGAGACAGTAGATTGTGTCCTACCCACCCCATCCATTGTAACTTCTGACGCTAAGCCAGAAATTTTATATCTCACTTAATAGCTGTACAAATCAGTTAGGAAAGCTAATTCTCTGTTCAATTTGGCAGCTTTACATTTCTTAAAAGTAATTAAGAGATACTGTTTCTCTGTGCAGGACTTTTCTGTGCCTTCATTCCAGCCTCTGGAAGGGGCTTCCTCCCAGTTCTGTTTCATGAGCCTGGAATAGCTTCTCCAAGCAATCTCTCTCTCTCTTCAAGTTTCTTTCTTTCTTTTTTTTCAAAAACCCACCTCTTTGACCCACTGTGGTGGGTTCTGTTTCTTGTCCCTTAACACCTGGCTGCACTCAGACCTGAAGCTGGTTTAACACTTTAACACAAATAATATTGCTGCACGCTACCACAGTCTCTGAGTGGCGCAAGCTTCCAGGGGGTTCCAAGCACTCACCCTGGGTTTGTGTCTCCTTTTGGAAATGAGGCACAGTGGAGAATGTGGTGTCTTTAGGTTATTTGGTTTATTTATACATATCTACAACCTGAGGGGTTCACAACATTGACACCCCAAGAGGTTATTGTTTCTTCCATAGTCACAGCCTTGGATTCAAACAGAAATAAGTCATGACTCTCTGACCCTCTGTTTGCTGCTCCCCCCCCCCAGCTTCTAGCTTTCATCCCACTGAACTCTAAAAACACTGGACTTTCTAATTAAGAGCTGGAGGAGGGGCCCCTCCCATTTTTCCTGTGGCATATAGCCCTCTTCTTAGCTTTCCTAAAGGTTCGTCACCTTTATTTTGTTCTCCTGGTCGCCCATCACTCCAGGTGATTACCTCATCAGGAAACTTGCCTGGCTTATATTTTAACATTTGCTAAATCCAAGGGTTAAGTGTCTGGTCTGGCACCCAGAAATTCACAACGCAGGAGAGTCTGGTACCCACAAGCTCATCACAATATAAGCGCATTTGTGTTTTTACTAATTAATGAATTAATAATGTTATGATGTTAATATTACCCAAATGAATTGCTTATTTAGATTGCCATATTATGCTTTGAAATGAGCTGGTATTGGAATTAATTTTAATGATGCATTAGTATGGATATTTTTGCTCATTTATGGGCTTTCAGATGACTCCTTTTAGCCATCCCCCTTGTCTCCTGTCATTATATCTTTTTTTTTCCAAATAAATTTTTATTCATTTTTTTCATAAAGATATTACCAATCATACATATTACAAATAATTCATTCTATGTGACTTCCTTCCAACCCATAAGTGGTAACTTCTGTCAAACTTACTTCGTATTTTCTATTTACAAACAACTCATCACACTGTAGGGGTTATGTTACTACCCCTAACGCTCTCATGCCCAGATAATTTCCTTTAGCATATTCTATAAATTTACTCCATTCAGCTTGGAACTTCACATCATCCGAGTCACGTACCCTGTGTGTTAATTTGGCTAATTCCATAAACTCTAGGACCTTCGACTGCCACTCAACTATAGATGGTATATCATTTGTTTTCCATTTCTGAGCAATAAGAATCCTGGCAGCCACTGTGGCGTACATAAAGAATCTTATATCTGATTTTGGGATTTCCTTATCGACTAAACCCAGCAGAAAAGCCTCAGGCTTCTTCGGAAAGGTAAGTTTCAAGATTTTTTTAAGTTCATTGTAAACCAGATCCCAAAATTGTTTTATCCTGTCGCACCCCCACCACATGTGGAAAAATTCCCCCACCGATGTTTTGCATTTCCAGCACCATTTGTTCTGGTTCCTGTACATCTTAGATAATTTTGCTGGCGTTAGGTACCAGCGGTAAACAAGTTTCATTACATTCTCCTTAAGTACAGTACAGGCTGTAAAATTGATATTTTGTTTCCACAATTTTGACCACATATCGGATGAGATGTTGTGCCCGAAATCTCTGGCCCATTTAATCATAGAATCCTTGACAGCCTCGTCCATAGTATGCCAGTCCAGAAGTAGACTATACATTTTAGATAGCAGTTTGTAATTTTTACCTAATAACTCAATTTGAAATCTAGATTTCTTATCTTCAAAACCAAATTCTTTTTTATCCTTATTAAATGGATCATTTATTTGATAATATTGCAACCATCCTGCTAATTTGTCCTTGATTTGATCATATGTTTTTAATTTATAACCTTCGTTTGTTTTGATAATGATGTCTTCATAAATAAGGCCTTTCTTATCCATATTGATCTTCCGGATCGCTAGTACATTCAGAGGGGACACCCACAAGGGCAGTCTCCTGTCATTATATCATGTGCACAACACAGATCCCAACCCTGAAACATTGTGCTGCCTCTAGAGCACTATCGGCAGTAGGTGCTCTAGAAATTTGATTCCATTTAACTCACATACCAAACACAAGGGTAAAGATCATTTTACACATAAATGTGCTACCTCACACGAGCTAAAACTAGTGCTGTGCCAAAATCTGTCCTCCAATTTCTGCAAAGTTTTGATTCCTGTAAAAGAGCCATCTGACTCATTCTCAGGGCACTTCAGAATTTCTTTAGAATGCTAGTTTCTGTGGGGTTTTGAAGTTATCTTATCATTGTGAGGTGGCTGAAAAGTTGTGTTTGTGTTTTTCCTTTAAGCAAACATTTCCCTAGCACTCTGCAACCATGGGCAAGGACAAAATATGGTCCCCCCCCATATTTTCTTTTATTTTCACAATACCTTTTTTTTGTACAGTTGCTTTTTTAGTGGAGCTTCTCAGTTAGGCACCCATATAAATATAGGGGTTGTTGTTGCTATTTTTGCACCCCTTTCACTAGATGCCCTGTTGGGGGGGGGACTCTCCACACTGCCCTAAATCTTGGCTGCTCAGGAATCCTGATCTGAAAATGTCCCCTGGGAACAGTTGCCGCATGATGCCTTTTCCTGGATTTTAATTGAAAAGTAAGCACCTGGGAAGGCGGCAGAGTGAAGAACACTAGTAAGATGATCTGTAAAAGGGAAGAAATGACACTCACAAACACCCCTGAACCACCTGGGATACACTGCAAAATAGTCCCAGGATAGCTCCAGTATTGAGAGTACAACACAAGGTTTAAGGCATGTTACCAACACCTTTCATATTGTTATACACCACCCCAATCTTCAAGCAGTGAGAGACTCGAGGGGTTTGAAGTGCTTTCCCAGTGCTCTATTTCCTTAGAATGAAGTGATACCCTATACTTTAGGGTGTAAGGTTTTATTTACACACATATACAACCTGAGTGTATGGAGGGGCTCAGAGCATTAACTGATTTTGCTTCCCATTATGTTTCCAGGGGAGACCTAGAGCCCAGCACAGAGCCAGCATGTCTCTGTGTCAGCATCTTCCCTAAGTCATTATCTTAATAAAAGAACTAGTCTGGCAAGCTTGCTCTTATACACTTTCCCTCCACAAATGCAGGATCCCAAAAATTATAAGGAACTCATGGCATCATTCACATTGAGTACCTCAAACTCATAACCATATGTGTCAAGCAGGATCAAGTTGAGCCCCATGTTGAGGAAGCAACCTCATAAAACTGATCTTTCTTGGGTGGGGGCGGGAATAGGCATCCTCTGGTTGCTTGAACAACAGGTTTTATTTTGTGGTAATGATTATCATTAGGTTGCAGAAATCAGCTTCTCTCCCCCCCCCCTCTGCTTCCTTCTGCCTCTTTTCCCCTCCTGCCATCAAGCCATGAGTTAATTTTCTAAAGAAGAACAGGGATCTATGAGATAAAATAAACCCAAACACACACAATTTATCAGTCTTAGAGCACCCTTCACAAATAGAGTGGGGAGGGTGGGAAAACGGTAATTCTCTGAAGTAAAAACATCTCCCTTGGGTATACAAGAGGTGGGGGAAATATGTTCAAAGACAGCTATGGTTCTTTTGTCATAGTTCTTTTACTTTTTTTGCTTGTAATTTTTTTTTTAAATTTGAGTACAGTCAACAATTCTGCTTGGCTTTAATAAAGAATCAAAATGCAACAACAACAAAAACAACTTGAGGGCCTTGCAATTATCTCATCCTAATTCACCAAGAACAAGTTGGGAAAGACCAAGATGTGAACAGAAAAGTATGGGGGTATGTGGAGGACACTACATAGGTCCAAATTACTTTCTGCATTTTGTGTATCAACCAGGGGCGTACCCAGGATCAAAACTAGGGGGGGCAAGGGGCGGGGCCAAGGCATGGGAGGGGAGGGGCCACAAAGTGGGAATGTGGGCGGGGCTACAGAGCCCAGGTGAAATCAAAATAAACAGTAAAAACTACAGCAAACTGATCACATATTTTAGGAAGGGGTCCCCAGAGTTGTTGACCTTAGGGAACTGACACCACACTTGCGTATTATACCCCAGAGGACAGGATCACACTTCAAAATGACCTTAACAGATTAGACAACTGGGCCAAAGCAAACAAGATGAATTTTAACAAGGAGAAATGTAAAGTACTACACTTGGGCAAAAAAAAAAAATGAAAGGCACAAATACAGGATGGGGGACACCTGGCTTGAGAGTAGTACATGTGAAAATGATCTAGGAGTCCTGGTAGACCACAAACTTGACATGAGTCAACAGTGTGATGCAGCAGCTAATAAAGCCAATGCAATTCTGGGCTGTATCAATAGGAGTATAGCGTCTAGATCAAGGGAAGTAATAGTACCACTGTATTCTGCTCTGGTCAGACCTCACCTGGAGTACTGTGTCCAGTTTTGGGCACCACAGTTCAAGAAGGATACTGACAAGCTGGAACGTGTCCAGAAGAGGGCAACCAAAATGGTCAAAGGCTTGGAAACAATGCCTTATGAGGAACGGCTTAGGGAGCTGGGTATGTTTAGCCTGGAGAAGAGAAGGTTAAGGGGTGATATGATAGCCATGTTCAAATATATAAAAGGATATCATATAGAGGAGGGTGAAAGGTTGTTTTCTGTTGCTCCAGAGAAGCGGACACGGAGCAATGGATTAAAACTACAAGAAAGAAGATTCCACCTAAACATTAGGAAGAACTTCCTGACAGTAAGAGCTGTTCGGCAGTGGAATTTGCTGCCAAGGAGTGTGGTGGAGTCTCCTCCTTTGGATGTTTTTAAGCGGAGGCTTGACAGCCATATGTCAAGAATGCTTTGATGGTGTTTCCTGCTTGGCAGGGGGTTGGACTGGATGGCCCTTGTGGTCTCTTCCAACTCTATGATTCTACATCAACTAAGAATGTGTTATCCCTTTGGTTGATATTTTCCTTCGATGGTCTTGAGTATTTCTTAAGTTGTCCTATTATTTTATTTTTTCCTTTTTTACTGTAATTCAAATCTCAAATGTTTAAGATGAGTAGAAAACATTTAAATACATTTAAAAAAACCTTTTCAGTATCCAGAATATACTCTCTTTACGTGCTTGCTCAAAAGTTAAGTTCCAACTTATGTTTGAATGAGATGGAAATAAATTGTTGGTTCTGGGTCACTATCACTTTTTGAAGGTACACATTAAAAGTGGATTATACATAAAAAGTCTTTTAAAAGCCTAAGGGAATGTGTGCACACGCACATGCATATATATAACATATATATGCCACCACTCAATTCACTCTACCACTTGAGCAAGAAAAACTTAAAGAACTGTAGGTTAATTTTGAATAGGGAGCTACTACTAGCTAACTCAATCACTATAGAGCAAGTTTTCAGCCTGTTTTCCACTTCCTCACCCCAACTCCTACCAAAGCATGTAGTATGACAGTGTAGTCTGGCCCATAGGATGAGCCCTGAGTTGTTAAATATATATAATCAACCCCCAGTTTCCAAATTAAATTTTACTAAGATTACAGCTGGAAATATAAATTATGAAGGAGAAAACAGATTGGTAGCATAAAAAAGAAACAGAACACATTACTATCTATGGTAATATTCCAATTCTACAGCAATTTACCTACAGCAATTTACAGCCCACTGAATTTGGCAGACTTACTTCTGAGTAGACATGTAGAGGATTGCCTAACATAGGCTACTTACAGCATAATCTTAAAAAGGATTCTCAAACTTTTTTTGTAGAAAGGAATGATCACACATGATGTTCAACAGGTGATATTATTTCCTAAGAAATACTGGTAATCCCCATGTTTAACTTGTGGAATCAGGGGAGAGGATTGATGGGAAGAAGGATTTTCAAATTGGGGGGGGAGGCAGACGTGAACCTGAAGCGACGGCGGCGAAGGGGAGAAAACCAGCGGCCGCCTAGAGGAGAAGAGGGAAGTCTGGGGGTGGGCGGGGGGGGGGGAGAGAAGGGAACCAGGCTTGGATCGGGGCCTCCGCGGAGGTCTGGAGCGAAGCCCCGGCCTCCGCGAAGCGATCCGAGGCTCCGTTGCTGCAGCGGTCTGGCAGGCGCCGAACGACTCCCGACGTTCGGGAGACCTTTGAGCACAGCCGCGCTGTGCGCATGCGCCCTGCACGGCGGCCGCCGGAGTCCACAGCCGCGCTGTGCGCATGCGCCCCGCTTTGCGCGTGCGCAAAGGTCTCCTGAACGTCGGGAGCGTCAGCCCTTGCCCCCTCCCACACAGCGCGGCTATGGTGGACTCCGGCGGGCGCCTCAGCCGCCGCACGGCTCGGGCACAAGAGACTGCTGCGGGTGCCGAACTCGCGCTCCGCTGGGCTGTCCTCCGCCTCTGCCCACCAGCCCCGCTGGCAGCGCCACTCTTGCCCGCAGCTGCCCGACCGGCCCTGCCTCTAGAGTAGGGCAGCGGCCCCCCCCTGCCCCGCGGTGGGTACGCCCTTGGTATCAACCCCAGTTACTGTGAGAATAAATGGGATTCAATTCAAGCCTTCTAGGCTGGTTGATCCCACAAGGAGCCATAGATTATGGTTGTTGCTTTTCCTGGGTCCTCCTAGGAAGGCCAATTAGTCTGACTTGAACATTCCAGAACCAGGCCTAGGGGCAGGTGCCTATATGATGAGTGCAATCAAATTATTTTGGAGCATTTATACTGAAATACTCAAGGATTGTCTGCCCTAGGACTGTGCTGGCCTTTGTTTTACCCATATAGTTTAACTTGCTTTTTTTCCACGCGGAAAATAAAACCCACTTTTTCTTTTTCCTCTCTCTCTTTTTATTGTGTGCAGTGGTTTTTACCATGTTTAGGATTTCTTTTTAAAATGTTTAGAAAACGTGAAAAATAATTAAGAAGGAAAGAAAAAAGAGATGGGAGCCAAAAGGCAGTGGAGGTGAATAAATGGGGAAATGGTAAGAAATCTGAGAACTCTGGGTCTTGGGGGCAAGTCTCTGCAGCCCTGGAATTTCCATGAGCAAATAAGAGTCTGGTAATCTTTTTGAATTAAAGAATTGCATTCCCTAGGATGGGAGGATGGCTGTAAAGCACATAGCAGCAGTGGATGGAGCCAAATCACACATAAGACCCCACCCACCCACATCCATACATCCATACATGCATGCACTCACACACAAACATGTACCCCATTCATGCATCAGCAATTCTCTCTCTCTCTCTCTCTCTCTCTCTCTCTCTCTCTCTCTCTCTCTCTCTCTCTCTCTCTCTCTCTCTCTGACACACCATTCATTCATTCCTTTATCCATCATTCATTTTGTTCTCTTCCTTGCATACAGACACATCTGCTCCCTATTCACATACCATCTCTCACACACATCAATTCACTTTTCACATAAACACACACATACAAGCACCATTTCCCTCTTTTGCTGGAAGGGGTGCCGGGATACTGGGACCTGCCACTGTCAGTGGTGGGACTTGCCCCAAGGTAAAAGGATTCTGGACAAAAGTATTTTATGAGATCTCATTGAAAACCAGACAAACAATTCACTTCTCCCCTTGTCTGGCTCCTTAGATTTTGATTCTGATCAAGACCTGAATGACAAGGAACTGTCATCAGAAGCAGCTTGGGCCACAATTGCCAGGTTCTGGAATACTGCTTGTCTCAATAATCCAGATTATAGGATTTGGCAGATCACCTTTTAAAAAAATTAATAAATCGCTTTATATGCATTATTTACCTGTAGCTCAGCACTGGGACATCTGTTTTGTAGGCAGAAGGGCCAGGTTGAAATTTGTGGCATCAGGTAGGGCTGGGAAATGCTCTGGTCTGGAATCTTGGAGAGCCTCCATTGGTTAGTGTGTGCCAAGGATGGACAATTTAGTGCCTTTCATAATCTGTGACCATTGGCCATGTTGGATGTGGCTTATGTTGCAGCCCCAAAGCATTTGCAAGGCACCAAGTTGGCTATCCCTGGTGTAAACAAAACTGAGGTAGTTGGGGCTAACGGTCTGCTCAATATGAGGCAGCTTCCAATATTCCTATGTAAATAAATAAATGACACTACACATCAGAATAAATGTCACTCAGAGAGCCCATTTAGCTTCAGTTCCTAATTGCTTATTTGGCTACAAAGGACAACTAGTTCTTCTCTCTGTGTGTATATGTTGGGCACCATGGGATGATTTCATAGGCATATAGGAGGGTGATGAGCATTTCTGGCCATTCCCTCCACATTCCCAGAATGAGTCATACAGTGAGGTACTGCAGGAAAGACCCTGCCTATAAGGATCTCATAGCTCTGTCTAACATCAAAAAATATTAACCAATGCAGGTGTGCTGGGTAGGTTGTGCTTTAAAAGAGTGGTCCCAGCATGCACAGAGCTTGTTTTCGTTGCATTCAGCCAGTGCAGCTCAGAACTCCCAAGGTTTCTACAGATTCAGAACTGGCGTGGGTACTCTTATTCATGACAATGACATTTTTATTTTAGCTTATGAAACTCTGCAATGCACCATGTTTACTTAATAATTCCTTTGCACTGTTTTATAGAAAGCGATCTTAGTCAGGCTCTGGTTGACATCCAGGCCAGACGTCGATTGGCAGGATGCTGCCATATTCCCTTTCTGAAACAGAACAGTTGTGTGGCAATGCCCCAAGCCCTCCCCGGAATAAAATAAAGACACAGGACACATTGGTTAATGGGCGTAAAAGGCCATAACTTTATTGATTACGGATGTAGAGAGGTATTGGCATAGGCATTGGATTTAACCGTCTATATCCAACTCCAGCCCGCTCTGCTGGCAGTCTGTGAAGGGTAAACCACCGTTGGGTGAGCCCTGCGATGCAGATCAACTAGGAACTCACCCTGGGGCCACTGTTAGGGTCGTGCCTTAGGCCCTCACCTACCATGGCTTCGGACATGGCCACGCCCCAGACTCCTTAAGGGAGTACCCCTCAGCATTTTGGGGGGAGGTGATGGCAGCAACCTCCCCCCACACCTGTAACCTTCCATAGATAATCCAATGCCTACTGCCCAAACCCAAGTTGTGACGAGTGGACCGGACAAGAGAGGCTGTTTCCCGGCCGCGGGCTTGCTTAAATCCGCAAGCCGCGCCCCCTTGGAACATCCCGATTGGACGCGCCAAGGGAGCGCCGCCTCCGGGAGCCAGCCAATGGGCAGGGGGGAATGGCATCCATTCCCCCATCACGAGGAGTGCACGTGGCGCCCCACAACCTCCCCTACGGCGGAAGGGACTTTTTCAGCCATAAGCATTCTAGCTGGATTTGTGTCCCTTTTCCTTTGGTCTATCTTATCCACAGTTACAGTACCTAAGCCAATCTGCCTGTGGCTCCTCCTTGCCTTTTGGGTGGGCTTCTTGCTTACCATTGGAGGTTCCGGTTTCCGCCTGCAGGAATGGCTGACCTGTTTTCCATCCCTCCGACCTTCATAAGGAATTTGGCAGTTGCTAGGGGAGTAAATGGCAACCCCCCTACCTCTCCGGGGGTTACGGAGAGGGGCCGCTGGCCCGCGATGCCCCCAAACCCACTCCGATTGTTTAAGGAGTGGGGGGGGGCTTGGGCTGAAGCACTTATGAGAAGAAGAAGAAGAAGAAGAAGAAGAAGAAGAAGAAGAAGAAGAAGAAGAAGAAGAAGAAGAAGAAGTAGTTTGGATTTGATATCCCGCTTTATCACTACCCGAAGGAGTCTCAAAGCGGCTAACAATCTCCTTTCCCCTCCTCCCCCACAACAGACACTCTGTGAGGTGAGTGGGGCTGAGAGACTTCAAAGAAGTGTGACTAGCCCAAGGTCACCCAGCAGCTGCATGTGGAGGAGCGGAGACGCGAACCCGGTTCCCCAGATTACGAGTCTACCACTCTTAACCACTACACCACACTGAGGAATGTCGGAACTCCCGGACGCTAACTTGCATGGTGGGGATTTCCATGATTAAAGAAGATAATTAGGCTCTTGCTTACCATTGGAAGCTGGATGAATCCTACAAGGTGTGATATCACTTAGATATTTCATGACCCACCTAAGTTGTGTTAGGACTTTAAACCTGAGACGCTGGCAAATTAGCAAGGTCATGTGATTTAAGTCATTAAGTTGTTAAGATGCTCAGTATATATAGAGTGTTTGTTTTGTTTGCCTGTGGGGTGTGGAGCAGTCATGTCTGAAAGCTCTGGAGGTGTTTCTGTTATTTTTCTGCAATAAAGCTGTCTTCAAAAGTTGAGCTTTGGTGAGTCGTTTTCTGCTGCAAAGCTGCAAGAATTCTACAACAAGAAGAATCCAGCCGCTGTGCTTAAAGCTCTGCAAAGAGAACTGTTTCTGGTCTGTATAGCGCAGCAAAAGCGTTTTTACTGGACCAGTGCAGAAAACCTCTTTAGGTTATGGACTGAGTTATGTTTTGGATTCTAATGCTGTGGACTCTCATGTGCTTGGTCGTAAATCAAGCCATAAAACAAGGGAGGAACCGAGAGAGCTGTGTAAGTGAAGGCTTACAGCTTTAATTAAAAGGCTAGTTTGATCTCCCGTTGTGTTTTTTGCCAATAAACACAAGACGGTGGCAGATTGCTAGTGAAGACACGGAGGGGAAAAGTTTAAAAGGCTTCAGAGAAGGCTCGAAGCGTCTGAAAAGTGAGTAAAGCAAATCCCAAGGGGGAAGAGAAGCAAGGGTACTCAGAGGGGGTGGCAATAGACCCCAATAATGGCAGCAGAAAATTTCCAGGTTCCCTTTCCAAAGCTGAACTCTGCTAATTATGTGCAGTGGTCTAAGAGGGCTCAAGTCTGGTTGGAAGCCAAAGAAGTTTGGGCGGACTATGTCCAGAGGCGAAAGCCATTTGTGGCTGTTGCAGCAGATGCCACAGCAGAGCAACAGGCTGCTGCACATGCTCAGAATAGAGAACATGATAAAATGGATACTAAAGCTAGATGCATGTTAATGGTATCGATAGATGACTCTCAACTGCCCCATGTGGAAGGCTTAAGGTCTGCATTTGAAATTTGGGAAGCCCTTAAGCGTATTCACCATAGAACCACGCCCGGAGAGAAGGTGAACATTATACGTGCTTTGTATGAGTTGAAACTGAGGCCAGAGGACAGTGTGGTTGAGCACACATCACAAATGACTGACTACTTCAACCAGTTGTCATCTCTAGGCGTGAATTTTCCTGAAAATATTAAAGTTTATACTCTGCTTAGCAGCCTGCATGCAGGGTTTGAAAACTTAGTTCTAACTCTGCAAGTTTTGCCAGAGGGCCAGCTGAATATGAATTATGTGACTGGTAGATTGTGTGAGCAAGAGTATCAAAATCATCGAAAGCGTATTGATAATCCAAATGCCCCGAGTGTTGGGTGTTCTGATAATTCCCAGCGTGGGGGAACTGGCAGGCAGAGCTGTAAGGAAGTCTCACAAGTGTCTGCTATGGCCAGCAAGTCATGTTTTCGATGTGGAAGCAGATTTCATCTAATAGCAAAGTGCCCAGAAAAGCAACGGGAATTTCAGCAGCCCAAGGCCAGTTTCCAGAGCTACAGAGGAAAACGACGTGAGAACTACAAGAGTCAACGACCCAGAGGGGGAAAATGTGCAAATAAGGGACTGTTTGCAATGGTAGCGCAACAGAGCTCTAAAAGGAACCCACAAACCTTGAAATGGATGATTGACAGTGGGGCTTCGCACAGTTTAATACCGGCGACATCTTGTGGCAGTCTTAGGAGCTGCAAGACTTTACCAGTTGCAAAAACTGTGACTATAGCAGACAATAGCAAACGAGAAATGAACCTTAAAGGTACCATTTATGTTAATTGTTTGCAAACTAACCTTCCTGTTTTTGTTCTTCCAGGAATGAAGAATGGACTTTTGAGTGTGTCAGGCCTGGTAAAAAGTGGTTTTAAGGTTAAGTTTGAAAAAGATTTGTGCACTATTTCAAAACAGGGGAAGGAGCTAGTTAAAATTCCCTGTGAGGAAGGGCTTTTTGTTTTGGATGAAGAGCAGTTGGCAGCAGGCAGCTGTTCAACAGGTGAAGCTCAAGAGCAGTTGGCAGCAGGCAGCTGTTCAACAGGTGAAGCTCAAGAGCAGTTGGAAGCAGGCAGCAGTTCAACAGGTGAAGCACAAGCTAAATGTGTAAATAAGGCTCCTCATACAGGTTGTGCACATTTACTACATAGAAGGTTAGCTCATATATGCTTTAAGTATGTAAGCAAGATGCCAGATTTAGCTGAGGGGTGTAACCTTAAACCCTGTTCGAATTTTTTGGATTGTTGTGCTTGTAAACACTCTAAGGTTAAGACATGTAACTACCCTAGATCTGATAGAGTAAGCAAGAAACCCTTTGAGCTAGTACACACAGATGTGTGTGGCCCCTTTCCGGTCAAGTCTCTTGGAGGTGCGAGATTTATGCAAATTTTAGTGGATGATTTTTCAAGGGCCAGTTGGGTTTTCTTTCTGAAAGAAAAATCGCAAGCAGCATCAATTCTGATGGATTGGATTGAAGAAGTAGAGTGTAAATTTGACACTAGGGTGCGCAAGATACAATCGGATCGTGGTGGGGAGTATGTGAACCACACGCTAGCGACATTGTTAAAACGGAAAGGTATAGTCCATAGACTTACCAATCCCTATTCACCACAGGAGAACTCAGTTGCGGAAAGAAAATTCCGAACATTGCAAGAAGCCATTGCTGCTTTACTGTTTGATTCTGGATTACCACAGCGTTTTTGGGCAGAGGCTGCGCTGTATGCAAATTATTCATTTAATAGAGTGTACAACAGCACAGTAGGCAACACTCCTTACTTCATGTTGTTTGGTAAGAAACCAAAAATTGACCATCTAAGAGTTTTTGGATGTCGTGCTTATGTGCTGGTGCCTAGGGCACAACGCAAGAAAGGTGATCCCAGATCTAAAGAAATGATTTTCTGTGGTTATCAAGCAAACACAAAAGGTTGGAGATTTGTAAATGTAGGAGGTAATCAAACAAAAATCACAATCAGCAGAAGTGCTGGATTTTGTGAACAAGATGGTTGGAATAGAATCCATGGTAATTCTGACATACTATTTGATGTGTCAAATGAAAAAGATCAGACACAGGTCCCAAGGCAAGAATTAGTTCCAGAACAGGCTGAGGAATCTGAGTCTGAGTCTGAGGGTGAGAAACCTTCTAGTTCACACAAGTTTGAAAAGTCAGAATCGTCTAGCCCAGTAGGTTTACCTGTACAGCAAGGGAGACGAGTAAAGTCAGAATCAGAAAGTCCTTCAACTGCTAGTGACAAACAGGTGACAACCAGTGATTCTGGGTCAGAGGGGGCAACTGATGGAGCATCGCAGGAGCTGCCAAGGCGTTCCAAGCGTACAAACAAAGGAAAACCTCCAGAAAGGTATCAAGCCATTAGTGTTTGGGTAGGATTGGCAAATTGCGAACCTGAAAGTTTTGAGGAGGTAGAGCAATTACCCAAGGAGGAGGCCAGTAGGTGGCACGAGGCCATGCAGAAAGAGTTGAATTCTATGAAGGAGCTTGGTGTATTTTCCATCTCCAAACTGCCAGAAGGTACCAAGGCAATAAGTTGCCGGTGGGTGTATAGAATAAAGACAACAGTAACAGGGAAACCAGAGTACAAAGCGAGGCTTGTAGCTCGGGGTTTTTCACAAAGTAAAGGGGTACACTACTCCGAAATTTATGCGCCCACTTCAAGGAGCGAAACTCTACGTGTACTCCTAGCGGTTGCTGCTCAGAGAGGATTCAACGTGAATCACTTTGATGTCTCAACTGCTTATCTTCATTCAGGTCTAGCTGAAGAACTTTATATGGAGCTACCGCCAGGATTGAAAGGTGATAGGTCAAATCAAGTTTGGAAGTTACACAAGTCTATTTATGGACTCAAGCAGTCAGCTCATAATTGGAATGAATTTCTAAATGATGTTTTGGTAAGCATTGGCTTTAGCAGGAGTAAAGCTGACAACTGCTTATATTTCAGAGGTTCAGGAGACACTCAAGAATCTTTACTTGTTTATGTAGATGACCTGATTTATACTTCAAAGACACAAAAGCAGGTGGAAAAGCTGGCCAAGGAGTTAAGTAAACACTTCAAAATTAAGAATCTTGGTGCTGTAAAGGTCTATCTTGGTGTTCAGATAGATAGGACCAAAAATGGCAGTTTCTTGCTGAATCAAAAAGGCAAAATATTGCAAATGTTGGAAAAGTTTGGCATGGCAGAGTGTGCAGGTGTTAGAACACCTATGGAAATGGGTTTTGTAAAAGAAAGTGAATTCAAGGATAGTGCTGAGTTCAAACGTCCTGAAATCTTTCAATCAGCTCTGGGAAGCTTATTGTACCTTTCGCAATGGAGTAGGCCAGACATTGCTTACGCTGTTAACTTACTCAGCAGGGAAGCTTCAAAACCTAGTGTAAATGCATGGAAAGGAATTCAAAGAGTCTTAAGATATTTACAATACACCAAAGATTTTTGCCTTGAATTGTCTTCTGAAGGGCAAGCACAGCTTACTTGCTGGGCAGATAGCGATTGGGCAAATTTAAGGGATAGAAAATCAGTGTCTGGCTGTGTAGTAAAATTTGGAAACTCTCTGGTTGGATGGCGTTCGAAGAAGCAAAACCTAATTACTTTATCGTCAACAGAAGCCGAATTCTGTGCCTTATCTGAATTATGTAGAGATCTAGAATTTTACAAATGTCTGGCACAAGAGATGTGTGAAAAGTCTATCACGCCCATCACTATATGGGGTGATAATCAGCCATGTCTTAAATTAGCACAGAATGGTCAGTTTAAAGGTCGTACAAAACATTTGGATATCAGATTTCAAAATGTTTGTCAAACAGTAAGAGCGGGAATTGTTAAATTAAGTTACTGTCCAAGTCATGAAAATTTAGCTGATGGATTTACAAAACCACTAGGGTTTCAGCGTCATGAAGAATTTTGTGAAGGAATGGGTCTGAAATAACTTTGTAGAACTGTTTATTTTTTGCCAGCGAGAGGGGGTGTTAGGACTTTAAACCTGAGACGCTGGCAAATTAGCAAGGTCATGTGATTTAAGTCATTAAGTTGTTAAGATGCTCAGTATATATAGAGTGTTTGTTTTGTTTGCCTGTGGGGTGTGGAGCAGTCATGTCTGAAAGCTCTGGAGGTGTTTCTGTTATTTTTCTGCAATAAAGCTGTCTTCAAAAGTTGAGCTTTGGTGAGTCGTTTTCTGCTGCAAAGCTACAAGAATTCTACAACAAGAAGAATCCAGCCGCTGTGCTTAAAGCTCTGCAAAGAGAACTGTTTCTGGTCTGTATAGCGCAGCAAAAGCGTTTTTACTGGACCAGTGCAGAAAACCTCTTTAAGTTGTGTGTGTCTCTGCGTGTAGCATATTATTTTACCTTTTTAGAATATATCTTAAAGGGACACACCAGCCTTCCCTGACCACCAGTTTTGTGTTTCTTAAAGGGCCAAACAATGGGGTGGTGGGGACCCACATACAGGAATCCATAGTTCATATCTGATGTGGCATAAGTGTGCCACATTGTCATGCACTCATCAGAGGGAATGCAGGCAGTCATAGATAGCTAGGGCAGTATTTCCAGGTGATTATCACTCCTGGAAATCAGGTGGCACAAAAAAATCCAATCTTTATACCATTGTCCACTCTAAGACCTCTTCTTGTCTTGGCAACTTGTTACTGCGGGAAGCCTACAGGCTCTCTCCCTCCAGACTGCCTGTCTGCTTGTCTGTTCCAGGTACTTAACAGTCTTTGTATCTGAGCACCTGACAGACATGCATATTTAACATGTACAGAAAATGACAAGGGAACTGGCCCTTAGACATAAGGACAATAAAAGAACAGGCATTCCCAATTAGTCGGACCCAACACCACCTTCACGTTCCCCATTTTATAGTTTGTCCCAAGATCAGTCAGAGGTGCAGACTGTTCTAATGCCATGATCTCCCTTAGTTGAACAAACTTGAAAGCAGGAAGTTTGAAGATGTTTATCCAGAACTGAATTCATTAACAATTTGGGTGAAATGAGGGAAGGGGGCACAAGTATTAAGAAGCACAATTTTAAAGAAGTTCAAAGCAGAATGTAAAGTGGAACATCTGAGGTCGTAAATCCAGTGTGATGGAAAATATAATCCCAACCTTCAGTGCAGTGTTCTGAATTAGATATTGTAACTGAGAAGGGGGGGAAGTCCTTAGCTAAGTGTCAGGTTAGAGGGTTCTGACCTTTCTGAGCTGCCTGCCCACGCTGCTGCTGGAGAAGGCGGGGGAGCGTCACATTGCAATTCCCTGATATGCAGCTGAAAGTCCGAGTGGAGCCCACAGATATGAGTTTAACTGGCAATTAAGTGCATTACTGGATAAAATGCTGCATTTTATGTTCTTACAGCAGAGGAGAGGAGGTGGGCCAGGCATGCTTTCTGTGGGAAGGTGAACTACAGGGGACTGAAAGCATTCACACACGTTGTGATAACTACTGTTCTTGGGCATTGATTAGAGATCAATGAAGAAAGGACTGGGAACAATGCTATGTGAGCCCCACAGAAACGAATGGGAGCACAGAAGTGCTCTTGCCCTCCTCCCACTCATGGCAAGGAGGCTTTTGCTGATTGTCCCTGTAGATTACACATCTAAGCAGACTTATGTGGAAGTAAGTCATGTTAAAATGAATGGTAATTACTTCTACATGAACAGGTTTAAAATGGGATGTCAGGACAGATTGGTTCTCAGCTATAGTGTCTAATTTAGAAAACTACACTGAATCATAGAATTGTGGAGTTGGAAGGAACCTGAAGGACCATCTCTTCCAACCCCCTGTAATGCAGGAAGCTCAACTAGACCAGACATGACAGATGACCATTCAAGCTCTGCTTATCACCACCTCCCAAGGGAGAGCAGTCCGCTCTCGAATAGCTCTTACTATCAGAAAGTTATTTCTGATGTTTAGTCAGAATCTCCATTCCAGTAACTTGATGCCATTTGTTTATGTTCTAGCCTCTGGTGCAGGAGAAAATAAGCTTGCTCCCTCTTCCATGTGACGGCTGTTTCCTCTGTCTCTTCATTTCCAGGCTAAACATACCCAACTCCATCAACCATTCCTCATAAAGCTTGGTTTCCAGACCTATGATCATCTTGGATGCCCTCCTCTGCACACATCAGCATATTTCTTAAATTGTGGTGCCTAGAACTGGACACAGTACTGCAAGTGTGGTCTGGCCAAAGCTGCATGGGGTGCTATTTCCCATCTTATCTTTTCCCTTTGGGAGAACATGCAACTGAATGCAATGTAACAGCATGTGTGATACCATATGTGAAGCACCATTTCTTTTGTCACAAGCATGAGGAAGGGCTACAGCTCAGTGGTAGAGCACATGCTTTCCATACCAAAGGTTCAGTCCTTGGTATCTCCAGGTAAGGCTAGAAAGCTCCCTTATCTGTTACCCTGTAATGCCACTGTCTGTCTAGTGTAGACCAGAGATGGCACACTTGCATCTCTTTAGGTGTTGCTCCCATAACTCCTGGTCATTCTGACTGGTGCTGATCAGACTTGGAGTCCAACACCTCCTGGTGTGTGCACACACATAGATTCTGCATTCTAGGTGCCAACAAAATTGGGGTGGATGTAATTAGCACTGAAATACAAAGTCAGTGTTGGATTTTAAGGAGCAGCAACAAAGGGTTTCATACTTCTAGTGCAACACCTGAAGAGGAATTTATTCATTTTCACCACAAGGAGATGTATAGTATATGAGAGCAATCATCATTAAAATCACTATTGTATTTGTATTGGTTTATTGGTATGTAACATGTCACATTTTGACAACAAAAGTTCTCAAAGTCTGAGAAGGGCACAGCACATGGATTTCAATAGGGGAGTGGTGGGGGTGCTTCCAGAGGTACAATACTCTGGCAGGATTCAAGCTCCCATCTTTAGCTTCAGAAGCTGCTCCAAGACATGCTACTACAACCTCCTCCAAACTCCACTAAGACCCTCTCTTTTCTTCCCATTTGAACTTCCCTCCCTTTCTCACATCTCCTCTTTCAGACCCTCCACAGCTACTCTTTGCCATTCTCACCTCTTTCCCCTTCCCCTTTCTTCATTCCTCCTCTCTCGCCCCCGCAAGACCCCCTTTGAAAAACGCAACACTTCTTAAAAGCGAGAGATGCCAAAGTCTGAATCTCCTGGGAAGCCTTTCTTTAACTCCCGGAAGTGTGCAAGGGCTAGAGGTAGTAGACAGGACAAATGCACTCTGCATGTGCTCAGAGGCCCCTCAAAACCCTGGTGAGTTATTCCTGGAGCTCAGATCCCTTCTGCCCCTATGTTTCTCTTACCCCCTTGGCTCTTCTTTCTCTGGCTTCATCCCCCTCTCTCGCCCGCCTCCCGTCTTCGCGTTGCTTCCATCTTCCTTCCCCCTAGTCGTCCTCCTTCCTTTGCTCTTGGATTCCCCCTCCCTTCGTCGCTGCCTACCCCCGCGTCTCTTTGATCTTATCTCCCCTCTCCCATAGCACTCCTCTTTTCTCTGCGGCGCGCCCCGTCTGGTTTGCTGGAGGAGAGAAGTTGGAGGGCACCCGCCCTGTCCAGTCAATTGCAGCAAGGGCTGAGTGCGGCTCTGCCTCCTCATCTTCCTTGTCCCGGGCTTCCTGCAACCTCAGCAGCAGCAGCAGCAGCAGCGAGAGCAGCCGCCGCGGGGGGCGTGGTCAGGCGGGAGGGGCTGCGAAGGGGCGGAGCTCCCGGCAGCGCCACAGAACGAAGTGGAGCCCCAACCGGCTCAGGACTGAGGCGCCGCTGCTGCGACCGCTGCCGCCGCTCTCAGCCTCCACCCAGAGCCGGGGCACTGATGGGCATCCCTCGCCCCCCTGCCCCAGGCGCCGCGGATCTGAACCCCCAGCCGGGATCCCGCTGCCGCTGCTGCTCGCCTTCGCCGGTGGAATCGTACTGTAAGATGTAGAATGCTCCCGGTGTCGAGAGCCAAGCGGCAGCAGCCTCTCCTGTGGCCCGGGAATGCGGAGCCCCCAGCGCCTCCCTGGATTTGGATGGTCCCAAGCGCGGCGGGGCTCTTTCGGGTCGGGGGCGCCGCTGGGGTGGTGCCCCCTCCTCTGCTGCTCTCTTCGCCGCCGCCGCCTCCTCCGCCGCCTGCGCCGCTGATCCAGGGGGTTTCGGGCTGGCAAGTTCCCTGCGATCCTTTCTTGCCTTTGATGGCACCGGAGCATCATTCCGCGGTCCATCAGCTTCCCTTTCTGAACGGGCAGGTAAGGAAGGAAGGAACCTTTGCCTCTTTGCCTGCCTCCCTTCACCACCATCTATCTCCCTCCCCCCGCTCTCTTTATTCGTGCTTCTTTTTCTGGTTGCTTTGACGGAGGGTCCTGTTGGAAGCGCACTTCGCTTTTCCTCACTCCCATCGCGCCGGTTCTTTTCCGTGGTGGGTTCAAAAGCGCCCAGGAGAATGAAAAAGGGGACATTGGGAAACTCGTCACGAGCCTTGGGAAACGGGTAACCTGGCAGTGAAAGAGATGGGAAGCAACTTCTGTCGCTGTCCGACGCGTCGTGGTGCTGAAGTTCGCTCGTAAATTTCCTCGCTGTTGCAGACGTGTGTCCGCGCCTTGCTGTTGAACCGCACTGTGTCTCCACCAGACTTTAAAGACAAGACGAGAGGGAAAGAGAGGGAGAGAGGCCACATTAACTATTAATACGAAGCTATTGCTAATTCTGAGCTCGTTCCTTTTCACTCTCAAACCACACGCTCTGCACATTTCTGAGCTTCATACGTTTGTAAATAACACCCAAAATAGTATGCCTTCCTTACAAGACTGCAGTCCTCTGACATTCAGGGCTCATTCATTGCTCGTTTTTTTTTTTAAAAAAATAATAATGTCGCTCTCACGATTGCACTGAAACGACACTACCATAAGGTCTATGCCCTTGTACCCTCTTAATACTCATTCCTATTGATACCCTAATAAATCCATAAATAACAGGGCTGTGTATTTTATAGCAGTCATTCAGAATGTAGAATTGTTTACTATGGAAAACTCGATAAAAAGAATGGAGTTACATGAGCCTATTGCAGATGCATCCCAGTCACAAACTGGGCAGTGATTTGAAGGCTGGTTTTGAGCATTTCTTTTCCATAACAAATCATCTACCATACAATCCGGATCATTGCATAAAGCTCATCTAAATAAAAACTACAGAAAGCTTATTCTAATATTGCAAGCAATGTTTCCTAACCATCTTAAACCAAAGTTATCACACTCTTTTAAAAATACCAGCATATTGGACCAGCTGGTGTATTCATTCAATGCACTATGCTGTTTTTACAATATTTGTGCCTGCTCCAGAAGGCTTTCTCAAGGTGTAGAACAGGACTGATTTAAGAGAGGATGTGTTGCAAACCCCCCCCCCCCCGTTGCTATGCCAGGATGCTACCACTAGAGGTATTTAATGTCTAAGAACTTGTGCTTCCCTTCATATTTAGAAATCTTAAAAATATTTATTTTAATAAAAGAAGAAAGTTGGTGGCTGCTCATGAATCTGCTCATTAGGACTAACCCTCTCATCATCACTTTGAGTTTACTGTGACAGCATAAGCTGGACATATAAAGAAAATGCTAACATAAGCAATTGCTTTCGGTGTCTTCTGCTCTGATGTTCTTTGATGTTATATGGCAGGCATTAGCTGGTCTTGATCACATATTAATTCAAGCAATAAATCTCATCATCACTGCTGGCTGTACACACACACACGTGTGTGTGTGTGTGTGTGTGTGTGTTTGGATTGTAAGGCACATTTGAAAGTAGTGGTGGATGATCAGCTTGGAGATTAGCCTTAAGTATTTTTTAATACATGCATTAGATTTCATTGACTATGTTAATTATGGAATTAGTTATGTGTGGTGTTTAATGCCTCTGACATAAAATTGATGCTGTTTCACTTAGATGTTTGAACTCCAAATTATTTGGATAAATTCCAGTTTCCTAATAAAATGTCTAAGCTAGGAATCTGTCCTGGCACTTGATGGTAGTATGTAGGAACAGAGCATAGTGGTTGGTGAAAGACACACTCTAGGACCGAATGAAAATTTATGAACTTGGAGAATCATGGAATTGGATTGAAAGCAATAACATTCCTCTAGCTTGGATATATCAAATCCAGGAAGGCCCTGTAGTTGCCTTTGATTTGCTATTGCCTGTGTAAAAGCTGAATGATCACTAATTTTAGCGAGATTTTCTTTTAACATAACAGTTAAATTATGCTATTTGTCATCCACCTGGCTATGGTTTTAAAACATTTGCTTGATGTCCAACAGCCTTGTCATATGAGCCACTGCTTATAAAAACAGAAGTTTAGGATGTGAAACAACCACTGCTCTACCTGGGCAGGGACATGACTTGTAGCATCATTCTAGCACTGAGAACTGTCTCAAGACACCACACAGGTGCCGTGCTGTGGTTTGTCGTGGCTATATTCACAACAACCCATACCATCAGATGTACTGCAGCATCAAGCAAAGGTGTTGTGCAGCACAGATTGGGGTGGAAATGGGCTATGGAAGAGAGGTCTGCTTGGGCAGTGAATTGGGATGACTCATCTATGAGTAGGATTCCTGCTAGATTGGATCTAAAACAGAATTCAGGGTGAAATGTGGTACTCCATTGAGATAGAATTGTTTCCTGAAATCATACTCATATCTATATAGCTTTAGTCAGATTCCAGCTGGTCTCCACTAATTCTTTACCCTTGCCATATTTAATGTTAGATGTGTACTATGATCACAGTCACTCTTCACCATGGTATTGTAGTTCTGAGTTGCTGCATAAGCCCTTAGTAGTACAATGTATAGCTGAACTCAGTACATTTCGATTTGTTTCCCCACCCCAGTGAATTTTTTTCATGTTTTGGAGGAAGCAAAAGCATACATAAGAATCATATAATTTGTGCTAAAAAATACATATGAAATAGAAATGAAAACATGAATAATTAACAAACAAAAGCTGTATGGACTAATATGTGTATTCTTACCTTTTAAAAACTTTATTTTAGTGGATGTTTGGAGCTCATTCTCCAGTGATTGGATTTTCACCTTCTTCAAGTGTGGAGTTTGTTCCTCTTTTTCCTCAAGTATACACAACTGCTGCCCCACACCATTCTGGGAAAAGTTGGGTAGAAAAGAGGCTTCCAAATTGCAAGGTAAGTTAAAATTTGCCTTCTTCTTCACTTAACAGGCATTGAGATCTTGGAGGTAGAATTACATTACTGTACCAATATATGGGGTACTATTCATTCATTTAAAATATTGATCAGAGTATTAAATTTCCAATGTGGCTTACAAATATTACAATTAAATATATGAATAATAGTGAATTAATAAGGCTGTTTCTAACCATCCTGAATTTCAACCCAAAACTATATTTTCCTCCCTGAGCCACAAACCTGACCAGAACCTGAGTTATTATTTTACAGTTTCTGATGGACCTCAATTGGAAGACTCCTGAAATAAAATGAAATTGGCAATCACCATTGTTGGTCATACTTAGAGTAGAGCCATTGAAATCAGTGGACAAGTAGTAAGTCTGTTGACTTCAGTTGATGAACTCTTAGTTTGACTTAGTTCATGATGACCCAACAGAGCCAGGTTACCTGTTCATAATAAGGCCTTATGTGGAAATGGTTAAGTTTGGTTTTGTATCTTTAATGTTTCATTTATTGTTTATGAGAACTTTAGTTATGCCCTAGTTATGTATTTTTTTCATGCTGCAAGCCACCGTGAGCACTGTTTGAACTTTGGAAAGGTGGTATACAAATAAAATGTATGCATGCATGTAAATGAAGACACTTGATGTGGTTCATTCACTGGCTCACCAGCCGCAGAATGAGCACATAAACCCTCCCTGATGTTAGTTTTATTTTATACATTTTGGAGTGTGTCCTGGCTTCTGCACCCCACCCACTTCAAGAGGGCTGGGTCTAAAGACCATCAGCAGGGGTTGGACTGGAAGCATTCTTCAAGCTTCAGACAGAAACCACAGATGAAAAGCATCCTGTTGTAGTAAATAAAAGAGGATAGGGTCCCATTGTGTTCATTGCCTCCCTCAGGTTCCAGTGTTGAGCCAGATTGGAGACTAAAGATTCTAAGTTGTGGCTGATTTGATTTGAAACCTAGTCTTTCTAACCTAGATACAAAAAGAATCAAAAAACATACAGGCAGTGTATGTTTGATCAAAATATTGATAGGGGAATCCCAGCCTCGTGATGTGTACTGATGTTAGACAGACCGTGTGAGAGAGGTATTTGTGATTTTATTTATTTAATTTCTGTACCACCTTTTAAAAGGGACCCAGGTGGTGCTGTGGGTTAAACCACTGAGCCTAGGGCTTGCTGATCAGAAGGTCGGCGGTTCGAATCCCTGTGATGGGGTGAGCTCCCGTTGCTTGGTCCCAGCTCCTGCCAACCTAGCAGTTCGAAAGCACGTCAAAATGCAAGTAGATAAATAGGAACCGCTACAGCGGGAAGGTAAACGGCATTTCCATGTGCTGCTCTGGTTTGCCAGAAGCGGCTTTGTCATGCTGGCTACATGACCTGGAAGCTATACGCCGGCTCCCTCGGCCAATAATGCGAGATGAGCGCGCAACCCCAGAGTCGGTCTTGACTGGACCTAATGGTCAGGGGTCCCTTTACTTTTTACCTTATACCACCTTTTATCAAAGTATCACAGGCTGGTTTACAATATAAAAACTCAAAAATATATAACATAGCAACAAACAAAAACAATAACCCCTCCCACATGCACAGTTTAGGTGGTCATAGATTGTTTAATTAGCCAAAGGCCTGGCAGAAGATTAATGTGTTTGCCTGGTGCCTAAAGATACATAACGAAGGCAGCAGGTTAGCCTCTCTGCGGAGAGCATTCTACAAGCTGAGAACCACCACAGAAAAGGCCAACTCTCATGTTGCCACCCTCTGGACATCTTGTGGAGGAGGCACACAAAGAAGGGCCTCCGATGATGATTGCAGTGCCCAGGTCGGCTCATAAGAAGAAAACGTAAGGTTCAGCCTCACATTCCATTTCCAACATGGTAGGGAACAACTTATGTGCATTACCCAGATAACTAAATTATGTGGCAATTAATGAATATAATAAAAAATGAAAGAATATAAGAAGATTTTTCAAGTTTGATTCCACACATAAAAAAATCAGTATGTCAACTTGAAGGTCTCATAAAACTTTCCCGGTTACTGATACTTGGTTGTAACTGTCTTAGATTAATGGGCTTGCTCCACCTCACTGTGCAAATGGCCATTACTACGAGCTTCATATTTGTGAACTGAACCAGTTCCTGAGCTTTTATTAGAACCTGAACTTTAACAATCTGGAACAGTATCAGTTTCAGCAGAAACTGAATTGGAGCCAACCAACCAAACAAACAAACAGAATTGTTTGACATAGATTTTCCCAACAAAAACTAATAGCATTAATGACATTTCAGATATTGATAAGAGATCCCAGTCTCATTAAGCTGTTTGAATCAATCCATATGTATTTGCAAAGTGCTCACACCAGACATCATGGAGTGAGTGCCTGTGGGGAATTATTATTTTGAAAAATCCCCAGTCCAAAGCTTATGGAAAGCTCTCATTTGAGGAGAAAGCTTCTTGCCTACCAGTTTAATGATATTACATTTCCATGATATAGGGATGCTTTCAAGGAAGCAACCCACTGTGTACATTCTACGCGTGGCAAAGTTTTAGGAAATTAGTGCCATGAGTCTGCCTGCACATTTGGATTAACTCTTAGGCTTACCAAGATATACTAAGAAAATTAATAATGATTTATATTTATTGTATGTCTGTACCAAGATTCAGATATATGCACAACCCTGTTCTTAAGAAAGAATGTTATGGAGGAAGTGATATACATGCGTCATCTATATCATTTGATATCGTGTGATTTATGCATTGTGGCCAGGGTCAAAAGGACTTGAGCATGCTGAGTGGGATTTATTTATTTAGTTTTTAAATGCTTTTCTTTTTTGAATGTCAGATTCCATGATATATAATAAACACAAAGCAATTTGCTTTGTGGCCACAAGGTTTGTCATTTGATAAACAGAATCCCAGAGGCTCCTCGGAGACATGTTATTTGGATAGTCTTTTAGGGCTTTGGCATTTATATATGAATCAATAGTCTCAAAAGTGGAAATGCATTCACATTGGTATAGTATTTCTCCTAATGAAATCAATAAGAAACTTCCAATTTTAATGGAGCAGGTTTGAAGCTTATGTAGCTTAAATACTATCTTGCATTAAACAAGGTAAGTACCATGCCTGCCCCAATTAATCACTCTATCAGCTGAATTGTTTAAAACACTTTTGATCCACTAAAAGGTATCCCTGATTAACTGGGAAGCAGATATATAGAGAGATGAGAGAGAGAGAGATGGTTCAAGCCAGAGGAGGTTATATATGCTTTAGCCCATTGAAACCATTGGAACTTGAGTGACAGTTATTAAGTGTGTGTGTGTGTGAAGTGGTCGATTATCTGCAATTTCTAAAGTCCTACCAGCTTGCAGCAGTCAAGGTAGAAGGCAGCGGGATGGACTTACCTTATATTTGTTCATATATGTATCTTTTTTAAATAAAAAATAAAAAAACCCCCCTATTGGTTCCAGTGGAACAAAATTATTTACCTCGGTTCTTGGGTGCATGGGGAGCCAAACCTTGAGACTTTCCAGAGTCTCTGTCCCAGCTTCTCACTGCATTAAAAGGCCTGTTCCAAGGCCTAATGCCAACTGCCATGGATAGAAGTACCTCCAGTGGTAGATCTATGGCTATGGAGATTTTTGTGGGTGTAGCCTCCCCACATCTCCATGACTGGAGAGGAACCTCAACCATATCCTAACCCTCTCTAGCCAGTGGATCTGGGCATTAGGATTGCTCTCTCTCCTATAGGGCTAAATTGTGACTAAGTTATTTTGCATCAAATCCATTATTTTTTATTATAAGTAGATGAAACAGGAATTTTCTTTGTACTTGAGGGAAGAAATATACCTGTAGTCCGATGATGTTAACTGGCTGCCTCTCATTCTCACACACAAGTCTTATTCATTGATCAGTTGGATTTATCAATGAATAGTGAATGGCACAACTGCACCCACAGCTTTATTTTCCATTCCTCTGCCGGTACAATTATTTTCTATTCCAAATTTTAAGCTATATATTTGTTCTGGCACTGCTGTTTACAAAGGTTTGACATCAGATCAGTTGGGTAGATACAGAGAATTCAAATAATTAGAAGCTTTTCAGAAAGCCAAGGTTAATCTGATAATGGAGAGTTCCAATGACTGTTAAAGAACCCAAAAGCCATAGAAGTCAATTGAATTATATCATGAGTAATGTTTTTTCTCTTTTTCTTTCTCCTCTTCTGGGCAGATTTATTTAAACAATGCGTTTGCTCTGGATTCATCATGGATACATCCTGAGGAGCTACGAATCTACCAGGGACACGATAAACCTCTTGTTATGACAAATCAAGTAGCTGTAGCTTTATCTAGGCCAGCTACTGCCCCTAGGCCTCTTCCTGCAGTGGTGTTAACACCCCAGCCTATTCCAGGTTAGTTAAAAATAAATAACTATGTTCTTGAGCTCCATGTTTTCCTTCCTGTTGATCTGTGATTTGCAGCAATGTTCCACTTTGAATTCAAATCTGTTTCTTTTGAGGAGGCTGTATTCATTTGGATTGAAGCAGGATGCAGATATATGCAAACTCACTTGAATGCCATCCTAGAGATTATTCAGCAATTGAGATAAATCAGGGAGGACATGAAGGGCAATATAGTGGCTATCATGTTATGCAGTTTAGCCCAGTCATTTGCTCTGCTGATAAACGCTCTGGAAACCAAACCAGAAGCTGATTTGACATCAAGTTATGTCTTTTCCAAACTCATTGAGGAGCATCATAGGAGAAATGAATGTCTTGATGGTGAATGTAGCACAGACCCTTGTCAAGGTCAATCTCTTAAGGCTACCAGAAAGCACAAAGCGCAAATAAAATGTTTTCACTGTGCAAAAATAGGACATCTAAGGAAATATTGCCAGAAGTGGAAGTCTGAGCAGTGCAAGTAAACTCAAAAGAGACTCAATCCCTAAGCAAAGGTTGCAAGTGTTGCTTCTGCAGAAATCCGGGACACAAGCCTCAAAGCTATCCACAACAGAATGCCTCATCACTGGTATGTTGTTTCTGGCACAAGCAGTCACATGTCAAATGCCAAATCCTTCATTGCATCACTCAATCCAAACGACCAGATTTACTTTGCTGATGGGAACAGCATCACTGCTGAAGGGAAGGGCCAAGGCTTTCTCAAGTGTGTCCAGCCAAGGGACAAGTCGAAGCTCATTCCCATACTCAACAAGTTGTATGGTCTTGATCTCTGTGGAAGTTTGTTCTCCATGAAGCATGCAACCAATAAGGGTCATCCTGTACCATTTAACAGGAACAACGGCTTCATTAATAAGGGAAAAGATGTACTAACCACTGCAAAGATAGATGATAATCTTTACAAGCTTGTTCTTTCAACAGAAGATGCAAAGGCAAACAAGGAAGAAGTACATGGCGCCTGCTTGTACAAATGGAATTGCAGAATGGGGCACAGATACCCAGATGCAACCAAGGAACTTTTGAAGAAGCAATTGACAAGATGCTTGGAATTGTCAACCTGCAGTACTTAGCAGTACAGCATGCTGCAATACAATTAAGGCAAAAGCAACTCACAAGCTGTCTTCAAAGATCAGTGAGAACAGAACATCTGCTGCTCTGGAGCTTGTGCACAGTGACATGTGCAAACCAATGCCAACTCCCACAGCCAGAGGGAACAAATACTTTCTCACATTCATTGATGATTTCAGTCATTTCTCCATGGCGTACCTTCTTAAGAGTGAAGCAGAATTATTTGAAAAACTGAAGAATTATGTAACATTCACCAGCAAAAAAAATTCCAGAGGAAAGTGCAAGTGCTTCGCACGGACAAAAGTGAATTTACTAGTCATAATATCAAGCAGTTTGTTAAGGAGAATGGCATACAGCATCAAATCACTGCTCTGTACATGCCCTCTCAAAATGGCAACACTGAGAGAAAGCATCACTCTCTAATGGAAATGCCAATAAGCATGCTGATTGATGCTGCTGTCTCAAGGAAGTTCTGGGGTGAAGCCATGAATGCAGCCAACCACAGACGAGAAAGCAATATACACTACACCCTTTGAAAAATGACATGGAAAGAAACCCTGAGTATACTATCTCAGAGTTTTGGGGCTGTAATGCCTATGCCTTAATTCTGCCTGAAAAATGCAACAAACTGCAAAATGTGCCAGACTGTAGCAGGCTTGTTGACAGGTTACAGCAATTCCTGCAAAAGCTACAAAATTCTGGATCCTAGTACAAAGTTGCTGTCTTCAACACAGTCTCCTTTGATGGGACACTATAACCTGATGTATTGAAAGAGCCAAGTGATTATTTCAATCTAAATCACCAAGGTGCAAGGTCTGCTAACAGAACCTTCCACACCACCACTTTACCACTTTATCAGAGGTGAGGCGGCAGTGGAAGTCTCTAGTATACATAGGTTCTGGACACCTCCACACATGTTTGCCTCAGCACGCTGAGATGGGGAATAGCATTCCAATAGTCTGCTCAGAAGGGGGGGGGAGCATGTATTGAGTTAATCTAACCTTCATGTGGCTGTTTTACCACATGCCCAACTCAGCAAGAGTCTGCCGGAATAGCTTAGTTTGCTGTCAAACAACAAAATTAGCTTTTTAAGAAGCTGAGCCAACTTTCTGTAGAATATTAATTCCAAATGTGTATTTTTAGCACTCAAATTATCCCATGTAGATGGTTATTAACATGGATGGTTAATTGATCCATCAGTTCATTAAAACCAACTTACATACCACAATATGCATGAAATCAATTCCATAAATTTGCATATCTCAGGTACGCTACACAGCTAAGCAAGCTGAAATTGGTTGATTTGTTTGCTGTTTTTGAGTATATGGCTAGAAAGGGCCAGAAGATATATCGTTCAAAAGATAAATCTGAACTTGTATTTTATTGATTCTTCCAAAAGCATACTAATTGGCAGCAATTCTGATTTTTTGTTAAAGCCTCTGAATAATGATAATTAGAGAATGCAATGCATAGCAAACCACTTGAATTTTAAAATATTGTACTGGTCCTTTCTCCATTTGCTAAGATAAAAAAAATGTATTTCAAACAATAACCAGATGGTAATTGCCCTGTCTTATTTTTACAGCTTTTCTTCTTTATGGGAAACAGTAAGCTTTAATGCAATTTTCTTCTTTCTTGTATTTTCCCAGAATAGTGCTACACAATGAGAAGAGATAATTTTCTCATACAGCACAGAGTTTCTTTGTTGGCGGAAAAATGTGATTCCTTGCCAGCTAGCAAGACTTATTTATTCCAATTAGCTTAGATTTTTATTTTGCATTGATACATGTCAGACAAGTTAGATAATTCTTGAACTTCAATGGCTTTTCAGATGCTTTACACAAAGCTGCCTTATCTTCTTGCTGCCCTTCACTATTGATCCGCTATTGTGCCTTCCACTGAAGATTATCCAAACCATAAAATACTCTGCGGATGGACAAAATAACAGGGTTGTGTATTTATCTATATCTGGATGAGAAAGTTGTGGTCTATGTCCCAGCAAGGGATCCACTATTAGTAGTCATTCCAGCTAATGGCCAGATATTACAAGAACACCAAACTGAAATCCATTGTTGCATTTGTTGCATTTTGATCTCTTTGTTCATTGGAAGAATAAGAGCAATTGACTTACTGTGAGTTTTTCACATTCTACTCTTTTTAGAAAAGGGGGTATAATGTGGAAAATGCAGCTCCTTAGGATAGGCCATTATTTTAGTACTAGCTAGTTTGTTGGTGAACTCTATTGATGTAACCGACAGTCCACTTGATTGGGGACTATATTGTAACCTTTCAGAAAGATGGAAGATGCCTTGGAGGATAAGCTCCTTTTGTTGATGAAACTGACATAAGTAGTGAACTGCTGGACTCACATGAACTGCTGGAATACTAGTTGCTGGAAACCACAGAGTGGGAAAGTGCTCTTGTACTTGAATCTAGCTTGCAAGTTTCCCATAGGCATCTGGCTGGCCACAGTGAGAACAGGATGCTGGACTAGATAGGCCATTGGCATGATCCAGCAGACTCTTCTTATGTTCCCATGGAAGGCAAATGGGGAGAGGGAAGGGCCAAGTGAAATATCTGATTGGGAGTACGGTAGAGGGTGGGGGTGATTAAAGCAAAATTTCCAATAGGAAACTACAGTAATCCCTTCCTCCAGGATTCTGCTAACTTTTAATGCTTTGGTGCAGCAGCAGATTTCACCTTTTTTCAGATGATTTACCTTCTGTGTAGCAGCTTTAGTTCAGGGAGCTTCTTTTTCATTAAATGATCGTGCTAGTATGCTATATTGGACTTAATTTGATTTCCAGTGGCAGCCATATTACTTTGTTGCAGCAATAAAGTAAAATATAAAGAAATGAATGCCATAATAATGGACTGCAGTCCACTTCATCTGATGCAAGTGGTTTTGAGTGACCTGTGTTAAAGTCAATTTAAAGTTTATAGGAAAGGGTCCCAGAAACTTTCCTGATCATGCATTGGAGATTACACAAACTGGACACTGTACTACTGTTGTTTTATCAAACTCCTGTTGCTCTGTTACTTTTGCAAGTCTCCCAACTAAACTTATTCCATTAAAGATCAATCCTGTGGGAAAGGTGGAGTTCTGTGAAAGACAACTGTGGGAACAGATGAGTGAGGCATAGAGGCTCATGAAGACTGTACTCCTGTATCACAGAGGGCATTTGTTAGTGGTCCCTTCTGGTGAATGATAACTTGATGCTAGTAATGCAGTACAGAAGATTTCCGTCAACCTGGTGCCAACTAGATGTTGATGGACTGCGAGTCCCATCATGACTGAGCACTGGCTCTGCTGGCTGGGCCTGATGGGAGACGTAGTCTAAAACACTTGAAGCACACTAGGTTGTGGGATGTTATGCAGTGACCAAAAGGAAATAGATTACTAAACTCTGGTTTGCATAGCTTCCTTGGAATACTGAAACATAAAGGCAATCCAGTACACGGAGAACTGTTGATATCTAAAATTATTTCAATTGTTCTTATGTGGAAGTTGTGATGGGAAGATTGCATTTATGAGATACTTATTTGTCAAATAATGTGTGGGAAGGAATGTAATTTCTTTTAGAACACTTTTAATGTGATTGTCATGGCTGAATATATATAGGGATTCATGGTGAGAAACAGAATATTCATGTAAGGAATTCCACTGTCCATAATTATTAGCATTCCCTCTCTCTCAAGTGGAGTGGCAGCGGAATAAATAAAAACAGACTGCTCATTCATTATGAAATATTGAAGGTTGGCAAGGCTCACATGTCTGATCTGGCAATTGCAAATACCTGGAAGCTGATTTTTTTTCTGTAGGAAAGAGAAATGGGTCAATATACTATGGCAGATAAAATCAGATTTCAGAAACCTGCATAATCTTTTTGTTGACCCAAAGATAGAAAAAATGACACATCATTTTATCACCTAGGAAGTAGAGGTTATTTCCTTGTTCTTCCCCAACTCTGGTCAATATTTGTTGTTTAAACAGTTTGTGAAGGGTCAAAGGACTCAAGTCATTTAATGATAACTTAGCAATGTTCTTATTTTATCTGATGTGCCACCTAAAAAGCAGATGTACCTAATCAACCATTTATTAGATACTACTTCATTTGTCAAGGTCAGCTTGACCTTCAGCCAAGTGACACACAGCCTTTTGATACCCTTGAAGTAGCTTTGATTTCCAATGAAAGCTACTGCATTGAACTTAATATTTCAAGATGTGCAACAAGAGTTAGCATATTTCTTTTATTCCCTGAAAGCCATACACATTTATTGCGCAGTCCCCCCAGCCCCAGGCGACCCCCGAGCGGAATAATGACTCAAGTTAACGGCCTCGGTCCGGTATACCTGAAGGAGCGTCTCCACCCCCATCGTTCTGCCCGGACACTGAGGTCCAGCTCTGAGGGCCCTCTGGCGGTTCCCTCATTACGAGAAGCCAAGTTACAGGGAACCAGGCAGAGGGCCTTCTCGGTAGTGGCACCCACCCTGTGGAATGCCCTCCCACTAGAGGTCAAAGAGAACAATTACCAGACCTTTAGAAGGCATCTCAAGGCAGCCCTGTTTAGGGAAGCTTTTAATGTTTGATGGATTTCTGTATTTTAGAATTTCTGTTTTTTTGGAAGCCGCCCAGAGTGACTGGGGGAACCCGGCCAGATGGGCGGGGTATAAATAATAAATTATTATTATTATTATTATTATTATTATTATTATTATTATTATTATTGCTATGGGATTAAAATTGTCCACAACTTTATTAAGGTTCAGATGTAGGGAGACCTTGGCTCAGGCATTGAGCGTTTATCCTTCCCAGACCCCAGACGGGGACCTGGGTGACTTCATGGTTATCTAGAATGTGTGGCGTTGGGCTAGCTCTGGAGAACATATGTTCAAGCAGAGAGCCCGCCCCCCCGTTACGCCGCTGTTGGAGGGGAGAGCAATGACAACCTCTCAGCGTATGGCCAATACCGCCCCCAAGACCCCTTTAACGGGGAACCCTGGTATCACCGCCACAAAGGGGGCATGGGCCATTGCTTCACGCTCCCCCCCCATTTAGGAAGATAGACTAAAGGATTCTGCCCAAGGCCTGTAACCGCCAAAGTTGTGGTGTATTGCTATGGGAAAGGCAAAACCTGCCAATGCAGGAAAATTCGTTTCCGGCCCTTCAACAGCGGCCCTGACATAGCAGCGCCTGCATACTTGTGGAAAAGAGGTTAACCTGCAAAAGAGGACTTAATTGAGGGAGGGGAGGGTGGGAGAAGCTCTGGAGCCGACTGCTGCTTCACAGGTAAGCTTCACCTTCAGTTGTGTGGGCTGGGTGGTCCCTGCCCTTACCTAGCCAATCCCCTGGCAATGCCTCCCAGGTGGGCAGATGACTGGGGTAGGTGGATAGCCTGGGGAGGATGAAGCCAGCCCGAACTACCAAGAGCCACACTGGGGTCCAAGGGGCTGCGTGCGACCATGCAAATATTGCCCCATCCCCACATTTGATGTGGGGAGCGGTCATTATGCTTTCTGCAGTTCTCAGGGATAAGTAGTAGCATGGCAGAAAGTCAAAGGAAATTGGAAAGCTCAGGGGAAGCTGGAAGTATTTTAAAGGAATGGAATTGAAGTTATTGGTTTGTTCAGTAGCCTGATTGCAACCTCTGCATAGTTTCTGTGGGATTTGGAGTCCATGCACTGTACTATTGTGATCTACTGACTGGTGCAGAGCCAGTGTTTTTTAATGGCCAGAGTAGGTGCAGCAGGTCATTCTATCAACTGTTTCCCTATTTGTGCCCTGAGAATAATGATATCTATAAGTTTTTGCCAGCCTGGACTCCATTGTCAGCCAGAGCTTGAGCAGCTAAAAGGAGCTAGCTTCCTCCCCCATTCCCTGCAGAAGTAGCACATGTTTTGCTTGCAAAATGTCCTAGGTTTAGTCCCTGTCATTTCCAGTTAAGACTAGGAACAGCTTATTTTTGAAACCCTGGGGAGTCAGTGTAGGCAATACTGAACAAGATGGAGCATTAGCCAGACTTTTTAATCAGTGGATTCTTGTGCCTGGGAGATCTTTTGATCAAAAGGCAAGGTATTCATTGAAACACAGGCATGCACACCCACATATATGACAAACATGCATATATGTGTTGGCATATATAGGTAAGTGCTACAAACAGTAAACACATCTTTTAATATCCTTTGGTACTAATTAAGACAACAGACTGCCACAGTGTTTTCACACGTTGTAACAGCTGTGGAAATATTCCTATATCCTATAGCTTCCTATATCTCCCCATTTGGCTTGTGAGACTGTTTTGGCCAATCCACATCCACCTGCCCCACATCTTATGTTATATATGGGGCAGGTAAAAATGTGACTTCCTATCAGAAACAGAGAATGATATTCAACTAAGTTTTCCTCAGAACAGACCCTTTTAAATCAATGAACGTGACCGAGTTAGGCCCATTAAGTCCCACATGTCTACTCTAAGTAACAGTTAGTTGACTACCGCCCAACATTCTCAGGTCCTGTGCCTCTGCAGGCATCTGTGTTTGCAAAGACAACAATCAGCTGATTTTTGGCATTTCAAAGTAATGTGCTTTGTCTGCAGAGTTTGAAATCAAACCGTGCAGGCAAAGGTAAACAAACCACCTGTTTGTGGCATAAGATGACTGAGAGGTGGGCAGCCTCACCCACCTGTCAATATTGGCTCAAGGTGGAAGGAGATAGGAATCCAGCCCATTAGCTGGATCCATTCCCTCAACCCTGTTGTCACATGAGCCATGGGGAATGGGGGTACAAGACTAATCTCCAAATATGTTTGGAATGGTCAAAAGAAATGTGAGCCTTGGAACGTTTGGTAGACACTATCTAGTTGCTATAGATTTTCATAGTTTATGTCATTGCAAAGGAAGCAAGTCATAATGTTATAAGTGCCAGTAGCTTTAGTGTTTCACTGTGCACCTAGAATAAGAACTTCATGGTCTCTGTCTAGGTCTAGGACAGGCATCCCCAAACTACGGCCCTGCAGATGTTTTGGCCTACAACTCCCATGATTCCTAGCTAGCAGGACCAGTGGTCAGGGAAGATGGGAATTGTAGTCCAAAACATCTGGAGGGCCAAAGTTTGGGGGTGCCTGGTCTAGGACCATGAAACTGTGTGTTCAGGTCTCTGTCACCTTCAGGGATGTGCAACATCAGCCCATATGATTTGCAGGCTGCATGAAACACCTGAATTAGCAATTGCCTAATCATGAAAATTTCTGCCAACAGTCCTTTCAGCTCCAGTCTCCCCAGTTGAAGCTCTTGGCCTCAGGAATGGCACCCTCCAATTAAGAATATTGATGCAGTCAAATGTACCAGGCAGTCACAGCAGCATTTGCTGTCTTGCAGTGATTTTTCAATGGGTTTATGTGTGGGTTGTGAAGCAGCTGTTGAAGACAAGTGGAGAGTCTGGAATCTGGAGCTGAGTCAGGGAACAAGCAGGAACTGAAACTGAGAAGTGCTCCAGAGGTCAAAGCCCATGGTAAAGGCAGGAGTACAAACCAAAGACCAAGCCTGAAGTCGGGACTAAATATTTAGCCAAAGAACACATAGGAATGCTCAGGAGCCAGAAAGACCTGCTGCTCATATATTTTATAGTCCTTAAAGGTAAAGGGACCCCTGACCATTAGGTCCAGTCGCAGGCAACTCTGGGGTTGCGGCACTCATCTCACTTTATTGGCCGAGGGAGCCAGTGTACAGCTTCTGGGTCATATGGCCAGCATGACTAAGCCGCTTCTGGCGAACCAGAGCAGCGCACGGAAACGCTGTTTACCTTCCTGCCGGAGCGGTACCTATTTATCTATTTGCACTTTGACGTGCTTTCTAACTGTTGGCAGGAGCTGGGACCAAGCAATGGGAGTTCACCCTGTCGCGAGGATTCAAACCACCTACCTTCTGATCAGCAAGCCCTAGGCCCTGTGATTTAGACCACAGTGCCACCTGCATCCCTTTTATAGCCCTTAAGAATGTGTTAATTCTCAGAGTGTGCACAGGCCACAGTCGCTCATTGGTGAGAGAAATAAACTCTTCATAAGCTCAGAGGCACTCACTATTATTACTTCATTGATATTTGTGCCTAGGAATTCTGTGTCATAGATTTACTGAGCTTTTTTATTAATATGAATCAATGTTTCTCCTGCTAGCTATGTGATTGGTAACCCAGTACATGTGAGCACCAAGGTGTCCACACAGAATTTCCTTGGTGCCTATGGGCACCAGGTCGACAATTCTCTGTTTTTATCTTATTTCTTGATGTGGCAGATCAGTTGCTAGAGCTGGAAGGTCCTGTGCCCTTGCAATCAAACTGGGTTTGAAGGATGTGGAAGGAAGGTGGGAGTACTCTCTCCCCCACTATCCAGAAGCCCATCCTGTGTACTTGCTTGTGGCATGCTGGCAGTGTGAAGTTGGCTGCATATGTTTGTTTCACCCCATGAAAGGACTGAGAGAGATGTACATGGACAGACAGAGAGATAGAGATCTGTATATAGCAGGCATAGGCAAACTCAGCCCTCCAGGTGTTTTGGGACTACAACTCCCATCATCCCTAGCTAGCGGGACCAGTTGTCAGGGAGTTGTAGTCCCAAAACATCTGGAGGGTTGAGTTTGCCTATTCCTGATATATAGTGCACATGTTTGTGTGTGTGGTGTTACTTTTATCTATTTTTGACCAAATTATACATATTTGTCTAGCTGTTTTTTTTTAAAGTTCTTTATCTGTATTATGAGTATTTTACATTGTTTTATAGAAGCTGCTTAGAGGGGTTTTTTCTGAATAAGCAGTGTGTATACATCTTGCTAAATAAACAAAAATAAACCAGATTGTGGTATGAGTGCTGGCCAACACGAGAGAAGAAGCAAGCAGCAGGAGTTTGTGATAGTGAGATGGGAGCAGCTGTCACTTGCTGCAATCAATGTGAGTCCCTTTGTAAAGGAGGTGACATTACTATGAGGAGTTGGGTTATTTAAGGGACAGAAAATAACCTGATTTATACTACATGCCACTTCTGCTGCAAAAAAACAACAGCAGCAGCAAAAGTCTATTGTTTGGTCCAGAGTAGCCTTTTAATTCACCAGGCTCGGCAACAAAGGTTCCCAAAGCCTTGAAGCCAATGTATGCCTGACAACTGGCCTTAACAAATTCAGAGTCAATCACAGTTATGATTAGATGGTGGACTTAGGAGAGAGTCTAGCCTAACCCAAAACTGTATGCAATGTTGAAGCCTGAGTGCCCTTCATTTGAGAGTGGGGATGTGCTAGTTGTTGTTGTTGTTGTTGTTGTTGTTGTTGTTGTGTTGTTGTTGTTGTTGTTTAGTCGTTTAGTCGTGTCTGACTCTTCGTGACCCCATGGATCAGAGAAGGCAGGCACTCCTGTCTTCCACTGCCTCCCGCAGTTTGGTCAGACTTGCCCCACCTTTAATTACATCCCTATTGTCCTCCACACATTAGAGGGCAAAGTATGTAGTACTCATAGAGACTCCCTGTAAGATAGAGGTCACATTTACACCATACATTGCACATGGCTCCCCGAGAATCCTGGAGATTGTAGTTTATTAAGGGTTCCTGGAATTGTAGCTACAGTTCCTAGGATTTAAAGTCACAACACTTTGGCATGGTTGGAATACAGCATGTGGTAAATTAATATATCTGGTAACACTATGAATTCCAGCATAATACAAACAGGTAATAAAAATCAGTATGGTTAAAAACTGAAGGAATGTTTATATCTTGTGAGTCCCTTTAGCATTATAAAAGACTTTACAAGCTTGCATTTATGGATTTGTGAATTTTTAATTGATTATTACTTTGCATATCTCAGGATTACAATATTGTATTCAAAGTGACACACTACTGATTGCCATTTTATAAGTTTCTAATTTAGTGCATCCTAATGTAGCTTTGCCAGGAAACAAGTGAGCAGAGATGCAAAGACATACATCCTATTTGGGTGGTATCACTCATAAGATTATAATTGTTTGTAGCCAGAGAGAATAACCATGCCTGCTGGCTCCGAAGCCAGGGAGCAATATTGCTCTTTTTAAACACAGGTGACAAGCGAGTCATTGTTTGCAACCGTAGCATGAAGGATGCTTTTAAATTCATGGTTCTATAAATATTTTTTTCTTAATGCAAAGGTCTAGCTTTCAGTAAACTCCATTGTTAAGTGACATTCTCATACTGAACCTTAAAATCATTAAACCACTTTATCAAAATGTGCACACCGTACAGGCCAAGGGAATCATGTGTTTAAAATCCCCTTGACCTTTATGTACAATATTGAAAGCACAGTGAATAATCGTGATCACTTCTGAATGATGTGCCTGTTCCCGTCTGCCCATTTCTAAGGCTAAGCAAACGACTTGATCTAAGCATCTTCCCCCAGATACACCTCACTTCTTTCTCCAAGTCTTTCCTATTCCCCATTGTCGGCCTGGATTTTGCATTCAATCCAAGTATATGCTAGTAAAAGTTCAATGCTCAAATTCTAGGCATGATGCATTCTAGCTTCTTATGGATTGAGAGCATAGTGCCAGTTCCTCTATTCTCTACATTGTTGTTTAGTCGATTAGTTGTGTCTGACTCTTCGTGACCCCATGGACCATAGCACGCCAGGCACTCCTGTCTTCCACTGCTCCTGCAGTTTGGTCAGACTCATGTTCGTAGCTTCAAGAACACTGTCCAACCATCTCGTCCTCTGTCGTCCCCTTCTCCTTGTGCCCTCCATCTTTCCCAACATCAGGGTCTTTTCCAGTGAGTCTTCTCTTCTCATGAGGTGGCCAAAGTATTGGAGCCTCAGCTTCAGGATCTGTCCTTCTAGTGGGCACTCGCGGCTGATTTCCTTCAGAGTGGATGATTTGATCTTCTTGCATGCCATGGGACTCTCAAGAGTCTCCTCCAGCAACATAATTCAAAAGCATCAATTCTTTGGTGATCAGCCTTCTTTATGGTCCAGCTCTCACTTCCATACATCACTACTGGGAAAACCATAGTTTTAACTATATGGACCTTTGTCGGCAAGGTGATGTCTCTGCTTGAGACAGATGTCTTGCAGACAGATGTGTTGCAAGGTGATGTCTTGCAGAGACAATACAAACAGCAGAGTTCTATTAAAGCCCTTTCCTTAAAAAAAACAGTCAGTTCCCAAAGGTCTTCTGCTAGCAGGACAACAAGATGGAGTCAATCTTCCTTCTCTAGGCGGAGGCCCTCTCCCATGTCCCCACCAAGCATGCCTGTGGGAGTGGTGGAACTGAAAGAAGGGCTTCAGAGCCCAGGCTGCCTCATATGGGAGACCAGATTGTCTGGGCATAAGCCGTATATGGCTTTATAAGTTCAGGTGACACACTTACAAATCCACCTTCAGGACCATCCTGCTCAGAGGGGCAGGGCAAGGGTAGAGGGGTTGGCGTCCCACACATAAGCTAGCACCCCCTCCATGGAAACAATTTAAGAATGCTTAACAGGGCTATACAGTTTCTGCTTAACGCAGAGATGTTCAAGTGCTCTGCGTATGTTGCCTACCCCGAGCTCGATTTCGTAGGTTTCCCTCAAGCAGTCTCCCAAATGCGTTACAGTACCAACAAGGTTGCCCATGTGATCATTCATGACATGCATATCAGAACATATCCTTGACACAGTGGGAATTTGCCAGCATTGCTCCAGAAAAGTACTTGGTAGAGTTCTCTCAAGGTTAATGGAAGTTCTTTTAAAAGAAAGTGCAGAGGTGGGGGTGCGTGGTTGTCGCTTCTAACGAAAGATATCTCTCTCTCTCTCTCTCTCTCTCTCTCTCTGTCTCTCTCTCTCTCATTACTCACTGAAGTTTCTTAGGCTCATCGGTTTCCCAAATATTTCGTTTTTCACATTTGTGAGAGCCTTCTAGCATGTTGGCAGCCAACAACTAGTTGAACTGACAGAGAAACAGCAACAACAATCAATATCCATATGGCAGAAGCCGGCAATAGCGGCAGCAACAATTAAGAAACATGCAGCCAGACTTGTTGTAGCAAAACAAGAAAACATATAATCCTAACAACCATTAACTTCAAATACAGATCTAGCCGGGACTGGCAGCTCTCACTCTATTTTTGCAATCCATCAAATTTTCTGAGCAAGTGGCATGTTTTCTGAGGAATCTGAGACAGAAGAACCTAATCAACACATAGCCATCAGTAATCATGGGAGCTGCCGAATCATTTTTTTGGGGAAAAAACAGGAACAAACTCTATGCTAAATGTCTACCTTTCTGCTTCTCTTTGGTTAGACAGGCTTCCCCCTTTCTCCCCCGAGGCCTTTAATTCACAAACTCCATTTATTCTGTCTTTGATTTCAAGTGCCGGCCATATTTCACTGAAACATAGGAAGCTGCCTTGTACTGACTCAGAACATCAGGCCACCAAGCTCAGTATTATAACACAAAGCAGCAGCTAAGATTTTCAGACAGGAATCTTTCCAAGCCATACCTGTAGATGTCACATCAGGAATGCAATTTGGGATCTTTCACCATTGGATTGTGCGCTCTACTGCTGAGCAATGTCCTTTCTTCTATGCTATTGTAATTGTGTAGTGTGTGAGTGTGTGAATGTGTGCCCAAAGTAGCAAGATCGCTATTACAGAAACCAGGATAATCCACTGAAATTGGCCTTCCTAATAAAAGAAGAACCTAACAGTCAAATTAGTTACTTTCTGTCACAAGTGCTTCTTCCTAGACCACTCCTGATAAGCTTGGTAGGGTTTTAAGACAACATAGTTATAGCCAGAGATGGTGAATTACATGATATAGTTTTAGGTCCATTGTCCAAGGTAAGAACTTCTAGGAAGAAAAACTATGCCTAGGAGTTCCAACGGTTTCCCCCCAATACAAGCCAGTTCCCCCAGGTAGCTATACAATGTGCCTTATGAAGAAAGTCAACTGAATACCAAATTTCAATAGGTTCATAATCACATGAAGGGTGGTCTTAACTTTTGGCAGTTGCATCACTTCCAGTATGCTAGGTTCAGGTAGGTAGCCACATTGGTCTGACACAGTTGAAATAAAAATAATAAAAACAATTAAAAAATTGTCGAGTAACACCTTATAGACCAACTAAGTTTGTTCTGGGTATAAGATTTCGTGTGCATGCACACTTCTTCGGATACACTGAAGCAGAAGTTACCAGACCCTTATAGTGGGAGGGTGGGGTGGGGTATTCCTCAGAAGGGTAGTAGGAGATGGGTGGTTGGCTCAATGGGTATGGTAAACCTGTTGATGACTTCCCCCCCCCCTTGACTTTGCAGCCAGCCCTTTGATCTTTGGTTTTTGACCATTTCGGAAGCCGAACGGTCTTCCGGAACGGATTATGTTTGAAAACCGAGGTTCCACTGTATTTCCATCTCTGCAACATCCGTATTGATGACAAGCACTTCTCTAGTTCAATAAAACAACCAACCAATTCTAAAATCCCAACTCTGCATCCAGCAGGGGAATCAGCCTGATTTTGATTAAAACATTTTTATTTATAAAGTGAAATATGCAGAAAGCCACCTGTCCACCTTAGTCCCAAGAGAAAGATGAACAAAGTTCTGAAAGCAGAATAAGGCTGCTTAAAATTAGATTTGGAATGCACTCGAGGAATGGTAGCAAGTCAGGTGGTTGTTTTATTTCTCTTGCATCTTTTCTGGACATATACCCTCTTTTTTCTTTCTACATTTTATTTGGGGTTTTAAAAGAAAAAGTAGATCAAATGCAGCCTGTGACATCTAGGCCAGTTCATTATTAAACTTTTCACCTCCTTGAGCAGATGGACTATATATTCCCAGCAATCATGTAGGTAATGGCATCAAAAGAAAATCTGTCATATATATATATATGTTGCTAGGAAATGCCTAAAGTCATGACTCAGATCAAACAGGGCTTTTTCAGAATTACTACTCGCCTTCTATTGCCGGGAGGATTTCCGCCTGAACTGAAAACATTTGCTAAATGATGTAATAAGCTAATGATTGCTTAATTTTTGAATGCAGAGCTCAGTGTAGAGAGGGTAACAGCTGTTGTTTGTCAAATTAACTTTCCTTAAGTTTTTTTACTATCCATTTTCCTGTTGATTTAGCATACTTAGCAGTGATTAAGAACCAAAGGTCTCCTCCTAAACCTGTTTTGTAGAGGTAGACGTTATGCAGGAAAAGGTTAATTCTTCGTTGTCACAGTACTTCCCAGTCCTTAATGGAATCAACTAGCACATCTCTTCTGCTCTTAGTTAGAAAGTTAGAAACCCTCTGATAAACGTATTCTTTTGCTTCATTTGAGGAGCAAATATAAGGATCATTTCACATGCTAAGGCTGTGAACACACCATAAAGCACGCACCCTCTAAATCCTGGGAACTCTAGATTGCTAAGAGTGCTGGGAATTGTAGATCCATGATGGGTACAGTTCCCAAGATTCTTGGATAGGGAAAATATAGTGTATATGTAGCTACACAGAACCAGGAGGTAAAGACCAGACCATTAGGCCAAGCGGGGCACTGCCTCACTAACTGCAGTCTGCCCTCTGCCAACCTCCACCTGCCACCAGCTTCCTCCTTAGCCTTAGTGCTGCCCCTTGTACGACTCAGCCAGGAGGAGGATGGGGACAAAACTTGAATTAGTTGGTTCTGCCTGTGATTAGCTCTGGCTCTACTTAATATTGGTCTCCCTGCCCTCCCAGTCCCAATGGACACTGGCCACTATGGTGAGTAGGCAATTGTTAGAGTGTGGTCTGGGGGTCTGAGCTCCATGTTTTGTGCAGCAGCCCTCATAAGTGCTGCCTCTTTCCCTATTTTAAAATTGGTCCCCCTTTTAGTTTTAGGGTGTCTTCATATTAATTTTTCAGAGGCAAATATATGCATGCATTAGCATATGCATTTTTATGCAAATTTGTACCATGAGCTTGTGTCCAAGCTCTTTCAGTGCCTAGCAGCAGCAGCCCCTTCAAAGAGGCTAGCGTTGGCTTGCTACTGATCATACACTGAAGAGGAGCTGCACCCCATTATAGCTTCTTGGCAAGTGGACCACTGGAATCTAATGTGTGTTTGGAAATGCATTTTATCACTTTAATCGTTTATATTTTCAGATGTACACCTAAATTTGTAACGTCTGAAAAAAAAATTCATTGTTGCCAGCTGTTCAGTTGTTCTACTGGTTGGTGAATTATTCTGACTTGTTTTTAGGTTTTTTTTGTTAATTTTAATTGTAAACTTCCTCAAAGTCTTCTGATAAGCAATATATTAATAGATTTTTTTTATAACCGATCATTTATTATAACAGATTTCTTTATATTTTGTAGAAAGCAAGGTGCAAAGATGTTGCATGCAGTTCCTTTTCTTCCAAGGAGCTCAACTTGTTTCATAGATCAGCAGTGCTTTCAATCTATGTCTTCTATATTCAAACCAAACTTTCTATCCACTCTTCAGCATCTGGTTATTGAACCACATATCTGATACATTGTGATGAAGATGTGGAAAACATGGTATTTAGGTTGTAAAGGTGTTCCATGGACTACAAAAATGGGAATATCTTAACCATGTCAAAGAGATGGAGAAAGCAACAGCTTTGATAGAATTTTTCCTTTGACTCCTCTGGGACTTTTGCAGGATTAGGTTGCTGAGTGCATGATTTTATGTGAATGTCAAAAAATTTCAATGTTCAATGAATATAATGCAAATCATACTTGGTTATCTCCTAGGTGGGTGCCTTAAACAAGCTGGCAGCAACCAGACCATTGCATTTGCAGCAGCCATGGTATCAGTAGATGCAGATGCCCCTCAGGGACCATCGACAAGTATCCAGCCATGCCGTGTGCTGACTTTGTCACCAATCAGAATACCAGTTTTGACATCACCTTTCCCAGGTATGATCCATTTCCCTTATTTATCATTGTTAAACATTAAAAACAACAACTGTGGTTTGCAAATTGGTAGACCAAGACATACTACTACATTGTAAAGTTCCTGGTGTAGGTTTCCAAAGTAATTGTGGTGGAAGTTGGATACTGTAAACAACATCAGAGCATTTCAACTTTGACGTAGATCCTGACAGAATTTTATTCTTCCTGGTCCAACTTAGAACCCAATATTGTTCCTGTGCAATTGATTTAGCTTTGTCTTTCCATTTATCCTATTCCCAATAATGGCCCCACATTTTGAACTCGTTTTGGGGGCATCCGTTTTGATATTTCCATTTGTGCCCATTGGTTGCTTGAACTGTATGATCCTTCAGTGATTTCTAGAAAGTTGGTGGTGTTTTGCGCGGTCAGGCGGAGTCCCCTAAAACCCCAGACAGCCCCTGAGCGGAATAATGACACCAGACAATGTTCTATGGGATTAAAATTGGCCACAACTTTATTAAGATTCAGATGTAGGGGGCTCAGGTAAGGGGCCAGAGCAATCTGCTCTGCATGTAGACAGTCCCAGGTTCAGCCTCTGGCATCTCCAGGTAGGGGTGGGACAGAACACCTGCCTGAAACCCCAGAGAGCAGATGCCACACTGTGTTGACAATACTAGACTAGATGGACCAGGGTCTGACTCAGCAAGAGGCAGCCTCTGATTGAAAGCTATAAAATGCCCATCAGCCTTGCAATCTGAATGACAGACACACTCTCCCTCTCCCTCTCCCTCTCCCTCTCCCTCTCCCTCTCCCTCTCCCTCTCCCTCTCATGTATTTATTACTTGAAATAAGCTCTCAGAATGACTTACAACAGTCAATACAAAATATCCTTATTTGGCCTATCACCCTCATTCCGTGTTAACTAATAAACATCTTCTGAGGACTTTCCAAGGGCAAATGAGCCGTTCTTTAATCAGTGCAGGAAAAACAGCAGCCTCAAATCCTATCACGATTTCTGCCTCCATTCTTTTATGCAAGAGGCTCCTTCCATATCAATGGAGAAGCATTCCAGTGAGAAGCAGTTGTCATACTAGATGCATTTTTAATGTACAGCTATTATAGCATGTACTCCATGTGAACTACCTAAGGCTTGATAGAAGATTACCACAGCAGAAGAGCTCTTCCATTTAGATAACTGGCTTGGCTTTGCAATGATAAACATGTCAGGTTTCGACAGCAGTTGTTTTCCTCAGGAAAATAAGGCAGATAGGATATCAAATGGCATGTTAGGAGTGCCTAAGCAATAAAACCATTATCAATCATGCACAAGAAATTGCATTATTCATAGATATCCTCTTCTGCAGAATGCACAATAGGACTTTTAAAAAAATGAAAACAGATATAGCTTGGATTGTGTAAACACCTCTGACTTCAAGCACCTTGTTTCTTCCTGTCTTCTGGTTCACACTACATTATTGGTGATCTTCTGTAAGAGATAGAAAACTACAGATGTGGGTCGAGGCCAGCTGTCTTGACTACCTGGAGCATGGTGGACCATTGAAAACTTACCTGAAGCCCAGATCCTGTAATACTAAGAGCTAATGGTCTAGGCTGGGGGGTCCCTAAACTGTGGTCTGAGCTTTGTTCAGGTGGTCTAGGATGTGTGTGTCAAAATACAATTAAAAATCATATAGCATCTAGCCTAGTGCATTAGAGTAACTACAACATGCAAAATAATAATAATTAAGTAGTCTGCCAAGACTCTCATCAATTTTCACATGGTCCATGGGGGAAATAATTGGGGAACCACTTTTGGAGGCCATTGGACCCTTGGCAGGAGCTTGAAATGACTGTACATGTGGACTCTCTGCCATTGACCAATTATTTAGTTAGGAGATCTGATCACTACAGTCCATATGGCTGTGGTTAATGACCCAGATTGGCACCCTATCTTACCACATCTCTTGGAACTGCAAAAAGTCCACAATGCAGCCCTGAAAAAGATATACCTGTCCCCATTCCCCTCCCCCTGCCCCCGAGTTTGCTTCCCACAATTCCTATTTGGTGCTACAGGAAGGAACATGGATTATGGGAAGCTTCCTAGTGGGTATGCCTTCTGTCGCTAATTAGGTGACAACGGTTTCATAGAGCAGGAGCGAAATGCTAATTACTTAAGCTTGTAAATAAATCTTCCATAGCAAAGCAAGCATGGGATACAACGATAGCTGTCTAATTGAAAATCATGTTTCCAGGATGCATGATGGCAGTAAATAATTGTAAACTGAGGGTGAGTACATATGACTATTTACCAAGTGGTAATTTACCAAGATATGCTACTTGGTGAAGTGGTCACCTCCGTTGTAGCCACCTTCCTGGCAGGGAAGAGAATTTCAATATTATTATTATTATTATTATTAATTAATTAATTAATTAAATTTGTATACACCCCTAAACCCACAAGTCTCAGGGTGGTTCACAGGATAAAATCACAATATAAAAACACAAAATACATATGTCTCTTGTACATGATCAGAGATTTGGGTGGGGTGGGGAGCAACACCAGTGTTGGAAAGGCAGCTCAACCTCTCTGCATTCACATTCACCACAGCCATCTAGGCATGGTGAACTTAATGGTTGGATTATTGCAGTGTGTTTTTTGCATACCTGCCAAGTTGCTGTCAGAGAAATAAGGGACCGGGTCAGATATAGCGGACCAGAAGTAGCGCTGCCGCCATTTTGGAACTGGGCAGAGCAGCATCAAAAGTCGCTTCTGAGCATGCTCCGCCCAGTTCCAAAATGGCTGACGCACCAGAATAAACCGGGGGGAAACAAAAAAATCCGTTTTTTTCAGCTAGGAACAGCTGGAAAAATGGAGATTTACCGGGGAAAACGGGAGACTTGGCAGCTATGGTTTTTTGTGGGGCTGCCCATGTTGATCTGGAGGCTGCAGCTGGTACAGAGCATGGCACCTAGGTTGCTTGTGGGGGCAAACTAGCACCAGCATATGACACCTGCCAATTTGCTACCCGGCCCAAGTTCCAAGGTGTTGGTGTTAAGATATAAGTTCCGCTATACCTCAGGACCAGGTTACTTGAGAGGCTGTTTTATTTCTTATGGTCTGTGGGAGTTCCTCTGTGAGTTTCACTATGGTCTGTGGGAGTTCTTCTGTGAGTTCCAAAGATCTCAAAAGTCCATTCTGCAGTAACCTATAGCAGGGCTTTTAGTGTGACTGCCCCTGTTCTGTGGAACAGCATTCTTTTTGAAAGATGACAGTCATCTTTGAGAGATGGCCAGCACTTTCTGTAAACAGCTGAAGGCATATTTGTTTCAACAAACTTTCCCAATGGGGACAAATAGGTCTTCACTATGAGTGTCCAATTCAATTCAATTCAAAGTTTATTGCTGCTATAAGCCCAGATAAATATAAAAACATAAAGCATAAAATCACAGAGCATAAAGCATAAAAGCACAAAATTCACAAGGAACGCAACAGCAGAAGACCGTACCATGGCCATCAAAAATAACCATAAACACAGGAATATTAAGGCAACAGTCGGAAGGATAACAGAAGCCTTTAATAGTCATGTAATTGACCAATTCGCCTTTTTTTAGGACAGAACAGAGTTTAAAAACCTTGCCACCTGCAAGTTTGTATGAGGATCATTGTCTTGCAAGATTAGGGCAAGGTGTGACTCTACTGGCGAATCAACCAATTTCTGAATTATTGGTCTTAGTAGGTTTGCCCGAGCATCTCTGTGCAACAGACATGTAAAAATTATATGATGGAGGGATTCCGTCAACTTATTGTCGCAAGCGCATAAAGCAGGAACTAGACCCTTGGAGAATCTATGTCTCAAAACATTGGAAGGAAACGCATTAAACCTCGCTTTAATAAATGCAAATCAGTGGGAAGCAGTGGAAAGGGAGGATAGATATGTTGGAATATGGTGTATTGGAGTAATGCCTATGTTCCGAGGTAAACAGGACCCCCCCCCACTGAGCGTGGAATTACGTTGTAACTCAATGTCGTCCAGTCTTTGGTTGATAAGTCATATGAGTGTCCATTTGCTAGGGTTTTAGTTTTGTTTTCAATGCTGTTTGTTGTTTAACTGTTTTTAATTATTTTATGTTTAAATCGCCTCAAGACGGTAGTTTAGAAGGCAATTAAAAAATTAATTGTAATAACACTAACACTGAGAATAATAATAATTCACCAGAACCTTTGGAGTATGTGCAAATAGATTGAAATTTGAGGGAATCCTGAGTTTAAATGGACTAAGCAAGAGTGGTACCTGGTAATAATTAATATGTATGCATAATTTTGGCCCAGAAACAAATGTCTAATTGGGACTTAATCCAACTTCAGAGGAAACTCTTCTTATAGTAAAATATGTGGAGTACCCATTTTCTCCTGAAAAACACCTTAGTCATGATATTTTCCCATTGAACTGTGCGGTTGACAAGATATTGAAGTTAAATTAAAGTTCCTTCCCCGAAAGGTAAAAAAAAATGGTCAATTGGTCAAAAAGTAGTACTCTGCTGTCAAGAACAAAATTACATTTCTGTTTCTCTGCAGAACTTAATGATTGGGGAAACATCAAGGAAGCAAATAATCTAATATAGAGCTAATCCCATGTGGAAAGTATATTTTACAGCCAGTCTGCCTTTCAGTTAAAAAGATCAGTATGTCGACATTTATAAAGCATGACTTATTGCCCTCAACTCCTACCAAAATAAATCTTTGGAAGAAGAATGCCATCTGTGAACCCCAGAGATTATTGTATTTTCATTATCCAGTTTGCAGAATAATATGATAATGAGCTCTCTTTTCATATTTGCCATCCATAAACTTTAGAGAGGGCAATCTAGTCATAATAGAAACAAACAAAATGGAATAATATAAGAACATTTCATTTAACACTACCACGTCCTGTCTTTGCATAGCAGGTTAGATTCTGAGGGAATAGTGTTACAGGAGTATATTGAACAGTTAGTGTTTTGCTCTCCTGTAGTGCCTTAAAAGAAAACAATATTTGTAACATATATATCTGCTTGTAAGTTAATGGCACGACTCCATTGCACATCAAGGTGGCAATGATGATTATAGCATTCCAGTTGCAGTTGTTGGCAGCTAGACATGTATTAATTGTTTTTGGATGTGGATGTGAACTCTCATTTGTATCACAAAGTAAATCCAGTCAGTTTAATTGGGCTTGGGTGAGCATTGCAACATCAATTTCATGGAAACAGATGCACATCTGTGTCAACAACTGGCACGAGGGGCTTCCTGCCTGCCTCTCTCTTGCTTAAATGGAGCATGTCATAACAGTTGATAATAATGTTATGCGGAGACCTCTGGCAAAGGCTTTTGGGTCGAGGGGAGGAGGGAGGGTTACAAGGTAGTGAGTCCCCCAACCCTCTAGAGCTAACCCGGGGGGGGGGGAGCTGCAGGGGACACCATTCTGTTGGAAACTGCTCAGATTGGCTGGACCAACCCAGTCAGATGGGCGGGGTATAAGTAATACATCATTTGCTTGTGATGTTCTGCTAGTGCAGGCATCCCCAAACTGCGGCCCTCCAGATGTTTTGGCCTACAACTCCCATGATCCCTAGCTAACAGGACCAGTGGTCGGGGAAGATGGGAACTGTAGTCTAAAAAAAAAAGGAGGGCCGAAGTTTGGGGATGCCTGTGCTAGTGCAAGTCTCTTGCTCTAATAGAATGGGAACATTAGATACCACCACCACTAATAATAATGTTGTTAGTAACAATTTTTGATTATTACTTAATGATGATGATACACCATCTCCACCCATCAAGAGGAATGTCTGTGTAGAGGTCTGCAGGCAACCTGAAAGAGGACGTTTGCAGTGCTGTTCAGACTGGGAGAGGGAGGAAGAGATAAAGGATGCTTTTATCTCCCTCCAGCTTTCTCTACCATACCATATCGTGTTAGAGAAGCACCAGCCCCGCAACAGAATATTTTATAGCTGCGTAAGCATGGAACTCACAGTTCTTGAGAGTGAGAAAGGTATTCTTTACCCAAAGTTTTCCCATTGTTATTAACTTCACAGAATTCTACTCCCTCCCGGCAAATTTAAACCTCTCGTCCAGCTTTATAAGCCATCAAAGGCAAGTTTCCACATCTCCATTTTCTGTTGGGGGGCTTGTTTTCAGCAGACACCCCTGTGTCTCAGCTGCTCTCATTCATTGTCCACCATAAGGGCTTTGTGGATGGGCAGATGGTCTATTTCTGTCATTGGCTGTTAGCCCTGATGACTGTGTTCTACCTCCAGCTGTTGGATGTCTCTGAATCACAGGCTGGGAATCACAAACAGGGAGGGTGTTGTTGCACTCAGGTGCTTGCAGATTTCCTACAGGGATCTAGTTGGCTACTGTGAGAACAGAATGCTGGATTAGATGGGCCTTTGGCCTGGTCCAGGAAGGTCATTAATATATCAACTCATGCAGTTGGCCTGGTTTCTTTGGGAGCTGGGCCAGTACTTTTGTTCTAATTCCTTTTGGACACTGACAGAGAGTGGGAAGAGCAAGTGAAAAGAAATTGCTTCCCAAAATTCATAGAATCATAGAATCATAGGGTTGGAAGAGACCACAAGGGCCATCCAGTCCAACCCCCTGCCAAGCAGGAAACACCATCAAAGCATTCCTGACAGATGGCTGTCAACCCTCCGCTTAAAGACCTCCAAAGAAGGAGACTCCACCACACTCATTGGCAGCAAATTCCACTGTCGAACAGCTCTTACTGTCAGGAAGTTCTTCCTGATGTTTAGGTGGAATCTTCTTTCTTGTAATTTGAATCCATTGCTCCGTGTCCGCTTCTCTGGAGCAGCAGAAAACAACCTTTCTCCCTCCTCTATATGACATCCTTTTATATATTTGAACATGGCTATCATATCACCCCTTAACCTTCTCTTCTCCAGGCTAAACATGCCCAGCTCCCTAAGCCGTTCCTCATTGTTTCCAGGCCTTTGACCATTTTGGTTGCTCTCTTCTGGACATGTTCCAGCTTGTCAGTATCCTTCTTGAACTGTGGTGCCCAGAACTGGACACAGTACTCCAGGTGAGGTCTGACCAGAGCAGAATACAGTGGTACTATTACTTCCCTTGATCTAGATACTATACTCCTATTGATGCAGCCCAGAATTGCATTGGCTTTTTTAGCTGCTGCATCACACTGTTGACTCATGTCAGGTTTGTGGTCTACCAAGACTCCTAGGTCCTTTTCACATGTACTGCTCTCAAGCCAGGTGTCTCCCATCCTGTATTTGTGTCTTTCATTTTTTTTGCCCAAGTGTAGTCCTTTACATTTCTCCTTGTTAAAATTCATCTTGTTTGCTTTGGCCCAGTTGTCTAATCTGTTAAGGTCATTTTGAAGTGTGATCCTGTCCTCTGGGGTATTAGCCACCCCTCCCAATTTGGTGTCATCTGCAAACTTGAGCAGGATGGGAAGGAACAGAAGAAAATGCTCAGATACACTTAAATAACAAGATCCAGATTTTAGAAATCAGCCAAAGAAGTAAGTTTTCTTCCATAAACTCTCCCTTATAGAACCAATATAATTACTGATGTAGAATAACAGGAGAGTTTTCACCTTCAACAAGTTTCCCTCTCGAAATACATTAAAAGTTAGTCTTCGCCTTTCATGATAGCCAAAGGCTGCTCCTCCATGGAATCATGTGCTTAACTGGGCTTATGCATGCTTAACATGGAATCACTGGGCTTAGGCATGCTTTGGATTGTGGCCAATATCAATACAAATAGCCCAGAATCAATCACACATGCAAAAACCTCATCCAGTATTGGCTGCTTAAGGTTTGTTCTCTTTCTCCTGTTCCTCCCAGTAGTGAGATGCAGAACAGGCTCCCTAGGAACTATGGTTTGCAAATTAGAAGGCCAGTTTGGGGGACATACATTCTGTTGCCTGTAACATCTCAAGAGAGCAGGCTGAATTGTTCTGGAAGTGGAAAGCTACAATTAATTTGGAAAGGGAAAGAGGGAAAAGGGAAATTGGTCGAAGGGAAAATTTGCATGCACTTCCAAGGCTTTGTGTAGTATCTGTGATTTGAAAATTGCTTTGTCCATGAAACCCTTGGGAAGAATCTGTTGATGCTCCCAGGGTGATTAACGGAGATAATAAATAAAGCAAGCAGGAGGGCTGGGGTGGTGCTGCATGTGAATCAATACAGAGGCAGCTTATTGTAAGGTGTTTTTTTTGTTTTTTGTTTTGGTCTAGCAAGGAAGCTTGAATTCTCCATCACTTTGACAGCAGTGTAGCTCTATAGAATTTTAGTTAGTGCTGAACTCAAAGGAATTGATGTGTGTATGTGTGTGCATTTGGTGAACATTACATAAGTGTGCTTTTATTGCTATATTTAATGAATATTTTATACCATTTTAAGTAGACCTCTTAAACAAAATATAAATATAAGGCTCTCTCCCCCTTCCACAAATTTTCTCGCTAAGGTACACACTTCTTGAAAATGTACAATGCCATCCAAGTATGACCTGAACCACCACAAACTGGTTCCACCCACACCTCAGACAGCCGCTGTAGAAGGAAACCATGGCTGATGGTACTGAAAGCTGCTGAGAAGTCAGGGAGAATTAACATTTTCCCTGTCTCTCTCCCAACATAGGCCATCATACAGGGTGACCAAAGCAGTTTCTGTGCCAAAACAAGGCCTAAACCCCAACTGAAATGGATCTAGAAATCAGTTTCCACCTAGATGCGCCTGGATCTGCAGTGCAACTGCCCACTCAGGAATCTTGCACAAGAAGGGGTGAATGGCAACTGGCTGGTAATTACTTAAATATTCCGAATCCAGGGAGGGTTTCTTGAGAAATGGTTTTGCCACTGCCTCTTTCAAACAGCAGGAACCACCCCTTCTCACAAGGAGGAAATTATAGGGCTGCCATATCTTGAAGAGCAAAACAGAGGACAGCCCGAGTCACTGCCAGACCAAGCTGGGGAGAGAGGCATGCAGGCATGCGGGGCTGCTGCCACTGCAGCATCATGCCTTTTTTCCTGGCTTGGGCTGGCAGCAGCCATGGCATGCAGAACAGCCCAAATGAGAGCCGGAGCTGGAGCTGCCCGAGTCCCCCAAAACTGGACATTTCCTTCAAAATGTAAAAATCCAGCCAGATGGGCATGCTGCCCACCCCCAAAGAGGATATGTTTGAGTTTTCCCAGATGTATGGCAACCCTAGGCATTAATCACCTCCCTGGCCCAGCCGACTGTCCCCTCCCTGCCACTTTTTATCAACCAAGAAGGCCAAGGACCAGAACCCTGGCAGATCCAAGCACCTTGTCAACATCCGCAAGCTTTACTAACTGAAATTCATTCAACATAATAGGACTAGACAGTGCTCTAGACACCTCTTGAGTTTCATCTTCTGTAACAATGGTGTCGAGGTCCCAGCAGATGTAAATAATTTTATCGTCAAAATGCTTTGCAAACAAGTCATAGTGAGCTACCCTTGGCTCCATCACCTCCAGGCTAGACTATAAATGTCCATTCCTACTTCCTTTTTATTTTAGTTAATTATATCCATATTTCTAGGTCACTTTTCTGCCCAAGGGCCTCTACAATGGAATCAAAACAAGCCACACCCAAAGGATACAACACAACACCGCATCCATGCTGAACAGCACAAGTATTGCAGCTTCCTGCTCTTGCCATTAAGGGTTTGCTCTTCTTAATAATTATATGCTATGTAGCTCAGTGCTCTGGCATGCAAAAGGACCTGGGTTCAATCTATGGTGTCTCTTAAATCTTGGAAAGCTGCTGCCTGATGAAAGTATAGACCAGGGATAGCCAATGCGACTACACCTTACCATTGGCCATTCTGGTTGGGGGCAGATGAACAATGCAATTGTCTAACAACATCTGGAACACATCACTTTGGTTTCCCTTGGTGTAGATAATACTGAGCCAGTGTTTCAGGTACAGTACTTTATAAATAATAATTATTATGTAGCACATATTAATGCATAGGTGTTTAATTCAACATGATAGCCTTAGGCAGCAATACCACCATAGCAAGCAGAAGTGGAACTGGGGCAATGAGCTGATATGAGCTCCAGAGAATGCTTCAGAAACAGGTTGGGTTGTTAGATCCAAGTCTCAAAGCGGTTGGGTCTTGGCCAGTACAGATCTTTTCAAAATACTGCCTATACACCTGCGCTGTACTTTACATGTTATAGGTACTGCGCTCATAAGATTATGTGATGCCATGCTTTATAAAACAATTGTTATCCTTATTTATCTTGCATTGTGGATTTAGCAGGTGATGATTTTGCACATCAGATGGTATTTACAATGCCATGATCGTTCCCATTTTAATTTAGAAGGATTGATGTTGCATGGCTTGTTTGCCACAATTCTCTCTGTGTCTCTTTTTAGCTGCTCTGGATTTTGTACTTATTCCTTTGTCTACCTATTCATAAACCAGGCAAAAGGGTGAAATGTGCCATGGAAGCAGGGTTTTCCCATAGAGATCTGACTGGAATTACAATAATAAGAAAGAGGCAACTCTTCAGTGCATCTGCCTATTATAAAATATGCTCTCTTCTAGAAAGCAAAAAAAGAAGGGGATTTATTTGCTTATTATTGACCTACATGGAACTTTCAGAGTTTTTTAAACATAAATTTCAGCTGCATTCCTAGCCCCGCTTACCTGAGAGTAAGCCACCTTAAATTCAGCACGATGTAGTTAGGATGGTGTGAAACTGAAATGAGTTTAAGGGTCTAAAATACACAAGCTTTAGAATTTGATTTGCATTTTGGGAACAAAGGACACCTGGAATAGAAATCCATTGTTATACATTTTACATTTGCTTCATCATGCTAGCCAAAGGATAACTTTACCTGTTACAAAGAAGAATTGTGGTATTTATTGTCCTACACCCTCCTACAATTCACCCATTTCTGGAATAAGAAAGGTAAAATACGGCGTGGTTGTTATGGACTCTTGTATTGTAAATTAGCAGTCAGTACAAATATTAAAAAGGCGCCATCTGCCATATAAACCATTTGCCACCTGTTCTCTTGCTTTCAGACTTATTTAATGGTTTACATTTTATGTTGTAGCTTGCCACCGAACAGCTGGGAAGTGACTAAGTATTTTTCTTATCCGTAACTTAACGGCCAAACAACACTACATGTTCAAAAATGCTTCTTAATACCAGGGATGTTTCCACATGGACTTTCGTGCACTTGTCAGCTTGCCTCATTAGCAAATTCTGCTGACAGCAAAACAGGATTTTAATAGCAACCATTATCCAAGTATTATCGGTGGCTGTGTTCTGGGAGAAATGTTCCTCCTCTGCAATAAACAAAGCCAAAGACCCTTTCAAATTGGTCATAATACTTATGACCGTCTCGATAAGTGGCAGGTACAAAATGGTGTCACTAGTTTTATTGCCAGTCTATAAGATAGCTGGAAATTCTCTTTTCTCCATGTTTAATCCACCTGTTGCTGACCACTAGGAGAACTGCTATTCAAGCATGGACAATAGGCTTGTCATTTGAGAGCCAGCATGGTGTAGTAGTTTGAGTACCAGACTTGGACCTGGGAAACCGAGGTTCAAATTCCCACTTGGCCATCCCCACCAGGGAAGATGGGGTGAGTGAAGATATACATTTGGAACAGGGGGGGGGGTAGAGAATAATGATTTGTTTTCATTACAAGCAGGGGAATCAAATGAACCTTACCCTATGGTTGAAGTGGGAGTCAAAGGCCATTGTGATGGGGAATGGGGCCCACTCTGAATCACACCAGGCAGGTGCAGGGGCCCTAGAGGGCAGCCTACACCATTTCCTCCCAAGGGGTAGGAGGAGAATAGCAGTGCCTCCTATTTTCTGAGAGGCTGCTGTGAATCCTGCTGCCTGAGGCGGTCTCCTCACCTTGTCCCAAGTGCTTGGCTCTTGATCTGAAAATAGATTCACCACCTTAGCCCCAGGAGTAAGTTTCACGGGATTTAAGAGGACATGCTTTAGGATAGACATGCATATGTTTCAACTCATAAGTCTTCCCCTCAAATATTTCTAATAATTCAATAACGGCAAATGTCGATCATTTGTGGCTAATTTGCTAATAGATGAAGAGGAAAAATCCAGCAGTTCATTTATTCGTGGCAGGTTATTTGCCCAGCATTAATGCAATGTAATGGAGCAAGCAAATGAATGTTTATAGTTATTGAGTGATAATTTCCGTCTCAAAATAAAACTGGAACAAGTGTCTTTCAAATTAATATCTGTTATAATATTAAATTGGCATTCCTTTAGACTGCTTGTACACTTCTGTCACAAAACTAGCTTTTGTCTGTGAATAAAAAAAGAACACATTCAAAACTTCCAGCATACAACTGGTTTAGGAATGCAGCCTTTATCCTTTTGAAGTTGAAAAGGATTTCAGCTTCAGCCTTCCCTTTGGTGAAAAGCACTGGAAGAGCTTGCTCAAAGTCTTTTTTCATCTATATTATACGAAGTGACTTCAATCCAAGTTCTTTGGCTTTACTGGACAGTGGATCAAGCTCTTTGAGGGCTTAGAGAGCTGCCATACACCAAATCTGACCAGAAGTCTAACTAGCTCATCATTGGTAGGCTAGCTTTTCATGGAAAGTTCCACAGTAGTCCTAACAACTTTCAAAAGCAGCATGGTAAGGCAACTGAGTAAAATAATGTGAATTCCTCACTTTGACCAATGGATCCCCATTAATCATCAAGTGCTATGGCACCATAGTGGAATAGCTCTTAACAGAGTCGATAGCAGAAACAGTGCTACACAGAGCAGACTTCAGGGGACCGTATTTCATTGATATGACTATCCTTGAAGCAAAATACCTATATTTATTTTATGTATTTATTATAAATGTTTATAGCCCACCCTACATCATATAGTCCCAGAGCAGGGTGTAGAAAGAGGTAATTTGACAATTTTAAAGCATAGTGTAAAAATATCTATTAAAACTGCACTTGAAAAATCCTTTGAATTGCAACATTAAAAAGAAGAAGAAAAAGAAACAGCTGCAGATGGTGGAGAGCTACTCCTTTCATACCCCCCCCCTCCTATCAAAGGTCTGAGCAACCTATAGAAGAAGGAAAACTCTGGTCCTAAACCTCCAATGCTTTTCAGGGTATCTTTGGGAGAAGGAAGCACCTCTGGCCTCCACACAAATCCAGAGTGGAGTTCCTAAGATGCTTGGATGGCACCTTCTATGCTGACATCTGCAACCAAGCTGGTGAGAAACACATTACTCTGCTTTCCTTTGGACCACATCAGTGGGGCAAAGAGGAGGGTCTTGTCATCTGGGCAGCCTAGGACCTCCATACACACTGCCCAGGCTTCTACCAGGAAGGTCACTTTGGTGCCGCTAATGCAGCAGTTTGACTTTACCCCTAGAGGTGCACTCCATTGTCTCTCAAGACAGATGCCAACCAACCAATAAGACTTATTGAACTCAATGGAGTTTAGTTCTGAGTAGGCACAAATAGGCATGCTCCTGTTAATAATGTGCTGGGCCATTTGTCCACCTAGCTCAGTGTTCTCCGTGGTCTCAGGCAAAGGTTTTTGGCAGTTCTGAAAACCTTTCATTAAAGTTGTTGGGACTGAATCTAGAACTTTATTTGTACAAAGCATAAAAATATACTCTATGAGATGGGCAGAGCCAGGTGTGCCAACTTGGCTCCACAACTGTGGGTGCCTGACCCCTTCATGGGGAATTTTGTGGGTGCTTGGGCACCCAGGGCCCCAGGGAGTTGGCAACTATGGGCAGAGCAATCCTAAGTCACCAGCTCCTTGTGTCAGGGCAGAAACAGTTGTTGTTTTTTCGAGGGACCCATATCAGGTCTCTCTCTGAAAGCAGGAGTAGCAGAGGATTCAGTGGTTTATGGCCAGTTCAACTCCATTTTGGGCAACCTCCCTCCATCAATGATGCTTCTTTCAGCTGTGAGAGGCTGTCAGAGAAGGATGTATGCTTCATTCTAAGCCCATCCCTGCCATCATGTGGGGCATGGAGTAGAATCACACCTTTTGTTTTACTTGTAACGTGAAGCAAGGCTAAGTGGAGGCTTGAGGTCTCTTAATGGTAGGCAGATCTGCTGCAGTTTACCTTGTATCAACAGTAGGTCATTTCAGATGTTACTCTTTTCAAGAAAAAAATGGGGAGGTTGTCACACAACCTCTGTTTTATACAATCTCCAGGTACAAAATCTGGTTGTATTTCCCCCTCTGAAAATGAGCTTCACATGTCTCAGAAGCTACAGAATGTATTGTTTATTTCCAGAGTCTCAGCATAGTTTACTCTTTGCAGATTGATGACCTTAGGCTGCGGCTATAGCAATCTTAGGGGACTGGGACATGATCGGAGATGCACTCTTCGACTCACTCCATCTCTTTCCAGTGGTGCTTATTGTTGATAAAGTGTTGGTTTCTGCACATGAAATATAATGGCCCAAAACACCCATGTCAGCAAATAGTAGACGTTAAGCCCATTTTCTACAATAAAAAGAGGAACAAATGTCCTGTGAAATGGCTGATATGAAATGCTTTTTGTCCACAGGTCATTGAGACAGTTAAAATCACAAAGGCTAACACAAATGAAATGACAATGGGGAAAATATTTTCTGGGGAAAGTTTGACAATGAGCACAAAAATTGAAGTCTGTTCAAGGTGGTGCCACAGTTAATGGAGGTTTGATCGGCAAGCCTTTTCTGTAGTGGCATCATTTATGTGGAAACACCACAACCTGCTTCTGAACTTAGGCAGACACTGACAGTATTCTGGTGATGGATTGATTGATTGAGTGCATTTGGATCTCTAAGGAGCTCAAGGTGGTACACATAGTTCTTTCCCTTCCCGTTTTATCCTTACAACAACCTTGTGAGGTAGGTTAGGCTGAGTGTGAATGACTGGCCCAAGGTCACCCAGTGAGCTTCTTGATGAAGAAGTGGGGATGGGGACCCTGGTCTACCTCTGTATCACACTGGCTCTCTTATTGATCAGTTCACTAAGCAGTAGTATCTAAAAGAGAAGTAATCAAGTTGGTGGTGGTGGAGAAAAGTCTGCTTTTGAAACAAAACAATTAAACCTGCACATACAGGACTTTTCTTTTTCCTTTCACATAGAGTGAGAGGCGGTGTGTGTTTTTTTAGCACTTTGAGATTTTATTATATTATTCTTAAGAAATTGATTTCTGCAGGGTGGCGGATGATCAAATTCCTTGTTAAATATTCAGCTTTGGATAAAAAAAGATGCTGACGTTTTCATTTTTATGGGTTTTGAGTGTTTATAGGTTTTGCTTGTGAAACCTAAGCCTGTGGTTAGAAAGAAGCCTCATTGTTTTCACTTTGGCTTATTCCCAGGTAAATGTGTACAGGATTGCAGCCTTCATGATTTTCAGCATCATTTAAATACCCCCATTTACTTTGTCAGTTTCCTATATTGCTTTTTGGAAGGGTTAGAGAAGCAGAAATAATATATGATTACTGAGTGTGGTCTCCACCAACATTATCACATTTGCCAGGAATTAAGAGCTCCCACTTTGAATTACTGCCTCCTGGATCTATTTCCAGGCGGCAATTTTCACAATTATTCCCCATTAATTTGGAATTACTGTGTTTTCCCCTAACAAACGCCACTGCATTTAATTATTTCAACTGCTTTTCCCTATACATTACTAACTCAATGACCCATTGCCCTCGTTGCTGAGTGAAGACAACAAACAATAATTGGAATTAACTTGGACACATTTTATTCAGAATCTGCATGGGGTATTCAACTTAACCTGTTAGTGCCTGAACTCCCAACACACTGCTGTAACATGAAGCTGGCCTATACTTAGTCAGACCACGGGCCTGTCTACGTCAGTACTGTCTGCACTGATCTTGCAGTAGCAGTACAGGATTTTAGGCAAAGGACATTCCCCGACCTACCAGGAGATGCTGAGAATTGAACCTGGGACCTTCTGACAAAGAAGATTGTTGTCACTAGGCTACAGACTTGTTACATGCTGCTGCAGGAAAGGTTGCCTGTCTACAAGCACTATGACAGAGATGAGGGTGGGGCAGGATAGCAGCACAGTGGCAGTGCCTGAAGTCCCAGAGAGCCACTGTCGTTCAGTGGACAATACTGAGCTAAGTGTAACAATTTATAGGATTGTGTACATGTACAAGGTAACTCCATATGTTTCTATCATGGTGGACCTCCAGACATTTTTGGTCTGAAGATCCTCATGTGTCCCATCTTTGTTCTATGGGTAACTCCACTCTGACTTGGAGCTGCATAGTGAATGTTACCTCCTAGTCACACCACTGCAGGGGAGGTTCTCAAGACACCCCACTTCTGAGGTGTCTTGAAGACACCCTGCCACCTGTGAAGAAAATATCCCAGGGTTCTTAGAAGTCATCCATTTCTTCTTCCCCAGTTTGCACTGGTTTTCCCAGTGGTCGAAATGATTCATACAATAAACAAAATATACAAATGCTCTTTCTGTTGCATTGGAATATCAAAGGAGGATTTCCACTCAGTTTCAAGTGTGAGTGTCCAAATCCAATCCATTGCCCCATTTAAAAAAGTATGTAGTCTGGTCTGCTGGTGCGGGGGGGGGGGGTGACCCAAAACCATTTATGCCAGCAAGCACATCACCATGACTTTCAAAGGGGTGGAAGTAACAGTAGTTAGTCTTTAGTGGTAATAATTTGCTTGGAGGCTGAATTCACCATCTGAACTGGAACTGCCTTCTTCCTTCAATTCTTCCTCCGTTACAGAGATGAGAGTCCTACAGTGCCTGGTCTGTGTCACGTGGATTTATTCACTCCACAGAATTAATATTGTGGCTTCACGCTAGCATTGCCTCCTAGGAATAACATCACAGCAAGTGGGATGGCAAAACTGGTCCTATCCAACAACTATAAAAGCAGCACCTACAGAGTGACTTCCCCCCCCCCTTTTAATGAAAGATGGGTATATATCCCTTAAATAAATAAATAAATGTGCAATTAGCAAAAACACTGTCCTCTATATCGAGGGGGTGGGTCTTAACTAGATTTGTCCTGAGGACCAACCCCCACATGGTCCACATGCACACACACAGGACACCCCAGAACCCCACTCCTCAGATGATCAACTGGGGGGAAGGGAATTATAATCTTTCCCCTCATCAAATCATCTTCTCTCCCCTCATCAGTCTGATTATTGTGAAGCAGAACTGTGCATTCCCATCAGGGTTCTGGGCTTCATCCACCTCAGTGCTGTATTTGTCCCCCCCCTTTTTTTTTTTTGCTCTGCTACTGCCCAACTTTGAGAGGTAGGTGTGTGTGTGTGTGTGTGTGTGTGTGTGAAGTTTGCTGGTTGGGCAGTTCAGGCTCCTAAACTGGTTCCCCCCCCCAGTAAATTGTAAAACTGTGCACTTATGACCTATTTGTGGACAGAGAATTGGGGAGACCCCCTTCATCACACTTCTCTAGGGGAAGGAGACATTCCCTAATGGTTTCTCAGGAGTGGAGCTCACAGTAAATGTTGCATATAAAATGTTGCATACAATGTATTAATATTAGTGGAGCCACTAGAGAAGATTGTGTGATAAAAATAGATATTAGAGATGAGAACAAGATTTAAGTTCCCCTTCTTCCAGCTAACAAAAAGAAAGAGCTCATGCTAGCAACTTATTGGCACTGTCAGAAAGTTAATTAAATGTTTTATATGGTAGTGACTGAATTGACAACTATTTGAATTATCTCATTCAAGCTAAGTACCATTTACGTTAGGGACGCGGGTGGCGATGTGGCCCCCCAGCTGAGCCTAGGGGAGCAGTTAGAGTTCCTGCCCTGTTGATTCCTTCCAAGTGCAGAGAAACAAATAAGCAGAGAAGTAAAATTAAGCTCCCAGACATTATTATTTTTCCATTTCACAGAATTTTTAAATTTGTGTATCCAGGGTTTTGAAGGGCTGGCTGAAGTTTTTAAGATTTGTGGATTCCTATTTCAGATATAGCACCACACCTCCATCATTATATGCAAATTATATTAATGAGTTGCAAATGTGATATGCAAACCAGATGTGGATTTCTATGGCAAGGTGTATTCCTGCTGTGTTTGTGATGCACTAAGTGAGAAATTCAAAATTCATTCTTTTTCATTAAGCACCATGCTTCCTCCTGTTATTAAATCCCCAGTGCAAAAAGTTCAAATGGGTTAAACGTTGACTTGGAAAAACAGGTGAAATGATATCTGGGTTGTTTTTGTTGTTGTTGTTCCCCTCATAAAAATAATGCATTAGAAGCAGCAGTGCTTACAAGCAAATTCCACAGAGCTTTGACACTGGAAATATGTATGAATCACTGAGAGAGAAACACATTTCTGGCCATCGTTCTGCCTTTTTAGATCGATCAGACACAACTCATTTCCTTTTAACCGAGGGGTAACAGATAGTAATGCCCTGATGATGCGATGCATAAAAGAGAATTAAAAGTATATCACCTGGAAAACATTATCTTCCAAGGCATTCCTTCTGGAAATATAAAAATATTCACAGCAGGCCATTCTACTTCAGCATTTGTGAAATGCAAGAAGACAGGGCAGACCAGAATATGTGTTGAATGCTTTGGTGCAGATGTGCTGTGGGGCATCTGTAGCTTGACAGAATGTGCTTTATCAAGCATAGGAAAAACAGGTTCATAGCACATGGTGTAGAAGGACATGTGCATGTATTCATGGTAATTACACTCAAGCATGCTTCATTTGCAGAAAGGCTCTTCACTGCATTAACAGACAATATTCAGCTTACTTTCTATCCATAAATTTATTCCTACGCTCAGAATATAATTCGTCAGCACATACACCCCACACATATACCGAGCAGAAGGAGTTTGAAATAATAACTGCATAAGTAGGTTATGTGTTGTTTTTCAATCATAGGAACAAAAAGCAGGCCGACATCTTTCTCTCTAAAATAATGCAGTACTTCTGAAAAGCTGTAAGTGCAAAGTGCACGGCACCAGATTTATATCCTTTTTGCAGACTGGCAAAATAAACCAGAGTTAGTGATGTGCTGGTTAAACACACAGGTCACGAACCAGTGTTCCATGCACATAGCTTCACAATAAGCAAGTGTAGGACTGTTTGCGTTCATCTGGGTGGGTCCAATTGAGTTTTGCTATTTATGTCTTGTGCACATAAATGTATGCTTGGCCTTTTCTATATCTGGAGGCTCGCTTCCTACATCTTGAAAAAGTTTATTTGGGGGTTGTGGGAGTAATTCCAGTGCAAAATCTTCATGCACACATGAATACACATGGAGGAATACAGGATAAAATGTCCCCTTGGCACAAAATGTCATTCTTAAAAAATGTGTTCAGTATTGGAGGAGGGAGCAGGAATTGGCTCATGGATTGTATTGATGAAATGCACACTGGCATTGCATTCTGCCATAATGGTTTTGCACAGATTCTCTGACTCTTCTTCCTGTATCGTTAACTTGAAAAATGTCCATTGATATAAGGAAAAGTAGGCATGTTTGTAGACATTGTAGACATGGTCTGTATTTTGCAGGGACTTCTGGAAGGATGGGTGACATCCAAATAAGTCATACTCAGGGTAGACCAATTAAAATCAATTCACATTGGTCCACAGATTTAAATGGATCTACTCTTATGACCAATGTTCCATACCACCCAATGATGAACCATGTTGCCAGATCACAACTCCCATCAGCCCTGCCACTTTCAAAGGAAGGGGGGTAGTGCTTGGATGACCTGGAATTGGACAACTGAGGCGTTTTTGGATTAGCTTGTAATGAGAGGTAGTTCAATAAACAGGCCAGAGGTGCTTGCAGAGACAAATACCTCTGCTTGACTTCTGTGGGAAGAATTAGGGCAGACACCACAACCAGCCTTAAGTGGGACACCATCCCTGATTTGCTTATCTTCGAGGCCAGGATGAGGAAGTGGTTGGCCCCAGTGTGGCACTGGGACCATAGAGCTGAACTTCACTGCCCACCATCTCTGGCCTGTCCATTTCCACCAGGAATGATGGAAGCTGTATGATGGTGCTGGAGCAGCATCTGTTTTCAAAGAAGGGTGGGGAAAGGGGAAGGATGGGGAAAGGTGCCATGCTGGACTCACTGCTCGAGCTACCTTGCTGCTGTGTCCTGACCCCCAATGCAAGCTTCTCCCATTGAAGCCTCGGATTGACTGGTGAGTATGTGGGTAACAGGAATCAGGCACCGATTTGACCACTTTGACCTTTGACCACTGAAATGTCCCTCAATGTGTTTGGGTCTCCACAGGGCCACCTTCATTTTTAAGGCAAGCAGCTTTTCTGCCTGCCTATTCTTCTTGTTCAGGACTCAGGCATCTTGAACTGGGGGACTTGGAGCTTCAACCCTTCCTCCCATTTTGAAATTCATCATTGTCGCTATTCAGAACTCTGGTAACTGGCTTTCATATCTATGGACAATTATGTGTGGTTTTTGTAAACACTGAGAGCTCGTGTCAAGGAGATATGCCAGTATAGTATGGCACAGACTCTGCAGTGCTTGTGAATATTTATTACACATACTGAGCTTGATTCAAGTGCCTTTTCATGTTGGAATGAATCTGCTCCAGTGACCTGAGGGTCTGGAAGGGCTCTGAACCCCATTCCCCAGAGTGTAAGTCATCAAGTCTCTCTAACTAGAAAGATTCATTTTTGCCTTTATAAGATGACATCATATCTCAAAAGTTAAATCAGAAATGATAACTACATGCCAGCTTCTTCTGCCTGCTGAAATTCATTTTTAGTGGTGTTAAAATGTAGAGGAAAGCTAGGCAACTTTTGGATAGTGCATTCCCTAAATTCTCCAGCTTTCTTTCACTGGTTGCTGAAATCATTGTTATTGTGGCAGGTTTTTGTCTACTGAGTATTTGGTCATTTATGTAAAGGTTAGGTTTTATCTGATGTTATTTATATTTCGATAAAATTTTATGCCTACTTTTAACATTTGCTTTTATTCATATGTTTTGTTGAAGATTTCAGTGTTCTCTGTAAACCGCTAAGTGGTTTTCTTTCCAGTAGTAAGCGGTATATACACTTTATTAAATAACATAACTCTTAAATTGTTGTAAGCTGTCTTGAGTTAGCAGAGGCAGTAGAAAGGTGGGACTTAAAAACTCTATATCATACAAATAAAGGCCTACAGCTTCAGTTCTTTAGGAAATACTTTACAATGCCTTTTTATTCTGATGGTTGTTGGAGAATGTGCTTTATAAGGGTAACCAAACTGTTGCCCCCCAGCTAGAATGGCCACTGTTTATTGGAATTCTATGGCAGCAACATCTGGAAGGCACCATGTTTACTAGCCTTGGAGTTATTAATTAATACAGAGTACATTCAACCTGTTTTATTAATTTTAATTGACCTTTATGCAAACTGTGCCGCCTTGCTACTGTGTCCTGACTCATAATACTGAAGATGGATGAATACATAGGTGAAGTGTGATTATGTGCATGTTTACTTGGAAAAAAAATGTCACTGTGCTCAGTGGGGCTTGCTCCCTGGAATATGTGTATAGGATTGTGGCCTTAGTTTGAATAAAAATATTGTAAAATCCATTTTAATTCAACAGCAGCCTGATCCTGCCAGCTGCTCTGATGGAAGGTAAGGCTGCAATTGTTCACAGAGTTGGCTTTCATAAATCCCACTTGAAGCAAATGGGAGTTAGTCAATCTAAGTGTGCACGATTGTAACCAATTTTTCTTTTCTTTTCCAGAAGTATGTACCAATAATTTCAGTGGATCCTAAAGTGGGTTTAAGATGTCAGGTTTATTCAGGTTTGGGGGTCTGGATGAGTCGGTAACTGTGTTTGTGTTAAATTTGTGTTAAGATGGCTTTGTATATCATGGTAGTGCAGTACAGTGGTACCTCGGTTTCAGAACTTAATCCATTCCGGAAGTCCGTTCTTAAACCGAAACCATTCTTAAACCGGGGCGTACTTTCCCTAATGAGGCCTCCTGCCACCGGTGCCCTTCTACCGTTCGGATTCCATTCTCAAACCGGGACACTATTCCTGGTTTTGCGGAGTTTGTAAACCGAATCGTTCTTAAACAGGAGTGTTCTTAAACCAAGGTATCACTGTACTGTGGATTGGGTATGGGGTCATGATGGGGATATGATGCAGTATCCAGCAAAAGGTATCTAGCTACCACAGAGTTAGTTATGTCAGTGAAAATCTGAGCACTAAAGATACAGTGAAATGCATTTTCAATGAGACTGAAAGTGATGCACAGTCTATTAGGATAATTTCACCCTAGCTGCAAGGTGTGGTTATGCTGTTGTCATCGTCATTATCATTGGATTGCATTTGCAGGCCCGGCTCTAGGTGTAGTCATGGCGGCGCGGGGCGCCAGGGCGCCAGGGCGGCAGGGGGGGCGCTCGCGGCAAAGCTGCCCGGAAGCCGTGCTGCGCACTGCGAGGGCGGGGGCGCCGGAGCAATCTCTGCGCCTCAGCGCCAGGGCGCCCGACCTGCTTGAGACGGCCCTGTGCATTTGGTTGGTTCCTTCTGCAAACAGAAGAGCTTTTGACCTAGCAGCAGCTTCCACTAATGGAAGAGAAGTGGAGGTGATTTCCCCTGGAGCCCCCACACCATTTTCCACGCTGTTCTGGAAGGTCATCCAACCCTCTGGAGCAAATTTTCATCAGATGCCAAAAGCATTCTTCTCATTTCAGTAAATGTCCATGTAACACTATAAGAAGGAGGTGAGAATGTTTGCCACACCAACCCCTGCCCTAGCCAATTAACTAGTGCTCTAAAAAGGGAGACGGAAGACTCACACTGTGCATCATGCTGACTTTGTTCTGTCAATCACCTCCTTTAAGCTGGCGGAGCACTTGAAAACTGTGGCTCATGAAGGCGACACAGAACTATATCCAACATGAGCCCTCCTCGTCTCTTGTCAATTTGCAAGTGTTTGCAAATTGGATCACTCATGAGATCTGTCCAGGAAGCACCCTAGTTCTGGTTGTTTGAGCCCTCCATGTCCGCTACCTGCAATCTCCATGCAGAGTAGATGCATGAAAAGGGCTTCTTTGTGCACATGGCTGTATGCACGTAGGTTCTTTCACACATTCGGAAATCCTGTACATGTGTAAGGCCCCTTTCACATGTTCACTGAACACTTGAAGTTTGGGCTCAGGGCCAGCAGGCCTGAACTTGGTCCACCTCCACTCATTCACCATATGCATGGAGTGAAACAGTGACCCAAACTTCAGTTGTCACCACTTTCCCTCAGTGACTTCACCACACGGACTATGGAGCCTCTGACTGGCTGACATCACTCCAACAGAGAGAAGTCAGAGAGAGGAAAAGGCCCTGAAACAACAATATGTCAGCGAAACATCTGTGAACAGGGCTGAAACCAGGGGTTTTCTATTTCTGCACCCATGCAAACATACTATTTGCTTTCCTAAATGTTTGCAGGTGAACATTCAGCACAGCACAGCTCTACTATTTTCATAATTATATCATTTTCCAGATTACATGAATATTGTACCCAGGCATTATTATGTCTATTTCGTCACCTTAAGTTTTAATACATAGGTGGTTTGGCTCCTGATAGGATAATATTTGCAGGAGGCCCCCACCTACAGATCACAGTGAGCGATTAGGTATATAGCAGGTTAGACAATATTTCAGATATCCCACTCCCAAGCTGTATAGGGCTTTGTATACCAGTCCCAACACCTTGATGTTATCTTGTTAGCCAGTGAGTTCTTTCAGCAGTGGTGTAATATGGCAGCTTTACCCTTCCCCAGTGAAGGCTCAGGCAATACACACAGGAGGGAATCGAGCAGGGTCTCACATGCTTACTCTGTCACCACATGGCTCCTCCCCAATACTGTCCATGAGGAGTGGCATATCTGCATCAGGGCAGCCTGCCAAGTTTGTTCAGACTATCTCAATGAGATGGAAAGCCTGAGTGCTCAGGGTTCCAGTTAACAAGGACTGACAGTCAGCTTTTAGCAGCCCATTACTCTGCAGACAGGACTGGAACCTGTTGGCAGTGCTGGGTCAGGATGATGGCAAAGGATGACGACAGAGGCAGGCTGAGCGAGCGCAGCCTGGCTCTCCTCTTTCACACAATTATCTTTGCTTCTTTTGGAAATGCCTGACTAGTGTTATAGTGTCCTTTCATTTATCATATTCAGCAGTTGCGCTATGTTGACAGTGTGCAAAAAGATTATTTTGCAAGAGAACTGTTGTTGATTTTTCCTCCCAATGAATTTGCATACTGTTTGCTTTCCAGAGGATTGTATTTTCCCGCTTGCTTAGCCTGAGCAGGCGGCAATTCATTATTATTTTTTTGCAAAGGATAAAGATAACAGTCCCATTGAATTGTTCTGTAGTGAAAAGCAATAATATTGTGTGCTTTAGTTCAGTAAACATTTATTACTGCCGACTGCTCATAGCCGGAGTATTGTGTGAATTAATTTAAATGGCCCTTATGAGCTTGCAGATGTATACAATATTTTAGCATTGGAAATGGACATAATTCCTAAAGCTCCTTAGTTAAAATGAATTGGAGACAGTGCAGCTGAAAAGACAAACGAACCAAATCCTCATTTCTTATCATTAAAGCTAATGAACTTTCACTGATGTATCTTTGCTGAAAAATGTTTGTCGTCTCTTATATTTAAGAAAACACACACACACACACACAAGAAACATTAGTTGGATGGCTCCAACACTGCCACAAAGCAATGTTTCTTGTTAAACTCGTACACACAAGTTTCTCTGCCCCATTCATTCATAGGTAGCAAAAGCTATAGCAGCCATTGTGTTGTAGTGGCTAGAGTGATTGACTAGAACCTGGGAGACCAGGGTTCAAATCCCTCCTCAGACATGATGCTTGCAGGGTGACCTCTTAGCCTAACTTACTTCACAAGGTTGTGGTGAGGACAGTATGGAGAGTGGGACAACCATGTGCACCACATTGGGCTTTAGGGGAAAATGGGGTATTAAAAAATAGTAATAAAATAGATGAGGGGGGGATCTTAGCTGATTTTTATGGGAAGGGAGCAATGGGGGGAAGTGAGGGAGACTCATCTCCCCCCCCCTACCAGCATTCCTCTGAAGGACCCCCCAGCTCCTGTGGAATTCGCAGAGAAAAAATGGTGGCCATGAACCTGCAGCTGGTAGAATAAGCTCGGGATAAGAGCAGTAATCTCCCTAAACTTCACTTTTGCGCTTTGAAATTTACTGGGTGTATTTGGTCTCAATTATGCCTCCCAAATGCCCAGTTCAAAACTATCCATCTTGTTACAAAATGAATTTGCCATTTTTGAGTTTGAGAATGTTAGGGATGTCTGATTATCTCAATTTAAACTTCATAGGTGTCAGAGGGTCGTTGTGGCTACTCTAGAGTAACTCCGCTTGAGTCCAGTTTGTCTTTAAAGACTTTTATTGTGCAAAGTATTTACAGTGCAGAGACAACTTAAAACATGGCCTCTCATTCCGAATCAGAATCCGGCAATGGCGTATGTCTGTTCTTACGCCAGCAAAGTAGTTGGGGCACCCCAAAACGCCTCCCCCTTGACCTGCATCGTGGTGCTCTCCTTAACTCTTGCGCCGGAAGGAGCAATGCCCTCTCAGCCTCCTCCCTCTCAAGGCAGTGGAAGGGCTCTCCAGCATCCTTGAGCCCTTGCCTACATCTCTCCTCCCCTGAGCTTTCCCATTGTTCCGCACGCTGGCTTCTCTCTCCCTCTGAGTCTCTCCCCTCCCCCCAGGCTGCTTCAGACCCACTGCTCCTCCCTGTGCTTGGTAAGGTGGACGTTAGGATGATGGGGGCTGGCTCCCTGTAGGGAGTCACCCTTACAATAGGGTATCCTTCATATACCCAATATTTCGTACCTTTTCCAGAAGATGTACAATTCTGACTTTCACTCTACCATAGCCTCACTATTTAAGCTTTAGTTCATTGTCAACTAAATCAATTCACTGTTCTTGTATTGCCCAGCTCAGGCTTTCACTTGTCATTGAAAAGCACAGTTGAAAGATGCTGAGCAGCCGTGTTGAGCCTCCATCTTGCCCCTCACCCATGTTTTAATGGGTCCAAAAAAACCAACCAAACAAAAACCCTGTGGGAAGGTTGACACTTCTCAAAAGTGAAAATGCATTGCTTTGCTCAGCCACTTCTAGAGCTCATTGCAAAATGCTGGAAAGCCCCGAGGAAAAACTTTTGGAAGGAAGTCACATGTAACACCACTTGCCTCAATTTAAAGAGTTATGAGAAACTGGGTTAGGCCAGGGATTGTTTAGTAATCTGATGGATGGCAGCTTTCTGAAACAGGCTGAGCTCATCCCCTTTAAAAAAAAGTGGTTTATTAACAACTTTATATTAATTTAATGTTATTGTGTAGGCTTGCTAGTGACAGAATCGCCTCAATAATATATTTTAAGACGCTTAATGTAGGCCATTGTGAAACAGATGTATAGCAATAATGAGAGCAGGGCAGGGAACAGCTGAGGCTTCGTTTTTATATACATTTAAATGCTCCACAGATTTCCAGCAAAAAGAGTTGGAGTTCTCTAACAGCCGACATGACAAAAAATGTGGCAGGGCAAACCTGAGACTTATCTCTCAAAGAAAGAAGAGCTAATTGTCTCCATGCCTCATGGTGGGAAAGTAAACGAAATGCATGGCTTTGCATTTTATGCTGTAATGGGATTAATGGGATTTCTGATGTTTGCAGCAGAACAAGTGATCTGTTCTCAGAGGGAGCATCAGGATTTATTTTCATAAATCATAGAACCAGAAATAGAAAGATGTGATTGTCAACTTTCTTTCCCATTTACCATTCTCTAGTGCAGCCTTCACTAAATTGGAGACCCTCAGATGTTGCTGGACTACATCTCCCATAATCCCTGGCCATTGACCAAGCATGGTGCTTATGGGAGTTGTAGTCCAATGTACCTGAAGAACACAAGTTTGGGGGAAGTTGCTCCAGTAAAATTTAGAGCAGGGAAATATCTGCTTTAGATCCATCATTAGCAAAGAATTTACTGTTGTAATATGTGTTAAGTTTTTTTGTTTGGTTGACTCTGGATGCTTAGTTTACAAAGCATTAAGGGGTGTGTGGTTTTTCAGTATGTTGTGCTTTTTTTGGTCCTAAAATGGATGAGCTGCAATTCAAACCGGGTTACAAATGAAATAATTACAAAATGAAATTAGACTATTTTAAAATCTAGACAAGTATTTGTGAGAAATAGACATGTAACTCATTGCTTGTGTCAATGAAAAGTTAATGAGCAGAACTATTTGCCAAGTGCCTTCAACAGTTATCCTCTACGGATAAGCAAAAAGAGAAAATAAATAAATAGCTGTCTTCCTATGAATGCCCCATGAATCACATTGCTTTCCCCTGTACTAATGTGCAGACTGGCAATTAGAATAGAGCACTTAATCAAGCAATTATAGCACTTTGTATTTGAAACACGTATAATTTGGCTGATTTCTATAAAACAGTAATTTATTTTAAAAATTACATCTTTTATGTAAGTTTCAGGAGTTGTTCTAATTTGAGTGAATCCAAAGGGCTGCGCAGTGAGCTAGTCTGTACTAAAAGTCTATTCAGGGCCTCCATGTGGCCTATGTGGCTCTTTTTATCATGTCCCTAAAGAGTCAACAGACATCATGCTACCTTGATTTAGAATGAAAGAGATGTGCACATTAAGCACATTATTTAAAGCACACCAGTAATCATACAGACACTGGCAGCAGGGCTTTGGGTTGGGGTGGAATTGAATTTCTCAGCATCAGTTTACAGCCAATCAGATCTTCCTCAAAGCTGGTCACATTGGCCAAATGGACACCTCTTGGGGAGGTACCATACGGTCTGAGTTCAGTTCTGAAGATTCAGAGCTGGTATGAAGACCTGACAAAATTCCTTTGGTGCTTTTAGCTAATTAGTGCCGCATTTCTCTTCCATTTCTTTCCACCATTCTCCAGAAAACAGAGGAGAAATTGTGGTTGGAAATGATCAAAAGAAAAAGACAATTTTGCTGAAATTCGCATTGGTGCAGTACTTGGGAGATGTTTCTGAGTCTCCTTTCATTCATTCAAAAGTTGGCTATACTCAACAGCCCTCCGTGTTCCCCAAGCTTCAATCAAAGACCTGGGGAAGATATTCATTTATTATTTTATTCATTTGTTGGCTTTATACCCCACCTTTTTCTCTAAGGAGTTCATGGTGGCATACATGGTTCTCTCCCTCCTCCTTAATCCCCACAATAACCCCTCTGAGGTAGGCTAAGAGGCAGTGACTGTCTTAGGTCACCCAGTTAAGCAAGCATTCATAGTTAAGCAAGGATTTGAACCCTGGGCTCCAAGGTCTAACACTCTAACCATTACACCATGCTGGCTCTGTGGTAACTCCACCCATGGAGCTTTTTCAGGTCAGGAAGGGCAGGCAACTTCCCACCAGGGCCAACTTGCAGCAACAAAGCAAGTCTGCACTAACTGAAATTTGAAAGACACTCTGCAATCAACTATTTAAGTATCTCATTCTGCCAGTGCAAGGACTTTTGGATGCACAACATAACATCTCATTTCTTCTCCTCCTGAGCCCATGCAGACCCCCTAAATATGTTCTGGGATTTTCCCCAAAACCTCCAGAGCAGATTTGGGGAGGGTGCAGGGTGCACAGAGGGAGGTGAGGAGCTAAAGCAGGCACCCCCAAACTGCGGCCCTCCAGATGTTTTGGCCTACAACTCCCATGATCCCTAGCTAACAGGACCAGTGGTCAGGCATGATGGGAATTGTAGTCCAAAACATCTGGAGGGCCGAAGTTTGGGGATGCCTGAGCTAAAGGAACAAGTGCATTGGATACTGCCCATTCTGGATAAATTATCAAATTCAGGAGGAATGAGGCACATATCTTTCCCCAGAGGAATAAAACTTTCAGGAAATTGGAGGGTCTATTTCTGCACAACACTATTCTGTATGTTCGTTTGAATGATTGATTTTTGCTTATATTTATTTAACTCTTCTCAGCAACAGCTCTAACTAGCCATAAACCAAAAGAAAGGTTGAACCTCTGCTTCTAGATAGGAAGGTAGTATTGACACTTTCGTTATTCTGACTCCCTGTTCTTGGCACAAAATCTTTCAACCGGCCTTTGTGAACATATGCAGGGTGGCCTTATAACAAATCAGTTCCATAACCTAGCTCTGTTGCTTGAATAACAGTGCATGGAACTAAGAGGCTAGTTTGGGTGTGTTTTTAATCCCACTCTCTGGGTTTGTTATGCTTCTCTTTCCCCCGCCTTTTAAAAACCATTGTAATTACATATAGCCTTGGAGGCTTCTGTGGGCTGAAAGTAGATTCATAAATACGTGTAATAAATGAATAAATAACCACGTGCATGGTTTGGCTAATAAAGGACATGGTCCATTATTAGGGGCTAGTATCTTCTGCGGTGGCTGAAGCTGCTCAGAGGCATGAACATGGCACCTGAATATGTTATCTAATAAGACTCACATCTCTGCCTTTCCCAGCCCCAGTATCATATTTCAACCAAAGCCCAAGAATCCTCAGCAGGAGCAACCGGTATGGTGGGATGATATTATGCTCTCCTTCCAACAGTTCATTGCTTCAAGGCAGAGAAGGATGGTGGTGAGGTTGGAACTGCATGGGGGTATCAGTAGGAGCCCAAGATTGACTCTGATGCTGTATCTGCACAACATCTATGTCACTACTGTCCTGACCCCACATTTTCCGAGTACGCTGCAGCTGACTGCTCTGCCGCATAGGCTGTTCTTGGTAATTGGACATTTGTTATTCAATTCATGGCCAACCTATGAAGTACCTGGCATTATTCCTTGGGGACTAATATATATCCTAAACTGTGGCCTTTGCTATCTGTGTAGCTTTATGTGGTTGGGTCTGAACAATAAAGCACAAATAACATTTCTGCAGCTCTGATGCAGGTTAGGCAACCTTTCTGAAATTCATACAGGGGCTATTGGACTTTAATACCATTTGAATCAATAACATGTCAGGATTAAATTAGTCTGTGCTGCCTAAGATGGATGTGGGAAGAATGTAGCATTGTTGCACGTGCAATTTACCATGGACGGGCTGCATGACTGCGTGTCTAATCTTCAAAGGTCCTCTGCTAACTTGAGCACCAGCGAAACAAATAGAGTTTGAACCAGCTGAATGCTTAAAGGATTAGAACCAAGAACCTAGTTGCAATTCATCATTAATGACCTTCCTATGGAGTCGGAATGTGTGAGACAAAAACAAGTTGAACTTCTAGGTTCTTTAATCTTTTAACAATTCACAACACATATCACACAACACAAATCTATGGTGCCAATCCTTTGTTTTGAAGTTCATTATTAAAACAGTTCATTTTCTATCTGGAGTATGGGTTTTTTGTGTGTGTTTTTTACAGCAAAGAGCCCTTGAATTGGAATGTTGTAACAAGAACATTGCTCAAACAACTGGAGCAAAAGGGCCTATGCAGTGGTGTCTATCTCCTGATGAAAGGCGCTTTAAGACAATCAAGGATTCTCCCAGCAAAATGGGGAGGGAACCAAGTGTGCCTATTTCCCATTCCTCTGGAGTTCCTCTGTGTTCCCCAAATCCACACCAGAGAATCTGAGAAGCAATAAAATATGGTGTGTTGGCTGGAGGCGGCAAGGAGGGCATCTAAAAAAAAAATCACACTCTCCCTGTTCTGCTGAAAGAAACTTCCACTGGACCAGAATATTCTGTCTGTGAAGGAATACCGCTAGATACAACCCAAATGATAAAAGTGTGAGTTTCAACTTAAACAAATAAATAAAAAACCCTTACATTTTTAGTTTTTTGGATGAGATGAAATATACTTGAGGAGGTCACAGTTTTTTGAGAAATTGTATTGTATCATGGTTGGACAGAAATTATTTGACTAAATCAGAGTAGTGGAGTTCCCATTTGCCTTTCAGCCTCTTCAGACATCCTTTGTTATTGCACATCCATGAATATTTGTGCTCATGATGCTGCTAGAGTATCTGTGCACAATTCTACTTTCAGCATTATTTGCACCCACAAAATTTGAAGGACACTTACACTTTCATTTCCATTCGGTGAATATCCTGTTGATTCTTTCTGAAATTTCAATACTTCGAAAAAAAATCAGGAAATCCCAAAACCTTTTACAGTGGGACCTTGGGTTACAAATGCTTCAGGTTACAAACACTTCAGGTTACAGACTCTGCTATCCCAGAAATAGTACCTTGGGTTAAGAACTTTACCTCAGGATGAGAACAGAAATTGCACAGCGCGGCGGCAGCAGAAGGCCCTATTAGCTAAAGTGGTGCCTCAGGTTAAGAACAGTTTCAGGTTAAGAAAGGACCTCTGGAACGAATTAATTGTATACTGCAAATGTTCTGGCTTATTTTTGTACCACTTTTCTTTTTTTATAGCACTTCTGGACAGCAATAATTTGATAGCATTGGTGAAACATTGCAGAATGCATTATTATATTGTATCTAGAACATGTTGCGGAATACACCCACAATAGAACACCCATCTGGAAGGGGTTTTAGTCCAGTAAAAAATAAGAAATGAGCATTGGTGTCAAGGTCATCCCTAGCTAAGAAGTTTCTTCAGCACCCTTCCCACTTTTAGTTCTTAGGAATGACACAAGTATGCTTTTCACATGATATGTTTGGCTAATAAAGAACAATGCTGAGAGCTTTGGGGAAAATGTAATTTTAACATTCTGGAAGGTTCTACAAAATTCTACAAAGTTCCAGAACACTCTAAATTAATGAAAACTGAATCCACATTTGGAACACTTGAAATATTACACTTAAAGCATTCTGTTTTTACTTTATGGTAAAATGAGAGTGCTTACTAATCTCATGACTTTTAAAGTACCTCATGGTAACATGGTGCCTGATTTTGCCTATGATATTGCAATCACTTCATTGCATATGGTGTGTTGAATGGGTGTTAGAAGTGATATGAACTATATGTTCTGCTGGTTTCAAGGCATTGAAAAGATGAGCCTGTGTCAGGTGCCCCCAAGTGTGGCACACTGGACCCTAAATTCATCAGTGTTTGAAAATGGGAATTGGATATGCTCATGTCTCATCAGCCCATAGTCACTTGTTGTTGTTGTTGTTGTTGCAAAGCTGCATTTTGCTTTGGTAATATGGCCCTGCTAGTCACAGAATCTGAGTCATCAGGACTCAATCCCACTTTTCAAGATTGTGTTGCCTCAGGCACTTTGATTCAGGGTGGAATGAAGCCTAATTGGATAAATGGTTCGCTGAGTATAGTAACAGATATTTGGGCAGAATGCCTCACTGAGAGCCAGTGTGGTGTAGTGGTTAAGAGCGGTAGACTTGTAATCTGGGGAACTGGGTTCGCATCTCCGCTCCTCCACATGCAGCTGCTGGGTGACCTTGGGCTAGTCACACTTCTCTGAAGTCTCTCAGCCCCACCCACTTCACAGGGTGTCTGTTGTGGGGGAGGAGGGGAAAGGAGATTGTTAGCCGCTTTGAGACTGCTTCGGGTAGTGATAAAGCGGGATATCAAATCCAAACTCTTCTTCTTCTTCAGATGGAGAAGGGCAATAGCTCATTGGTAGAGCATTTCCTTTGATTGTCAAAGGTCCCGGGCTCAATCCCTGGCATCTCCTTGTAGGTTTGAAAGCCAGTTTTGACAGTACTGAGCTACATGGACCAATGGCCTGACTTGTTATAAGGCAAATTCCATTGCAGGCACTGTGAGTTTTGTTTGTATGTGATATTCCAGTTGCCACAAATCCATTAAAGCTTTAAGTGTTGTGTGCCCTCCATACATATTGGAGGCAGTTCCCACACTACAGAGAACAGGAAGCCATAGACTCCAAAGATTGTGGCACATGATAATAAAAGGTGGAGGGGAGGAACTATTGCTTTATCGGACTTCATAACAAATTGTAACCTGACACAGTTCTAATGGCTATGTTTAGTTTCAAGGATTTCATCCAAGTGAAAATTGAGCAATTGGAAGGAAAGTGGGAGAAACTCAAGCCTGACAAAACTTGCGGGAGGGATATTACTTGAAGGCAGCACCGTGCCCTTTATTACGGAACAACAATACTTCAAAAGAAAGAAAGCATAACAATCTTCTGGAAGGAAACTCTTAAAAGCATCTTTGAAATAATGTCTTTCAGCTTTACAAAATATAACATCTAAGCTGTTTTTCCAAAAGCATCGAGACTTTATAACTGTCAGCAAATATTTTTGACTGTCTTTAAAGTGGAAGCAAATCTTCAGGACACTTATTGACCAAACACTTAGCTTTGTAAATACTCTGCTATGGTTCATCCTCCCCAAAATAGACAAGAATAACAAATCAACTTATCACTTCCCACAGTATTTAGTTAATGCCTTGGACCCAACATACTTAAGAAAATGTCTCAATCAGGCCAGACGTCCCTATCAACTATATCAGGCAAAAAGGACATGTGAAGAGGCATTCCAGTGCCTTTTCTCCCTGGATTGGCTTTTGGATACATTTTTAGGTCTATCTGTAGAGCAGGAGTAGCTAACCCTTTCTGGGTGGAAGGCCCCACTGGCCCATGGTCAACTCTCAGGGCACACGCAGCGAGTGTGACCAAAGTGCCAATGTCCGTGTGGTGAGAATTGCACTTCTCAAGGCTGACTCAAGGCTTTTCCATCAGCCATCCTAGACTATTCTAAGTCATTGTTTTAAGTGACCCATTGTTCATTAAAAAAGAAAATATGGGTAAGATATTGGGGCCTGCAGAAAACACCTTTTGGCATCACAGTGAGGGGCCTATGGAAACATTAATTAAAAACAAAATAAAAATATACAGTCAGCCCCATCCCTGGTGGGTAGAATGGGGAACTTTAAGTCTGTGATGCCGGCATTATTACATTGCAGGCTGGCAGGGCCAGGCAGAGGGATAATGCCACCAAATCAAAACCATCCCCCAGCCCAGTGCAAAGGATTGCTCTGTAAATACTGATAAAGTGTAGCTCTCATTTACACCAGTGTCTCAGTTCCCATCAGTGACATGCCTTTGGGCATGAATTTACTCTTCCCCATAGCTTTTATTTTAAAAGAGGGGAATTTAAGTTAAAAATAATAATAATACAAAATGATGGGGGTTATCTTTTTTTGTGTAACACCATCATTTTGAAGCCATGCACCACACCAGTTCCTTGTTCTGAACTTAATGCCCTCTCATTATTTTTTATCTGCAGTATTTAATGAGACAGGTAATAAGAGTACTCCCTATAACATGAAAAATTCAGTGGGAGAGTTAAACATTTAAAGGCTTACTATTTTGTTTCAGCCTGCTTGTCCACACCTTTTCTTTTCTCCTAGAGTGTCTGCCAACATCTGCAGAAAGCTTTGTTAGATAATGAAAAAACACAGATAACAGGGTTTTTTTTATTATCCAATATCTATTCATACGCAGCTGATTAGATAGGCATTGACATTTTATTTTTAGTGTGTACATTTACAGATAATGGTTGCCAGAAGAAGTTTCTTTTTGCTCCTTCTGGGTGTCTTCAGTGAGCAATTTTGATGTCTTGTTTGTTTGGACCTATGCTCTAGCAGAAAGGAACATTTAAGTGAAAATTTAAAACAATATTTCAGAAATCCAGGTTCTGGTACACATAAACACAGAGAATGAGTGTCATACTTTAGAATGAGGGGGGGGGGCACCTGAAGAAAAGGCCCAATGGGATATTTAACAGCACGGATAGGTATATAAGTAGGGTCTAAGGCCTATGCGGGTAGTAGGTAGTAGGTAGCAGGGTATAAGGCCAATGCAGGGATACAGGTGGTGCTGTGGGTTAAACTACAGAGCCTAGGGCTTGCTGATCAGAAGGTTGGCGGTTCGAATCCCTGCAACGGGGTGAGTTCCCATTGCTCGGTCCCAGCTCCTGCCAGCCTAGCAGTTCAAAAGCACGTCAAAGTGCAAGTAGATAAATAGGTACCACTCTAGCGGGAAAGTAAATGGTGTTTCCGTGTGCTGCTCTGGTTCACCAGAAGCAGCTTTGTCATGCTGGCCACATGACCCAGAAGCTGTATGCTGGCTCCCTCAGCCAATAACGCAAGATGAGCGCCGCAACCCCAGAGTCGGGCACGACTGGACCTAATGGTCAGGGGTCCCTTTACCTTTACAGCAATGTCGTGAGGGGAATGAAGTATTTGTTTGTTTATTATATTCAGTTGAGATAAGGAATAGCAAAGTTAGGTTTAATTATTAAGTGAAGCGATATACAAATGATTGGAAGTCATTTTAAAATTTTCTTTCTTATTTTTCTTTTCTCCCCCACCTTTCATAGGTATTTATGATTTGTATTTGTATTTGTATAAGAATTATAAAAAAAAATTATATGTTTTTATGTTTGTATTTTACAAAATCTTAATAAAGTTGATTTTAAATAATAAAATAAAAGGGTACAATATCACAGCCCAATTAATTGAAAATCACATGACATACACATAGTCAGAAGAAATGATGTAGCATCAGCATCCGAAATAATCATCCATGCTCTCCCCCAACGCCTTGCGTGGACAGGTGTGTCTTCTGTTTTTGACCTGTGACAATGCTTCTCGCACAAAGGTAGGAATTATGCTATTGCTCCATCCACTTTTTGCCACATCCCTTGGGATTCTGCTGCATCCCAACCCCTGTAGTATAGAGTCAAGAAGAAAGAAAGAAACCATTACATATTTAAGAATGTTTCTTATTATCTTTCTTTTCCCTTACTCTTGAAAATAATTGCCATTTATTGTTGGTTTTTTCAGCAATAAATTACCCAAGATCTCTAGCTTCTTCTTCTTGTTTTAATGAATAAGGAGCAAAGCCAGTCAGCAACATGATTAATGTATTGGTTTGAAGCCTATGCAAGCCCTACAAATGTAAAGCCTTGAGCTACACTTTTGGCATCTGACGCAATTCACTTCACACATGCTTTTAACACTGAAGTTAATTATCCAGCAATGGGAGGCAAAGCCTTTGTAATATTGGATAAAAGCTCTACTAATCTTTCAACTATTATACTTTGCTGTAAGCTTCCATTTTTCACATTTCATTGAAGAGTTTTTTTTAACATACACTTTAAGATGTAAAGCAAAATCTTAATGGGGGGCTCATGCTACCATGGGGAGATGACACACTGGCAATGACTATGATGATTATGTTGTCTCACATTGGCTGTGCTCTGTACTACACAAAGTAGAATAATTTAAACACACACACACACACTGCAGGCTTACCAGTTGCCAACGGTTTGAAATTGCAATTTGCTTTTGATTCAGCCTTACCTGACAATGAGATAACTGTCCACAAAGTAAAAAGCAGGAACTCACTATTCTCTCTGTGTGTTTTCTATCTAGCTTCCAATTGATTCCCTTCCCTTTCTTTTTTCATGTGCTTTTTTATCGAAGTTACCAACTGTGATACAGATTAGTTTTTAAGCCAGTGTTTCTTAGGCAGCAAAGTGTAGCAGGGAAATATAAGAAAGCTCCAAGGGTTTTTTAATATATATATTGAACGTGTATAATAGGTGTGCCAGAGTTTTCCTTTATACATTATTAGACACAAGATAGGCTTAAAATCATTATGCTACTCCTCTCATAATTAAAGTTAAAGTCCTGTCTCCTCAGATGCTGATTAGTATTAATTGGACCGGTTGCAGAATGTTTTATTACTCAGGATCATATCCAAACCACTATCCAACTTATCCCATCGCTTCTAGTTCATAGTAACAGTTCATGTTTATTTTACATTCTAGGTCTTTGGGGGGAAAAAAACAAACAAAAAAGAATCTACAGTACTATATATTTTGGAAAGTTATCTATCCCAGGCATCCCCAACCTTTGGCCCTCCAGATGTTTTGGACTACAGTTCCCATCATCCCTGACCACTGGTCCTGTTAGCTAGGAATCATGGGAGTTGTAGGCCAAAACATCTGGAGGGCCGCAGGTTGGGGATGCCTGGTCTATCCCCTATGCATTTGGACACTGAAGTTTGCAAGATGGTTTCTTAGATCAAAGAGCAGTTTTTGTCTGTGCTTGGATATGATTCGACACCACCATCAAGAATTAAGATGGTAGACCAAATCATTCAAAATGGCACTGATTTTAACCAAATTGTGTATGATTATTCCTGAGATCAAGGAGCCTGTTTCCAACTATGTTTGGAGACAATTGGATGCAATTTTGAATCAAGATGGCAGACTGGAAATTTCAAAACTGCACTAATCTAACCACTGATTTTAACCACTGATTTCAAAACAGAACTTTTTAAAAAAAAGAATTCCTGATTAGTGCCATTATAAGGCTGTTAGTTTAATATACTTTAAAAACATGATTTCATGACTGAAAGATCAGAGTAGCAGTCTGCAGGAAGTAGACATATGGTTCTTACCCTTGGGGCATTCAGTTGACAAAGATCAGTATCTTTCAGGGAGTTGTTGATGTAGAATACAGCAGGCATACTCTTTGGGCCTTGGGAATTAAAGTAAGAGCAAAATAAGGGCAAGTATTATAGCTAAGAATGAAAAATTTAACAGAATGTGTAGAATTTTATATGATTTTGATGCTGACAATGCCATTAGGCATTCAACAGTTGCTAGAGAAATTAATTGTATAACAGATTGATCTTGGTGATTCAGATTGGTTCTGGTGTGAGTTTTGAAGATGTATGCAATATGGTATTTAAATTTATAGATTTTAATTAATCTTAATGATAAGGAAAGTGAGAAGGAATGTTTTGCATAAAGCATACTCCCAATTACGGAAAAGGTGATGCTTGCTTATTAATATGTTTAAAATATTTGTATAAGGCCATTCACTGAAACTCATTTACAGGATGATTTACAATGAAATATAAAAAGAGCACATAATTAAAATAAATCCACAACAAAAATAGCATGTACAACAATTTTTAAAAGCAGGTAAAAGCCAAAAGAACAGCACCTAAAATGCCTCAGCGATCAGTCCTGTCCCTGGGAGGGCATTTAAGAGTCCATCAGATTTTGTGGAGAAGGAGGTCCACCTCTGGAAAGGATGAGCTAACTTGAGACACCTCGCCCCATCTCCTGAGGAAAGATCTGCTACTGTTGTCCCACTCCTTTTCTCTGTCATTAACTGGCAGGACACCAAGGAAGGGAAATAGAACCCCTGCGAGTACCTTGATACGAGGGCAAGATAAAGATGGGGAAGGGGAGGTTGGGGACTTAGGTTGGGGACATCAGAGGACATCAATGGCAATGCCATTGGTTCATGGGAGCCAGGGGAAGTGGACACCAGAACCAGAGATTCCCCAGTCTCTGTGGTGGACTCTGAAGAATTAGGAACAATGGAAAGTACACCTTAAGAGATTGAGGCAGGCAAGATAACACAGCCCAACTTACTAGTTGATCAAGTGAAGATCATGGGACTTTCTAGGGCTGGGAGGAGGTGATTAAGCTCAGGGCAGGTGAGAATCACATGCCTCATTAAGAGGAGAGCCACAGCTACTCAGCTAGAGCAAGCTCAGGTGCATCAAGTATGTTTGGGAGGAATAAAATAGAAGCAAGGCAGTGACGGTGTCTGTTCAACTTTCACCATTGATGGACTATGGCTTGGCTGTCTTGGGAACTCTGCTGCACCATGCTTTTGGAACTGGCTGTAGGATTACAATCCTGGATCTTCTTCGGAGGTAGGAACCTGGATTTATTGTTTTACTTTGAAGCTTCCTCGCTGCATTGGACCTGAAACTGTATTTGACCATTGGACTGTTTGATTCCTCTCTAGCATTACTTTTGGGACTGTGTGCACTTTGGGGACTTACACCAGGGTTCAGGACATTCTGTGTTGGTGGAATGAACCAAAAAAGGAGCATGATGATGGGATGGATTGAGATTAAGAGATTTTTTGATCCACTGGATCCAAAGCCCTTCCATTTACTCAACATATTCCCAGAATTGGGGTGGGGTGGAATATGCTGATCCTGGGACCAATGGGAGGAATTTTTTTAAAGGAAGGTGGAAATGGCACATGCAACCCATATTGTCTCTGTTGCTGCTGTGAGCCCAGCAGGACTTTGGGTTTGCAGTACATGCCACCACAACTACTTGCTCCTGTAGGATTGCTCTGCCTATAAATAAAATTTATTTTGCCTTGTGCCAAAAAGATAGCAATATGGGTGGCAGATGAGATGAGTATCCTTGGGAAGGATTATTATGTAACTGGGCCACCAAAGCTGAAACAGCTCTTTCCCTGCTTGATCCGATTCATTCCTGATGCAGGAGACACTTCCAGAATAACACAAGCAGGTGGAAAGGTAAGAAGGGATGTAGGTAATTAGGGTCTCAAGCCACTTGCGGCTTAGAAAATAAGATCCAGCTCTTTTAAACAACCCAATTTTAATTTTCTAAAGAGACATTGTCACACAGTCAAAATGATTTGTTGAGATGCTCCAAGGTACAAACAATGATCTCATGTTCAGAGATCACTTCCACCTGGCATCTCCTGCAGAAGCAAAGGCGCAGTAATGGGGGTGGCGGGGGCATGCCGCCCTGGGCAGCAGGCTGGGCAGGGGGCAGCAGGCTGGACGGGGGATGACCACCTCTGACAGCCGGGGTGCGCTGCGGATAGAGCTCCAGCACCTTCCGAGCCCAACTCCTCCACAGCGTCTCCTCCCTGCCGGAGGAGCCACCCTCCGCTGGCAGCACAGCCCTCGTCTGCCTCCAAGATGGCCCTGAAGAAAGCCAGGTGGCAGGCGAGCAGGACCAGCCCCTGCGGAGCCAGCACAAACTGGCTGTGAGGAGAACCACCTTGAGTGCGGTAAAGATGGGCGGAGGGAGGGCCAGAGGGGGAGGCCACACACCACAGCGCATCCCTCCTGTGCGCGCATGCATTGTGATGTGTGACGGACACCCCATCCCCCTGGCGGGGTGCCTTTAGGTTTGCCACCCTGGACAGCCAGGCAGCTACCTATGCCGCTGTTCAGAATAGGTTGTTTGCTAAATGGCAGTCAAAATCATAGCTTTCAGAGCCAATGGCATACTAGAAGGAATGCGCTCCTCGAGTGTTTCGAAAATTATCAACACAGGTATCAAATTTTGACTACCCTATAAAAGAAAAAATGAAATTAATATCAGCAGGATAGAGAATTCTTCACAAAGAAGTTCCCAGTGGCCTAAAATTATAGTTACAGTAGGATCCCTACCAATAGCAGAGTGAGACAGTCACTATCAGATGATGGATGTTGGTCGGTGGGAAATAAGCAGCAAGGTGTTGGAGGATAGAGCTGGATGTGTACCTGTAAGGTAGCCTGTTCACTTAGGAACTTTGGTACTTTGGACAATGCTCTAGTAAGAGTTAACTGTCAGTCTAGTTGACTTTTGTACATGGACTGGGTGTAGGGACACTTTGCTTTTGTCCAGGTTAAGAAATATATTGTCACACTGGTTTTGCTCTGTCACAGGATAGATCTGTTCATAGTGTGCATCTCTGTAGTGTGTGCGATCTCTACTTCTGGCAAATTGCATTGTGGATTATAGAGGGTGGATGGATGGTTTTGTCATTTGGGCAAGGTGTTGAAATAACAACTATTTGGCCCCTCCAGAACCATAGCATTCTTATTGACACATACATCCCCATTTGACTACAATGATCTCCCTGAGGATCCCTATTCAATCACCATTTGTTTGAATTTACTTCACATATTACCTGAGCCAGAAGGAGACTAAAAACTATTTTTCCTAACAGTATCTCATTTTGAAGCATTATCAGGTCACACAGTAAAGCAAAAGCAGATGACATGCCTTTTCTGATTTTGGAAGCAAATAAAGATTTATGGATGAACTTGCTTTCAAATAACAGCCTGCAGGAAAATGGTGTATTTTTTAAAGAATTACAGTACTGCTGGTTTATTTTTAAAATGAAATTAATATAAAGTGCCCGGTCAATTAGAATCAATGTGAGTTTTGCCCTTGACTTCAGTAGGATATGGGCTGCACCCAGACAGAATAATTTCCTATACACATAAATGGCTAATTCACCCTGAATATATTGTTCATGAATTTAAGTTCCATCGATCCTTTTTTCCCTTCCTATGGTTGTTTGCTTAATAAGACTATGGGTCTGTGCTTCAGTCGTAGAGCAGAAAATCTGTTTTTTTCCCCCTCCTTGTAATACTGATCTTTATGGCTATAATTCCAATTTTTATGGTTCTGCAAGAAAGCCTGAAAAGCTTAGCTGTGCCCAGATTCACAATTGCCCTTGGAACAGAAATTGTCAGGCTTTGGAAGCTCCTTTGTTGTCTTTAAGGGCACAAATTCATAAGTATTTTGTCCCACTAAGCAGAATGAGAGTCAACATGATTTGGCCTCTTTTTCTATTGTAATTAGCATTTCATAATTACATTCCCTCCCTGCATAATTTCATTGATACTGAATTAAAATGCTCATCTTACAACAATTGTATATGTGTTCTTATGCTTAAAATCAGCATGCTGACAATAAGCAACCTTCCATCTTCCCCAAAATCCCAATTTGGCATTATGCAAAAGATGGGAAGGCAAAACTGTGCTGGACTAAGAGGTAACATTACAGCTGCACATCCTATCCCAAGCCTCATATGAAGGTGCAGACAGACACACTGACCAAGGCAACATTTGAATTGTTCACCAGAACTTCCGGTCCCATTCTGAGATCGGTGTTTGATTACAAGAGTCCTAGTCAGTGGTGGCCAGTGTTTATTGGGACTCTCAAAAGGCAGGGAGTCCCAACTTTAGGTGAAGCCAGAGCCAGCTAATTCTAGTTTCTTCCATATTTTTGTTGCATGGGCAACACTGAGACTGAGGAGGAAGCTGATAGCCAGAGACTGGTGCTAAGTATAAAGACAGGCAGGAGGGGACTAGTTGAGGGAAACCTGAGGTTGGTGGGGCAATGCCTTTGAACTGCCTGCAGTGCCTGCGAAAGACTTATAGTCACAGTAGTTATCACTGCACATTGCTCAGAGAAGCCTCCTGGTCTGTTTCTCCTGTGTAGGGAACCATAAGTCCATTGCTTAAAATTTATATAATGCACATCGCATAATCCAGCAGCAACTCATCAAGCCGTTATCCTTACCCCACCCCCACCCCTGATTTTATAATTTGATTTTCTTTGCTCCCACCATTCTAAACTGCTGAGGACAATTAACTGGAGAGAGATAACAGGAGGAGAAGAAAGCAGAGCCATGGTTCTTCCTTCCCATTGTTACAACGTCACCCCCTCCTGTCTGCCAGGAAGAGAGCCTTCAAAGTTCTGAATCGGCAGGCCCAGACTGGTTTTCATGTAAGATTAGTGTCCGGTTTATCTCTCAGTAATAAATTCTCCCAGTAGCCTTAGGCAAGTTACTGTTTTCTCAGACTCATAGCCTCATCTCCAGTACTGGAATTTAAATGCTCACCTACCCTGGAGCGACAGACAGAGGGTTTGTAAGGATTACTACAGGCTTCTTCACACATGCGTATACATCCCTTGTTGACGGTAGCATCAACTGATGACCTATATGTGTGATTAAGCCATCACAGATCACTCACCACAGAGTCAGACAGAGGTTTCTTTCCATGCCAATCAAACGCATTTCCCCCCACAGGAGCCACGTCACACAATCAGGTAACTGCTGCACATTCATGTGTGAACCGGTGTGATGGGGGGATTGTTTCTCAGCCCCACGTGGTAACAAGCATGACCATTTATCAGCATGTATTGGAATTCTTGTTCCCTCCCCACTTCAACCTTGGACCACTTTTTTCATCCTTCATCCTCACAACTTAGATGCACACCGGCCTTATCTGTAGCCACAGATTTGGCCTCCATGATACTAATAGCATCACACATACAAAAGTGTATGCAAAATGTAGGGATCCAGGTAACTTACAGGGACATGCTGAAAAATAACATGTCTTTCTATTTTTGTGGCATGTTACTTTTCACAAGACTATTTGAAGTATCGAGATGCATGTGTCCTGCTATGGTGCCAAAGCAGTTCACTGTGTTAAGAATCCTAATATGTTTCTAATGAATCATTAGGAGGACAATATTAAACATATGATTTGCATATTTTAATAATGAGCAATCTTCCGCTCATATGCACATCAGTCAGCTCTTTCACATCTGGTAGCAAGTAAATAACTATTCAAAGTTCAGCTTTTTTTTTCTTCCCACACTGCCATTGATTTATGACTAGTGTTTTTCAACCTTGGTCCCCCAGATCTTGTTGGACTTCGACTCCCATCATCCATAACCAACTTAGCCAATGGTCAGAGATGGTGGGAGTTGTAGTCCAACAATGTCAGGGAACCTGAAGTTGAAGAACACTGGTTTTTGGGGATAACTGGACCGCAATCCTCTATCCCAAGGGAAAGAGGGATTGATGATGAAGGAATTCCATAACTGTAGCAGCAGATATCTAGTCAGGCCTCTTTTCTGATAGATATTGATTGCAAGGAACTCACACTTCCCTCAGCTTCTTGTGAACGCAGACAGGGTAGTCTCTACATGGAAATGTTTTCCTCTGCATGCACCAGCCATTGCTGGATTAAGACCATTGCATGGAAGCCACTGAAAACATGACTTGAATAAAAACTACAAGCTACAAGTGAAGCCTGAAAAATGGATTCCATCATTAAACATTCATTGCACTGGTGATTTTCCATAAACTTACATGACAAGCTGTTGTGGAATAAGCTTCATTGTGATGTAAAATGCATGGACTTCCCTACACTGTTTGTCAGCACATCCATCGCACATATATGAGTATATATTGCTCCATCTAATATGCCTTCTAAGATTCTGCAAGCCAGAAAATGTTCACTTTTTGAAGTAAGAGAACAGAGACTGAAGCTGCAACTCTATACTTATCTGGAAATAAGCCTTATTGAACTTAATGGGGCTTGCTTCTTTATAGATACCCATATGATTGCACTGTAAATGTTACTGTCATTGACTGAATTATTTCACATAAATATATGGATTCAACTAAAAGTTTTAGTGGCAAATTTTTATTTCAAAATCAGCTAGCAAATTATCCAGATCAATCAACTTAATTATTATCGCTACTTGTGGTTTTTTAAAATATTTTGTGCTAATCTACCCACAGAATGCTTATTGACAGGTGGCTATACAGTTCCAATAAATGAGTAAGCAAATAAGGAGCAGTAAAAAATCATTACCGCTGACCCATTTATAGGAATGTGTAGGGAGAATCCAGAGATGTAGCTTTGATCAAAGTGGTAGCTTCTGTCTGCTACAGAATGATCAGCAGAGCAATGCTACTCAGAAATAATTCTCATTCTGTTCATTGGAGCTTTCTCCCAAGTTAATGATCTTAAGACTGTGACCAAGGGTTGTTTCAGCAAGAACCTCTTAACAACCCTACCACATTTTACAGATTGAGAACAGTTCCAGTTTCCTGTTCTGGGTGGTCTCTATTCCATTTATGAATCACTTCCCAAGGTGCATCTCAAAACAATTTACAATATAATGGTGTATATAAAAGTTACATATATGAAGATAGTTAAATATAAACACAATTTTAAAAACAACAGCTTTAAATATAAAAACAGTTTAAAATAACATAAACTCAATTCAGATCCAGGACAGACACCAACTGGTATAAAGATGTAATCTCATCCAACTCTTGCAGTGCAACGAAGAAGAGCCTGTTGGAGCAGGCCAATGGCCCATCTAGTCCAGCACCCTGTTATCCCAGTGGCCAGCCAGATGCCTATTGGAAACCTACAAACAGGACCCAAGCACTCCCCTCCTGCAGTTACCAACAACTGATTTTCAAGCTTTGGAGCCAAAATATAGCCATCATGGCTAGAAGTGTTCTCTTGTTCTCTCCTCCATGAATTTGAATCATGTTTAGCAGGTGTCTAAACAATGGGACGAAGTTCCAAAGGCCCAATTCTGATAAAGAACAGATTCATAATGGGATGGGATGCAGGATGCCATCTCCTGCAAAAATTCAGTGATTGATGTACGGGGTGGGATGATCCTTTAGGTATTCTGGTCCTAAGCTGTATAGAACTTTGTACACCAGTACCAATTAGGTGTTAGAAAATACATTTTTAAAATCACATTTCCATGGTCGTCATCGTCATTTTATTTTATTTTATTTTATTTTTATACTCCACCTATCTGGCTGGGTTTTCCCAGCCACTCTGAGTGGCTCCCAACAGAATATTAAAAATGTGATAAAAACATCAAACATTAAAAACTTCTAAAAGTCAGATAGTTGTCTGTTTCCTTGACTTCTGATGGGAGGGTGTCATACAGGGTGGGTGCCACTATCAAGAAGGCCCTCTGTCTGGTTATTTGTTTTTAAATTTTATTTTATTTTAGTATACTTCTAACCAGAAATACAACAAATCAAACAATTGTAAACTGCATCAGGAAAGCAATGTAGACTTCATATTTTCAATATTAGATGAATCAGAGGTACAAAGTGAATGTACCACAAAGAAAACAAGAACCGGGGATTCACAGAGGTGTAAATCAGGGGGAGTAAAGGAGATAAGACGCTTAAGGAACCCTCAAAGGGGAACATTGTAAATAAGTAACTAATGTCTCTGAATAAAATCATGTTTGGCATGCACGAGATACCCAAAGTTAGATAATCCCACCAAATAGCAGTGAAATCTTCTGAATCTGCATCTCTATGCAAAATCTTGAAATGATGAGTTAATTTCTGTAATATAGCTATATATAGCACTTTAAAAAAATATTTGTCTAGGTGGTAGCGGCATCTTTCTATCCCTGGGCAATTACCAAATGAGCTGCAGCTAATAAATGACAAGGAGCTTCAGGGCAATATCAGTGTTATTTTCCTTGAAGGGGGCGAGGCGCAGAGTGCTCCTTATTTCTGTAAGTACCTCCATTCAAAAGGAATTAATGACTGGGCAGGACCACCCAAGACGACAATGTGTTCCTATTGCTCCAGAATGCCACCAACATAGCGTATTTCCACTTTCCTTTGCTCTTCATTATCTCATCATACACCTTTCCCTGTGGCTGTTCTTTCTTTTTCAAATAATTTTTATTAGTTTTTCATACATAAATATTTATACAAAATTATACACTATTATTCATAATATACAATACAACAGAATACAACAAGCACCCAACCCCTCACCCCTTAATTATCTTAACATCCCTTTTTTGTCTTCTACTTCTGTTAGTTCTGCTGAACCCGACTTCCTCCCCCTTTCACATTTGGTTTTCTATCCTCTTTCCCTCTCATCTGCTCTTTTTCCTTTATTTCCATATATATATCCTCTTTTGTCTATATCTCCATTACTTTTTATTATTACAATTGTAGGTACAGTATTATATCAAGCCAGTTAGTGTTATTGTTGGTTTACAATATGTTTTCAGATATTCTGTAAATTTATTTCATTCTTTATAGGATTTCTGATCTTTTTGCTCTCTTACTTTTCCAGTCAATTTTGCCAACTCCATGTACTCTACCATTTTTACCCTCCATTCCTCTCTCTGTGGCTATTCATTAAATATGACCAGGTCAAACTATACAGTGGTACCTCGGGTTACAGACTCTGCTAACCCGGAAGTAGTACCTCAGGTTAAGAACTTTACCTCGGGATGAGAACAGAAATTGTGCACTGATGGTGCAGCGGCAGCAGGAGGCCCCATTAGCTAAAGTGGTACTTCAGTCAGACGACTTGGGGCTTACACTTTTCTACACTCACTGATAAGAGGTGTAAGCGAAAGCTCTAATTCAACAGAAAAGGCTTGAGTGAATCTTGAAATAATCTTTATTGGATTAACTATTGCATAAACTATTTATGGGCAGCAACTAAAGAGTGGACTGTCCGGCGAGTCACTTGTTGCTTCCTGGTGGAAGAGGTAGTTAGTTGTTCCTTCTGTACAAACACACACAAAATAATAATGATGGTGATGGTGGTGATGTCTCACTAAGAAATCTTGACATGATTTGTCCAGAAGCCACTGGGTTGGCTTGCTTTGGCAGTCAGGCCAACAATAGTAGATTAAATTTAATTAAAAGTTGTGTTGTTGCTGCTGCTGTTGTTTTTTAAAAATATAGACTTCAGAACTTTTGTTGGATGTAATCAGAAGCTGTTCATCCAAAATATTCAGACACACTGTTCAAACATCTGGATGAGTCATTTTAAAACTTGCTTTTGAACTCCTGGAGCTCCGAGCACAGCTTTATTCCTGCAAGGAATTATTATTCCTGCAGAAATCTTTATGAGCTGATTTCATATTCATGGTGGAAATGGAGGATCTGAAAGGGTGGTAAGGACCCTTCCCCTCCCAGCAGCTAGTGCATATGGTGAGCATGAAAAATATATATTTAGCTGTGGGTTTCCACATTCTTTTTTATTTAGTTTCCAGGGTATGCCCTGGAGAAACTGGCTCGGAATCTGCACACTTAATTCCTTGGAGGCTAAATGTACTATAAAGGCATTCAGTATGGCTGAGAAAAGGCAACAAGTGATTTGCAACCCACCCAGCCACAGAAAGTTGCACAGTCCTGGAGGACAAAAAATACATCTGTCACCAGATGGCATGATAGCAGGATATTTATTTCCAATGTAGCTAAAACATTCCAATTACCATTCTCATAGTTAGATATGTGTATTCTGAAAAGAGAGGAAACTTCCAGATTTTCTCAGAGTTGAGCAACAGAATTTGACTAATATTTAGCCATTGATTAGTAACTTTCAAGTATAAATAAAAAGGCTGATATTTGGCAGTGGTGGGGCATGGAGTGGAAGGGCAGGGCTCACCTGGCCAGTTTCCCTAATACTGTTTACTTGGAAGTAGAGGGGAAGGAGAGGTAATGATAAGGTCAGTGCGGGGCAAATGCACCAGGGGAATATTAATTTGACTCTACTAGTGTGTTTGCCCTGCACCAACCTTGCTGCTACCCTTCTCTAAGCAGCAGCAACATGACAGGATATCAGGTGAGTGTCACACTACCTGCTACTGATATTCAGGACTGAACCTGGGTCCTTCTGTGTACAAATGTTCTGCCACTGAGCTATGACCCCTTTCCAGGGTTCAGAGCATAAGAACTTAAGCTCTTCCTGGATGAGGCCAGTGGCCCATCTAGTCCAGTCTTCTGTTCTCACAGTGGCCACCTGGATGCCTGGGGGAAACTCTCAAGAAGGGTCTGAGTGCAAGAGCACTCTCCCTCCTGTGCTAGCTGGTATTCAGAAGCATTGCTGCCTCCAGCTGTCTATACAATGGCTGGAACATATGATAGTTATTTTCTGCTTGGTACTACTTTCTGCTGAGAATTTCTTTTCATCTGAATCTCCGCATTTTATCACAGGCCTCAACCCGCTTTTGCGATGGCTGCCTGTATTCTCATAGCAGCAATCCCAGTTTGGTTTTTCAGAGGTTTGTCCCCAGAGAGCCTCGACAGAAAGAGCAAGAGAGGAGGGGAATGGAGAGGGAAGAGGGCAGTGGAGGGAAGGAGAAAAGAGACAATCTGTAAGAAACGAGGTGAACGAGCAAACAAACATTTGTTTGCATCTGGGCAACATCTGCTGTGTCCTCCTTACAAAGCAAGCAAGAAAGAAAAACCGATACAAAACTGCTGTTTTAGCTTTATATTAGAGGGGAGAAAATGATGATTTGTAGAATCCTTGAGAGATTTGTTCTCTCATTGAACTTTTGTATTTACAGTGCGTAGCTGTTTGCTTTGTACTCAGCTATGGTCGATTAAAATACCTTTTGCGCGTGTGAAAGATACACACACCTACACACTGAGAGACTAGTTCTGTAGTGATTGGCAGTCAATCAAAGACGAGTCCTCAAAAGTGCTGAAAATACTCAATAATCAGACTGATTCACATGCTACCGTTCTTCTGAATGGTGCAGAAAAATGATTGGGGCATAAGAAGCTCCTTTCAGACTTCTTTTTTATGTGCAGATATATTTAAATTTGCAACCTTGAATTCAGAGCAGTTCCTTCTTGGCTGTTGTTATCTACTATAGTAGTAATCATACTTGGAGGTCACCCATTGAAACCAACAGACTTAAGTTATGCAGGTTCATTGAGTTCAGTAGGTGTGCCCTGAGTATGACTAAAATTGCACCTTATGTTTTGATATTATATTACTCCAAAGAGTGATTTGCTCACTGTGCTTTTGGGATTTTGTTTTGTTTTGCTTGCTTCTTTGTTTTGATTTTGTTCCCCACTGTTCCTAAAATGAAGCTTTCTCTGAGCTGTTAGCAGCAAAACTAATGAAAAGCACATGTAAGCCTGTGCAATCTTCATTTAATGAATTTTCTTTACAGCAGTCTTTTGTAACCTAACTTTATGATCCTCTCGAGCGGAGACTGCTAATAATAAAAAAATTGCACTAAATTGCAGTACTTTATAAGACACAAAACATATCTTCCAAGAATTGGATTGATGGATCAGATTTAATTTTTTACAAGAAAAATCTTTTTAATACGATTCAAAGCTGAAGTTGAGTTCTGATGGGGTGACAAGCAACGTCAGTTTTAAGCTTTTTATTGCTGCTGAATGGTAAAGAATTCATTTCTTCTTGGGGAAGTGGAGGAACAGCACCCTGAAATATGATTGAAACGATGTAAGAGGTGTTGGTTTTAGCTCTGCACATCATTCATCTAGCTCTCTCCTCCCCTAACCCACAACAGGATTCTATTAGACTGGTACTCCACCATCTATTAATTCCTAACCTTGTTGATGAAACTCGTGATGAGAAAGCGCCATAGCTTCATGATAGGCCATCTGCTTCTCATGCCGAAGGTCCCAGGTTCATCCCCCCAGTATCTCCAAGGCTGGGTATGACCTCTCTCTAAAATCATGGAGAGCTGCTGCTAGTCAGTATTGACCATACTAGAGTGGTCCGACTCGGTATAATAAAGCAGCTTCCCAAGTTTCTATGTAAAGCAGGCATACCCAAACTGCGGCCCTCCAGATGTTTTGGCCTACAACTCCCATGATCCCTAGCTAACAGGACCAGTGGTCAGGGAAGATGGGAATTGTAGTCCAAAACATCTGGAGGGCTGAAGTTTGGGGATGCCTCATGTAAAGGATAATCCCCTAATATGAAATATCAATGTATTATTTCCCTGCAACAGTGGTCTTCAGCCAGTCCAGGTCTGTGACACACCTTTGATCCCCAAGCTGAAACATGGTGGGACCTAGTTTCTGATATATACTTTAAAGTGCTAATAAAGCATGTTATTCATCCAAAAAAATTGTCAATTCACAGAACAATATGCATAACATTACTTCAGCATGAAAAATGAAAGCCAGTCCTGCAATGTGGCTAGAGAAAGGAATGAGCATCTAGTTGGACAGAAATATGTATCATATTAAAAAATGGCTTATTTATGCCTTTCTCCTGCGTTCATGGAAATTGATGAAATGAGCATCTCAGAAGAAGTCCTAGTCCAGGCACGCATGGAGTGCTCCTTTGGTCTGGCCAGCCTAAGCTGCAGTCGGACAAGGCAGCAACAGCTTTGCTGCAACCATCTGGTTAAGGACCTATGCCTCACAGCTTGCCAGGTTCTCTAGGGAATGCTTTGACTCCGAACTAGTTTAAAACAACACATATTTCATCTGAGGCTTTCCAAAATCTGGAAATTACAATCCTGTAGAAAGACTCATTGGATGTATTATTACATAGATCTGGGGAGGTCCTGAACTTATCCAACTTTTGCCTGATGCAGTGCAGCATCAGTCAAGGTTGGAGGGACAGGGAGGGGGCATGGTATTGGGGTGCACTGGCAATGGGAGGGTGTGGTGGAGGTGGGGTTTGCCTCAAATGGCAAAGCATCCCAGGCCAGCCCTGATTGGTCGCCCTGATTGATGACCTTGATCAGGAGAGAGACAAGGGTAACACAACCTGTCTGGTTCTCCTTGATCTGCCAGTGTCCGTTGGCATCATTGCCCATGGTGTTCTTGAGTAGCACTCACGGAGCTGGGAGCCGAAGGAGTGGTTCAACTCCAACCTTCACCATTGTTACAGAAAAGTATTACTAAGAGATTGTTTATTGGCTTTTCAGCAGTCAAGGTCCACAAGGGTCCATACTGTCTCCTATGCTATTTAGCATCTACAGTGGTACCTTGCTTCTCAAACTTAATCCATTCCAAAACCAAGGCACACTTTCCCATAGAAAGTAATGCAAAATGGATTAATCCGTTCCAGACTTTAAAAAACAACCCCTAAAACAGCAAGCAACATGAATTTTACTATCTAACAAGACCATGGATCCATAAAATGAAAGCCATAAACAATGTACTACAGCCACACAATCAATCAATCAATCAGTAGCTGAACTGGGTTCCACATAGTCACAAGAACAAAACAAAGAAGAGCCTCAAAAACAAACACAAAATAAATAGCAAAAACAGACAGACCTCAGCATAACACTCAAAACGGAAGTGTGGCACTCAAATCGGAAGCATAACACTCAAAATGGAGCATGTTTGGCTTCCAAAAAATGTTCGCAAACCGGAACACTTACTTCTGGGTTTGCAGTTTTTGGGTTCCAAGTTGTTTGAGTACCAAGGCGTTTGAGAACCAAGGTACTACTGTATATGAAACTGTTGGGAACATTCAGGGATTTGGAGCACTGTGACATGGCGTGCTCTGGTCCATGGGGTCATGAAGAGTCGGACACGACTAAACAACAACAACATCAGCATACTGGTGACATGCCTCCATAGCTGTCAACCCTCCCTTTTTTGCGGGAAACTTCCTTATTCCAAGCCACAGCTATCAACCTTCCCCTTTTTTGCTGGAAATTCCCTTATTCCAGCACCGTTTCCCACTGCTATCCTGCATTGTTAGATATACCGTAGACTGTCCCCGGGAAGGTGAGGCTGCTGATCCCTTATTTTCAAATCTGAAGTTGACAGCTATGTGTGCCTCCCCCCCTCCTCTCTCTCCCCCTCTCCCTCTCCCTCTCCCCCCCCCCATTCCATCAGAATACATAGAGGGTGTGAAGGGGTTGGACAGATGTCTGGAAGCAGCTGGCTGGCAGCTGTAGTCCAAAGCATCTGGAGTATGGCAGGTTGGAAATGGCTAGTATACTCAGTGGGGTTATGAAAGCGTGCTTTATTTTGATGGGTAATGAAAGTATGTTGAGAGTAACAGAGAGGGGTTTGGGAGTCTCTGCATTCATTTCAAGCTGTGCTGCGCTGCACTGTGTTGACCAATATTGTTACCCAGGATTTTAAAGAACTCTGGAGCTTCACGTCCTCCTAATTTTCCCTGCCCATTCTGAACAAGTAGCTTTGTATAAATTTTCCCTACTGTCACTGCAACTTTTTTGAAGATTTTCTATGAAAAATGAAAAGGATATTAATATGTGCCAGGCCAATAAACACGGCAAAATATTGCAGAGCTATATGCCATACATCATTGTTATTTTTTATGTAATTGCTTTCATAATAGACATAAAATGTAATTAGAAAAAATAATTGCCAAGATTTAATTCAGCCTAGGAGTTGTTCGAATGAGTTGGAGTCTTATATAGGGCTTCTAGAAATTCTATCCTGCTCCCCACCCCCACCGCAAAAGGAGATATCCTGATTTAACAACTAGAAAAGTTTGTATAACCTACTTTTTGAAGTATTTTTCATATTACTGATCTAAGATACTGCAGTAAGAAGAATGCCCCTAAAACATATATCAGTGTTAGGCTTGAGTACAGCTTCCACATTCTAGTACACAACTGTACTACAGAATCAGGTCAGAGCAAATTTCCAACCTATACAAATCCTATCATAAGAACATAGAGATGCAAAAATAATATGAAGGTAGAATGCAATTCTAACCCCCAGAAGAACTTCACCGGAAGAAGGGACATGCCTGCTGTAGGGGGGCCCAGTACTCCTTTGGAAAATTCCATTGGTAGATCTACCATTGGTGTGGTGTTTCTGGCAATGATAATTGGTGTTAGGATGACAAGTGCGGCATTTCAGAGTCAGGTCAATATAGCCTTGATTTTGTTGAATCCAAAGCTTCTTCATCTTCCCGAGGAGCACTTACCACCTTTTCCAACCTCCAGGAAAGATGGAGGTGGTTAGGGAGCTCTGCCTGCCAGGTTCTGTTTCCAAGGAGTATCTCACTCCTTGGAGATTGGGGTGCATGCAAAAATATGATATTACCTTAACATTTTGTCTACATTTTGTCCAACATCTGGACACAAATTGCTAAGGATAATACTAGTGGTGGCCTGCAGTGATTTAAAATACTGATTTGGAAAGATTGTAAAGCAGGCCAATATTCTGAGTTAAAAAGTCCTACCCCACTCCAGTAGTGCTTATGTAGCTCAGATTTTAAATCAAGCCAAAGAACTCTTCCCTTCTTCCATCTGCTCACTGGCTGTGAAACAGCAAGAATTGAGGTCTTCCTGCCTCCTCTTTCCTTCCCTCCATTGCAGACAGAGCACTGTTACATCTGCTTCACATGTGCCAATAATTCTGTGGGATGTCATTTTCCATGCGGAGAAATCTACATTTCCCAACATTCCTGAAGCTGCCACAACAGCTTGGATAGATGCAGTTGGCAATATACAGATATAGAAGTCCAATCAAAATGTACGGGGAAAGGCAAGAATGGCATTTGCGGCACTATGTGACATCTCACACAATTCATCATTATGTGATTGCACATTCAATTCTATCAAGCAAGTAGCTCGTGGGTGGCAGACAAGTGACTTGGAAGTAGTTTTATCACTTTGCTGCAATAATGACCTTAGTTAATAAACTGGAAATGAATTCTAGCCTGCCATTTAAATGTTCTAATAAAAATAATGTAAAGGTACTTTGGAATTTCATGCCAACACATTTCACGTCCAATGATGGGTGAACACACTCGTCTTCATTTTGATTTGGAACTGGGCTCAGCACACTAAAGAATGCCAAAATAAGATAAAAATAACTTAGTTCTGAGCCCTATTTGAACCCTGTTGCATTACTAATGAAAAAATCAGGAGCACACACTCTGACTCCTCTCCAATTGGATTTAAAAAGCCCTCTTACCTGGCTCATGTAAATGGGGGAATTGATCGTGTCTGCCACATTTCTTTTTCCTCCTTTCACCTTTTCCTTCCTAACTCACCTCCTCCTCTGGTGCTTGGCATGCTACCAAGGCAGTATCCCGGGTACCTAGACCATTGGATTTTTTTCTGAATGCATAGCATTCAACAGGGATGCCAACATGAATAAAATATTGTGGCGGCCCAGGTAAGCCCCACCCTGCAAAATCAATCACACGTTGCAGTGCACACAGACACCATTTGCATGTGAATGCCCATCAACTTTGTGGGGGCCTGGCCCCCTAAAATATTATATCGTGGGGCCAAAGCCCCCACAGCCCCTAGGGATTGGATCCTATGGGATTAAATTACTAAACACCAGAGAGGAAGAGAGTAAACTCTGTCCTTAAGTAAGGGGAGGCAGTTCTTTTCCAGTTCAGTTTATATAATCCAAACCAGAGAAGAATTAATCTAGTACTGAATGCTGACATTTATATTTATATTACTATACTGACTTTTTTGTTGCATCAGTGACAGGTGTCATAAATTGTGAACCAAACTTTGTATTTCTGAGAAGTTCCTCTCAGACGTAGGAGGAGTTAGTGCCTTCATTTTCATACATGCTACAGCAATGAGTAGATATCTTGTAAAAAATGAAACAAACAACTAATTAGATTAATGCATGGACATTTTGAACTGTTGGTTTCAATGGCATACTGTGTTGAGCCCTACATACAAAGTTCATTATTTATGACAAGTTTAGTATGCATGTATGGTGATCTCAACAAAAGTTAATTAGCCAGGAATGCTAGAACAATTTCAGATGACTTCTGAACTTCTTGTTTATTTAAGGCTAAACTATAAGAGCAGTTGTAGCTGTACTGTGTGTTCAACGCCTGCATATGAGAAGCTCGTTTTCCCCCCTTGATGCATGAACACATAGCACAGCAGATCATCATGAAGCCTGGGAAATAATGTGTGCTATCACATACTCCCACCCAGCATTCTGAAGTTAACGTTTTGACACTACATTTTCTTGCAGGTCTGTTGCTACGCTTGTCCAGAAAACTATGCTTACTTGGCAGTAGCTATTCTGGCAAAAGTGTCAGGGAAATGCAGCATCTGACAGCACATTCGGTACTTTACTGATGTTCTTTAAAGTCATACACCTGTTTGTAGGCTTTTTACATTTCCATTCTATGCACTAGTTTCTTTAAACTTATTTCAAAGATAATATAAAGGCAAATCAAAAGCGAGTTTGCAATCCGTAGCTAACATACTGCTAGGGAATAAACCTTGCTGAACTCAGTGTGATTTGCTTCCAAGTAAACCTGTTTAGGATTACACGGTTTATAATATATGGAACAAGACAGCCAAGGGCACGTATCCCAAGTTCCCTCCTGCCAATGATGGCTTAGGCGTTCAATCTATATTTGCTTTTTGTGAATGGACAATATAATCAATTCCACTGGCAATTACCTGGTATCTCTGGAAAAGCCTTTTATTTTATTTTTTAAAAAAATCCTTGCTTCATTGCTTTTGGAAAAATAGCGTGCACACACAGTGGAGTTTTTCAAAGTTCAGAAACATGTGACTTCTGTAAGTCAGCTTTGGAATAAATGCATCATTAGAGTTGTGGACATCAAGTTCTTTTTCCTTCTGCCTTGTGTACACAGAGACTTAGTTCTGCCGTAATTATGAGATTTGCTCGTTCGCTCTGTTTCAGTAGAGACAACTACAAAGAAGCCATTTATGGTTTTTCATGCAATCTAGACAGTGTGTTCCTATTAAATATGAATGAAAGTAATTTTTGAATTTGTTATGCTTTGCCATTTATTTCTTTCAAACTTATGAACTAATTAAAATAGGCATTTTTTAATATAATAAAAGCAAACAAACTTTGTGGCCTGCTTCAACTCCATTGTAGTTGTTGTATTAGAGAACACACAGTGAAAGTAGTCCATAGATGTTACCTTCCTCCATAGTCTTCCAGCAGTAAATGAGTCTGGTGTGTTGGAGAGACTGTGGAGAAACTGGGTCATATATACATGTGCTGGATATGTAGGGCTATACAGGTGTTCTGGGGAGAGAGATTCAAAACTGTGGGAGGCAGCAAACTAATAAATAGTGATCTAAAATTGCTTTATTATCAATCTTTGAAGAACATGCTAGGGATTCCATGATTTACTCTGCAAGTTGATATGACCACAGTGGTGAGGATAAATGTGGCAAAACCCAAAAGAGTCTGAGCAAGCAAATGATTGTGGCATGAATTGATCAACTATGGCAAATTGGTCTCATGTAAAATATTACAGCTCAACTAAAAGCACTAAGGGGCTAAAAAAAAGATACATTTCATGAACAATGGTACTGTTTTCTCACTTTGCAAACAAGTGAAACTCGGTTGTTGCTACCAGATACTCTATGGAGAGAATTTGAGGGACAGCACTGGGGGGGGGACCCAAGGATCTCATTCCTGCACTTGCCCCCATTTCTGAACTCCAGTTTTGCACACCACGCAGGGACCGATCCTTCAGTTTACAAAGGCAGGAAAATGAGATCCCACCATGGAGAGGGCCCTGTCCCTGGTAGCCACTAGACTTACCTAAAGTGAGTTTCAGAGGTGAATTTGGAGTTTCCTGCTCATGAGGAATACCTGAGGAACATTGAGAAGAAAGGCTCAATGACAGTAGGTAAGGAGACAGGTCTTACACATCCCAAATAGAAATCTGTTCACTGATGTTGACTGATGATTTTATTGAATGTTTATTTTCTGAAGATGAGACAGGGCTGGACTACCTGCACAGCCCCAAATTATGTTTCATATGTCTTTGTCGGATTATAGCATATCTTGTGTTTAGTCAAAGACAAAGGAAAACTTTCTACTTCAGTACTGATAAAGTAGATAAAGGGGGCCATGTTGATGCATTACTAGTGAATAAAAGTCCTTCATACCATAATTATTTTACTTTCCACTTCCCACCTTTTCCCTAAATACACTTCTTGGTTGAATGCAATTAATCCATAATGACTTTCTTGCAGCACACCATAATTAGCTCCTGCTCTTTGATTTTTCTTCCAATTGTATATTTCACATTTAATCAACATTTATTTATGTTTAAAGGCACCTAACTAAATCTCCAGGGTGCTAATGTATTTGAATTAAAAATATACTTATTTGATTATTTATATTTGTTTCCGTTTTACCATGCAGCTGCTTCTGTGAGATATGTAGGGTCGGGGTAATGAATTTAGGAGTGGAACGGTATTGTATTCGCTTGTTATGCTGACTGTTGCAAACAACAAGCAAAATGACCCTCACTATTGGATTAATTGCTCTGCAATGACATTCTGTCACATTGGATATGGCAAACGGGGTCTACTGTTTTTCTTCTGCATGTACAAACTCATTCACCCTAGGAAGATCTATTGTTACTTCCTTTAGTACCAGTATAAGATAAGAAATGGTCAAAGTGGCTTGGGGAATTATCCTAGAATTGAGACAGTTTAATATTCTACTATTATGTTCTCTTCAGGTAGGCAAGCAAAAGTTCACATTTGCTTGCTACTTGGGATCCTCTGGACATAAGGTCTAATAAAGCGGGGGGGGGGGAGGTCCCCTAGTTTGGCATATGAAGCTGTTTTCTGTGGACCCTGATGACCTGCCAATCAGATGGTGCTATTAGATGTCACATGTCAATCATTTGTATCACGGAATTGTAAAGTTGGAAGGGACATCAGGGTCATTTAGTCAAACTCTAGATCTTACTCTGGCTTCCCCAATGTCTGCTAACATGTTATATTTAAGCTGCATCTGGATGAGTGATGGTCTTGAATCAAGCTTGGTTTGTTTAGCAATTTCCTCCGGACCAGAAAAAAACTCAATCACTTCACAATCATGCTCCAAATCTCTTTCCATTTTAATGACTCTGGAGGCCTTGAAAATGGTTTGCCAGGTTTATGGGATGCAGGGCTGCCTGTAGGCATCCAAAAATCACAATTCCTGGGAGGTACAGATTTCCTCGAGCATCTTCAAATTCAACGACTTCATGCTTTTCCAACATTTACATGCAACATTTACTTCAGAAGAAGAAGAAGAAGAAGAAGAAGAAGAAGAAGAAGAAGAAGAAGAAGAAGCCTTTTGCAACAGCCAAACACCTGACATTTTCTTTTTTTCCTCTTTGCTGTCCATCTATTCATCATAACTTTGTTTTCTTTACAGAGCGGGGTGGGGTGGGGGTAGAACTGGTTTCAAATTCACAAGCATTGTCTTGGAAGAAGTGGACATAAGCATTGTGCCTTGCACCCTGCCTGTGAAAAATCAATAGTGTTTAGGTTCCTTTTATGAAATAAATGGCACTCTCCAGAAGAGTAGCAGCAAGCTCTTCAAGAGTAGAACCACTTTAAAGACAAGCACATTTCGCACAACCTAGACATTTAAAGACGGTTGCTATAGCTGCAAGTATATGAGTTCATCTTCCCCCTTCCTATAATAAAAACCATTAGGGATGTTGCTCAGGAACTACAATTTCCCCTGAAATACTTCCACATGTGGCTTCTCACACAGCTCTTCCCAAATCATCTACTTTTGGAGAAGGCTTTCAATTTTAGACTGCCTGCTCAGGAAGCATTAACCTAGGAACCTCTGTGCTTGGGAGAGAATTTTGGGTTATATTTTGGTCTGTGCGCTCCATGGACAAGTTCATTTCTGCCCCATGTGAACTGAAGGTACAGGTACTATATCCAGTGCCAAATATAAGAAGTTTTAAAACTAATTTGAATGGGTTCAGAAGAGGGCAATAAAGAGCAATATGGAAAAGAAGCTGGAGAAGGTGGAGCTGGTGGTGGTCTTGATAATGCTCTTCAAGTACCTGATGGGCTGTCACATAGAAGAGGGGACAAATTTCTCTGTTGGTGCCCCAGAGAAAAGGACTAGATTCTAGCATGCTTCAGTTACAGGAGGGATTGTTTCAGTTCAACATCAGCAGAAACTTAAAGGTTAAAGCAATTGGACAGTGGAACCAATGAGGTGGTAGGATCTTCTTCACTAGTGGTCTAGAGCATATGTTGGACAGAAATAGGTTAGTTCTTGATTGAGCAGGAGGTTGGACTACATACCTAGAAGTACCCATCCAATGCTATGATTATATGACACTCAACAGTCCATTCATTGAAAAACATTGATTATGGTGAACTGGCTGCCATATCTCATATTCTTACTAAGTAATCCAAGGAACCTCAGGATTCCCAGAATGCAGTTAGAAAACCAGTTCACTGTTTTATCTCAGAGGAATGAAGGGATAGTGTATATAATAACTGGCATTAGGGTAATGTTATGAAAAGTAAGACAAAGTACTGTACTTTGCTGTATACTTGAATAGTTGATTCAGGTAGGTAGCCGTGTTGGTCCGATGCAGTCAAAATAATAATAATAATAATAATAATAATAATAATAATAATTAATAATAATTAATTGTCCAGTAGCACCTTATAGACCAACTAAGTTTGTTCTGGTATAAGCTTTCGTGTGTACCTGAAGAAGTGTGCATGCACACAAAAGCTTATACCAGAACAAACTTGAATAGTGCTACTGAAGGAAGTAGAGTTATTCCAGTTTGAGAATTGTGGTCTCTGTATGTCCTGGTTAAAGGGGGGGGGGCGGACAGAATGGGCCTTTACTACAATGGCATCAAACTCATTATACGTTTCATGTGTCATCTAAATGAGCTGTGAAAATAACTTGTGTCCTGGGTTATCAGAACCCCAAACGAGAAGCATCAATAAGATATTAAAAGTAATGAAAGGAGACTTCCACCCACACATTCTCCAGCAAATTTACTTCATTTAACTCAGACAGATGTAAAGATAGTAAAGAACCCACCATTACAACGCAAAGTACTCCAAAGCAAGATGACAATGTTTTCTTTCCCCTTTTCTTTTCTTAATTAACATATTTATTGGTTTGGTGGTAGGGCTGTGCTAAAATTTGAAGTCTGCTCATTTCCCAGAAAGTTAAATGACAGTGAGCCTTAATGAGTGTTCACAAACACTACGCTTCATAAAGACAGTCAGGATGCAGAAAGACAGTTGTTCATGCTGCCACGTGTGAAGAGAACTTTAGAAGACTCGTACTTCATTTTGTCAGGGGGGACGTGGAATCGATAGATAAAATTTTTATAAGCTGCAACTAGCACATAGAACTAGCACATGCTGAGATAACAAAATTCCAGAATCTTGGGGCCCTGAGGGCCATCTAGTCCAACCCCTTGCAATGCAGGAATCTCAACTAAAGCATCCATGACAGATGGCCAGCCAACCTCTGCTTAAAAGCCTCCAAGGAAGGAGAGTCCACAACCTCATGAGGGACTCTGTTCCACTGTCAAACATCTCTTACTGTCAGAAAACTCCTCTTGATGTTTAGTCAGAATCTCCTTTCTTGTCCATTGGTTAGGGTCCTACTCTCTGGAGCAGGAGGAAAAAAAGCTTGCTCCATCTTCCATGTGAGCACACTTTAGATGTTTGAATATGGTTATCATAGCTCTTCTCAGTCTCCACTTATCCAGGTCACACATACCCAACTCCCTCAACCATTCCTCATAAGGCTTGGTTTCCAGACCCTTGATCATCTTGGTCTCTCTCCTTTGCACAAGGTGTTACTGTGGGTACATACATGTGCAATTGTGCATGTATACCTGACTGACTGGGAACTTAAACTAAGAGTCATAGTGCACCATAGGGAATTTCATTCTTACATGGGGATGGGATAGCAATGATGGGATGAGCAACAAGATGGAGCTTAAGCTAAAACAATAGGCAGTTTGTTCCAAAATAACAAAATAAAAAATAGGAACATTAATTAGATGAGCTGGGGGGGCATAGGTCCTTTGTCTACATGTTTCAGGGGTGCAAATTTGACAACTAAACTATATTTAATTTAAAAGAGTATTATTTCATTCTTCCAATCAAGAGTTGTATTCTTATAACCAAGCCTTGCTTCTCAGTTGCACTATGTCCATTTTGCATGCTTATTGCAGTCCTGGTTCACATGTAATGTCCAACTATGGTTTAAAATTATGAGGAAGTTGACTTTTCACTAACCATAGTTATGACTAATGGCAGTTTTTCTGGGATGAAGATCACAGCAAGCTATGGCTGCTCTAGAATAGAAACAAAAGCCTCCAAATTCTTCCTCATTGAAGGGGCAAGTGGGATGGGCTGGTCAGGAAGTCTGAGACTTGTTGCAGCTCAACCTTGCAATGCCAAACCATGGTTTACCTATACATCCATATGCAGCCATAAACTTGTCTACTACTACTGGAAATTTCCAGATAAGCCTTAAGGAAGGACAGAACTCAGTATCCTCATACAAATTCATATACGAAGGGTATATTTGAATGTGCAAGGAACAATAGAACTGTATTCAGATTGTTGAGCTTTAGCTTATGTTGTGTTTCTTCCTCTAACCCAAAATAATAAGTGGTTCATTTATACCCTGAAGCATAAGATCATTTCTACTAGAAGAAAAGATGAATGATAATATTCTTGAGCACAGCAAGAGGGGATTTATGCTCTTGGTTTCATTTAAAAGTGGTGGGAGTTTTGTGAATAACTCACTACATGTGTCTTGTTAAATTCTCTTCTCTGTCTCATAACAGTAGAAAATCATTTTAAGTTATTAATCTGCTTGTTACAGATAAATGTAACAATCTAATAAGCACTAAGAAGGAGTTTGTCCTGTTATAATAAAGGGCAAATATGTAGTCAATCAGATAAAAATGTTCCCGTTTTTCTGAAATTGCATTTTCAGATTTGTGTGCAGGATGATAAACCTATGCACTGAAACAAAAATATTTCCTATCTGAGATCCGCTGCTGCTATTTGAAGCCAGTATTCCTACAAAGGGTCTTTAAACCTGTATCATTTTCAGCCATCAATCTGTAGCATTTCCTCTCTAACACATTATTTTGTTTTTCTTTTTTAGAAAAGATACACACACACCCCAAGACAAAAAAGACTTAGTTCTAAGGAACTATACATAGTACATGCATATTAACTAAATATAGGAAATACTTAAAAGGTGGTTATTAAAGCTGTGGAGAATTCTAAATTTTAAAAGCAGGGAATATTTTATTTGAACTGTTTTAAGTGTGGCGTAGCTGGATTTGTCATACTAACTTCATAGAGTTTCCAATGAGTTACTAAAGGTTCCTATACTCTGGCTTTGTTTTAAAATGGTTACCTTAACTAATACTTTAACAAGCAATATACTCGTATAAACCAAGGTGCTTTTCAGAGCTGGATGATTGATTGGTAACATAGGAAGGAGATGCAGGTCCTGGGCCAGTTCTCGAATCCAAGTTCAGCCATTCATTCATTAGCTTTGGGCAAATTACTAGTATTCTACCATTGCTGTAATGACCAGAAATGGAAGCTTCCAAACAAGGGTTCAATCCGACATAGAATTAAGGGTGCTTAAGTCTCTTGATTTCAGTAGGCTTCATTAAGCATGATCTGTGTTTATAAGTAGCCAAAATCATTATTTGTTGTTTGCTTAGTCGTTTAGTCATGTCCGACTCTTCGTGACCCCATGGACCATAGCACGCCAGGCACTCCTGTCTTGCACTGCCTCCCGCAGTTTGGTCAAACTCATGTCCGTAGCTTCGAGAACACTGTCCAACTATCTCATCCTCTGTCATCCCCTTCTCCCAGTGCCCTCAATCTTTCCCAAAACTCCATGGACAAAGACAACAGGCATACAAAATCATTATGCAGTTGATTAAAAAAAAAGATCGCAGATCACTCATGATTTGTTAAATGCATATTTTGTGAGGCTGATATTGTGCTTTTCTGGGAAACAGGGAGATCTCTAATCTGTGGTTTCTATGACTTCTTTCCAGCATGCTGCTTCATTTTGTTTTGTGAAATGCCATTTTACTATGAGATATGAAATATCCTGGGGGCTTCAAATGTCTTCATGCATATAGGTTTCCAGTCAAGAAAAGGAGAAAAAAATGTGCCCCTTTATATTTCAATATTCCCTTGCACTGGTATTGCATTTAAGGGCCAAACTATGTTAAGCACAATAGTTAAAAATAGGAGAGGCTAACCTTTGGCCTTCTAGATGTTGCTGGGCTACAAGTCCTGCCACCACTGACTGTTAGCCATGTTAACTGATGGGAGCTAGAGGTCGACAACACCATGCATACTTTTGAAAAACAAGAAATCTTTAATAAAAATATGTTTAATGGGGGGGGGGAGAGACCAAAATCTATAGGGCCATAGGTCTGCGACTCCACCCCTGTGTTTTTTTAAATGACTAGAACCTGCTCTATCTCTTTCTTGACAAAGAGCTGTTTTTGGATTGTGCTCATGGTGTAAAGAGAAAGGGTTTAGCTCGATACCCTTTTCTCACTTAGCTCCAGAATCTCTATTTGCAGCAGGTAGTATCTTTTGGGGACAAAACAGCAGCTTTCAAGATGGGGAAATTGAATGGGGCTCTGCTCGTGTTCCAATCTCCCTATGGATTCTACCCCCATCACTGCTTTACGATAAAAACAAAAGCAATACTTGGATTCACCTGGGTAGATTAAATAACTCAGTGATTACTTGTCACTCTGTATTACTGTGTGCATGACCAAATTAGAATATAAGGTTGAATATATATTCATGTTGATTGCCTTGTTATGTGCAACTATTATAAGATACATATGAGCACAGGTATATTGTTAATTCATATGGCAAATACATAAAATTGTTGTTGGTGTTTTTCTTTTTAAAAACCCTTTGTTCTGCATCGTATTTCTAACTTTCCAACGTTTTTGAGCATGTTGTATTCCCAACATCCACACAAATGCCATGGTAGGTTGTGCATAACAGTAATAATTTATGCCACAATCTCAATAATAGCCTTAATTTTGCATATTGTGTAATGGGCAGAAATGATGCAGTTGAATACTCAACATCTTGCACACTTGGAGAGTTATGAGCAAGTTTTTTTTTAACAAGCAGAGGCAACACTGACAATCTTTCTCCTCACCTCTGCAAGGTCTACTGTTGATGTGAAATTGACAATAAGAAAGTATGATCACTTTTGAGTACCTATGGCGGGGGGGGGCATAGATGCTTAAAAGAATAAACTAATAAATGCTGAGAGGACATATAGATACTAATCCCCAACCCCCATGAATCAGATTATAATAGTCTCAGACCTGGTTTACCCTTGCAGGGCCCTTATAGCAAAGATGTGGTTTTTGCTTCTGCAGTAGAAAATCACAGGTATTTGCAGCAATCTCAATCTAGCCTGTGTACTCTTGAATCACAATTGATTAGTTGGAGCTTTGTCCTTTTATCTAGCTTCGTGGTAGCACCATCATTCTGATAAAAACGGATGCTTGTACAAGGCTGGGGTAAGCCAGCGGTTCTGGTAGGTGAGTTGACAGATTGATGCTGGATTTGGAAAGGTGGGGACATAAACTTTACAAAATGAAGTGTGTAATCCAGCTGTGAGAGTACAGAACAGGTGCTAAATAATAATGATGAAAAATAAATAAATGTCCTAGCTTTGTATTTTACAGTGGGAAGTTGGGCGGTGGAGTGTGGGGAGGAGGGGTGCCTGATTCCTTTTTTTTTTTGTGCTGCAAGGCAGCTGATTTTATTTAAAAGACTGTGGTGGCTAGAACACTATCTCATTTTTATTTGCTTTTAAATTGCCTGATTTGAAAACCAATTACTCCACTTTTGACAGAATAATTGGAAATAGAGAACTCTTGACTCTTTCCTTAGGTAGGTAAACAAAGCAACAAAATATAAGCTAATTGGTTGAGAGGAAGCTCTATCTTTTATCCTCTTTTGAAATTTGAAAGTTGCCTCTGATGTGTTTTTGAACAAGGGGCTCCTATATAAGTAGTCACCCCCCCCAATGTTCCATTGTTTGAGCAGCACTTTAATCCTATACCATCCCACCTTCTGAAACGGAGCATCAATGAAACTAAAACATAAATAAAAGCACCAATTAGCCATTACTACCATAAAACACTCTCCATCTTCTTGTCACACAGGGTGTAAAAAGTACCTCTAATTGCAACCGAAGAATTGGGGGGGGGGCATCTATTGTGCTCTTCAAGGAGGGGACAAATGGAGGAAGCTCCAGGTCGGTGTTTTGAGTGGTTTATTCCTCATGATACTGCTCCAAAAGTAGTACATTAATTCTTATTTCTATTTAAATTAAAAGTTATCTTAGGTGAGCTGAGGTTCTTGTGGGTAGTAATGATATAATTCATTACGAGGTCTTCTTCTTCTTCTTTGGCGATTACTCGTAGCCGAGTAAGATTGTCTTCCGTAAACACGGTTTTAACAATGAGTCCGTAAGTGACTGTGGAGGCCAATTCTGCATCCGCACATCCTTCCACAGTGGGGACATTGATTTCCGGGTGGGAGTTGATCACAGTGTGGATTTGTGAAGTGTGCCTTCCTCTTAGAATGTTTCTCCCTTGCGTCCTGAGTTCAAGTGTCTTCAAAGCCCATGACACCTTTGGTAAAGGCTGTTCTCCAACTGGAGCGCTCGCAGACAGTGTTTCCCAGTTGTCGGTGTTTATACTACATTTTTTTAGATTTGCCTTGAGACAGTCTTTAAACCTCTTTTGTTGACCACCAGCATTACACTTTCCATTTTTAAGTTCAGAATAGAGTAGATGCTTTGGAAGACGATCATCAGGCATCCGCACAACATGCTCAATTCAACAAAGTTGATGTTGAAGAATCATTGCTTCAACACTGGTGATCTTTGCTTCTTCCAGGACACTGATATTAGTTCACCTGTCTTCCCAAGCGATGTGTAAAATTCCGCAAAAACAAGTTAGAGATGAGCTTGCGGTATCTCCAAATCTCGGAGAGTTGTGTACAGCTATTAACCAAATGAAAACCAACAAAGCCAGCGGACCTGATGGGATACCTGCCGAAATCTTCAAAGTGGGCGGAATTGAACTTACACAACAACTTCAGAAGCTCATCGAAAAAATCTGGGAAAGAGAAGAAATCCCAGCAGACTTTAGGGATGCCAAAATTATCAATCTCTTTAAAAAAGGTGACAGAACTGATTGTGGAAACTATCAAGGCATCTCTTTATTAGCTGCGGCTGGCAAAATTCTTGGAAGGATCGTAGCAAGCTGTCTCGTAACAATATCCGAGGTGGCCCTTCCTGAATCCCAAAATGGTTTTTGGCCCTCTAGGGGGACAGTGGACATGGTTTTCACCACTCGACAACTTCAAGAAAAATGCAGAGAGCAAAACCAACCCCTGTATATGCCATTTCTTGACCTGACTAAGGCTTTCGACACTGTAAATCGTAATGCCCTGTGGACTGTCCTTCTGAAAATTGGCTGCCCAGATAACAATATGACAGCAACAATTACGAGGTATGCACAAAGCCACAAAGGAGTACTGCGATGAGCTGGGTCCAAGACTACACTCTGCAGGGAACACAAGGTTGCATAATTGTATGACACCACTAGCTGTCACATTTGTGAAGGCCAAATGGCAAAACAACTTCCTACATAAAAACAACTTGGATGCTAAACCCCAAAGGGCAAGCATTAAGATGGAAGGAGGAATCAGCAGATCTTCTGATCGTTCCCTTGGCTCAAGCATTTCTGCTGGCCAGACAGAAAGATCCGCCCCCCTCGTGCAATGTTCGGGGGGGGGGGGTTCCATAGCTGCCAAGTTTTCCCTTTTCTCGCGAGGAAGCCTATTCAGCATAAGGGAAAATCCCTTAAAAAAAGGGATAACTTGGCAGCTATGGGGGTCCTGACACTCCAAGTGGATTGGGGAGATTAGAGGGGGGAAAGCTCCTTTGTGCCAGCAGGAGTCCTTCCACTAGCATGCCAGATTCACTGAATTTGGGCCTAATAATATTACTACCCTGTTTCTCATATTTTAAGACATACCCATAAAATAAGCCATAGCAGGATTTTTAAGCATTCAAGGAATATAAGCCATACCCCGAAAATAAGACATAGTGATAGGCGCAGCAGCAATGCCGGCCGCGGCAGGAGGAGGAGGAAAAAAATAAGACACCCCCTGAAAATAAGCCACAGTGTGTTTTTTTGAGGAAAAATATAAGACGGTGTCTTATTTTTGGAGAAACACGGTATATGGGTCATCATCTGTGAAAAAAGCATTAACATTAATGTGCAATTACATATCATCTATGAAAAAAGCAATGCACAATTACACAGTCATTTATATAGGGTATCAAGCTTTTATATTATAAGGTAAAGATAAAGGGACCCCTGACCATTAGGTCCAGTTGTGACCGACTCTGGGGTTGCGGCGCTCATATCTCGTTATTGGCCAAGGGAGCCGACATACAGCTTCCAGGTCATGTGGCCAGCATGACAAAGCCACTTTCTGGCAAACCAGAGCAGGACACGGAAACACCATTTACCTTCCCGCTGTAGCGGTACCTATTTATCTACTTGCACTTTGACATGCTTTCGAACTGCTAGGTTGGCAGTTATTATATTATTATAGTATAATGCCCAAATAATGCCACTGAAAGCAGAAGAACAGGAAGACAATTGAAGGTTCAGGGTTGAAATTCATCCCTCAAAAGCTTGCCATCTGGAACATATGAACATATAAAGCTAGTAGGGCCAGATCATTGATCTGCCAGCCTGGTGTCTGAGTGGCAGCAGCTCTCCAGAGTCTTACACAGAGGAGCACATCACCTGGTTCCTTCTACCTTTTACTGGAGACACCAACTAATAGATCCAGAGAACTTCTGAATGCAAAGCGTGTGCTTCACCACTGAGCTAAATGTAACCTTTAGTCCCAAAGTCCCCCACCCAATACACTAGGGCACAGCTCAAGACACTGTTCCCCCTAGCTGTGACATATAAGCAAAAGGCTCTTTCAATGCCTGTCCTGAGTTGTGAATGGCAGACACATAGCTGTCAAGTTTTCCCTTTTCTCACGAGGAAGCCTATTCAGCATTAGGGAATTTCCCTTTAAAAAAAAGAACTTGACAGCTATGGGCAGAAACCAACACTGACAGAGCCATCCTGCAATTATTAAGTGGATTTTGAAAACACACCTGTTTACACAGGCAAACCCCCTGATCTTTTGACCCTGAGTCTCCTGCTTTAATTGTTTTGCTTTTCTGTTTGAATGGAATTGTTTCCTTGGGTATTTTAATTACGGTTTATATTTTAATGTCTGTGGTAATTGGTTTTTGTACCTGTAAACTGCTTTAGAAGCCTATTTAGGCACTAAACCATACATAAATGGAATAATAATAAAGAATAACAGTTACTATGCTGGGGTGAGGAAAGTTATATGTTGTGGGGGGTAAAGACAGTAGCAGCGAATGTGATGGGCAGAGATGGTGCTTCTCTGACCCTCCTGATTGCTGAGTTCCTGCTACTTGCCAGGAGGGTCAGTGGTGAGATGGAGGGGAGGATGGCACAGTGGAGATGCCCCAGTGGAGACGATCCATTGTTCATGCTGATGCACTTGCAACCTCTCCACTGCCTCCTCACTCAGCTGTCAGAAGCTCAAGGAAGTGACACTGCCCGCCCATGCTGGGTAAAGAAGTCCATTGCCCATGTCTTCTCTGCTGCTAGAAAGAAGCCCTGGTTAGAACCAACATAGCCTCAGCCAGTGCTCAGTTGAAAAGGTGGTTGCTGTTAAATCTTAGTTTTATAAAAGAGAACATACAATGCTGGTTACATTTTAGCACAGACTGCAACTCATGTAACAAAGCGCATATTGAAATATTGTCAAAGGAGATGGGAGTTAGTTCTTAAAAGCCTATGCTGTAGTTATCAAGCAGTCTCCTTTTACATTCAACAATACGAAATGGCAGGGAAGTAATCACAACAAGAAAATTGGCCTAAAGTTTATAATAATAAAAAAGCACCCTGATTGCTTGGTTTATAGTTAGGACTTTTATGGATTATGCTTAGATATAATTTCAGCCCTCCGGGTTATATTCACTTCATTCTGAATGCTTCTCTTACATTATGACATTAAGCCAAATCCTTAGTGCTTATTTAGCATTTGAATTCTGAAGCAATCTATTGTAGAGATTGCTTTTTTATGTTTGTGTAGTGCTAAAGTGTGCAAATATTTATTCCTGGAAGGTTATGATTGCTCTAAATCAAGCAAGCATATTGGGTGAGCATAAGGTATACTTAAATCATGCAGTTGGACTTTATCCATACATGGAAAATTTCAAAATATATACTTAAATGGGCTGTAGATGCAAAACTGTAACTTAATTTTCACACACAATGAGAATGGCAAGGCTTATGATAATATATCCAGCTGTAAAAAAGAAGAAAAGAAAAGAACAGAAGGCTTTACAGAAATGAAGCAAGATGTGGCAGAGTTTGTCTGAATAAGAGAAACTGTTTGACATAACTTGAAAAGACAGTGTAACTCTTTCAGAAGCATAAAGTAGTGCTATAAAATTTCCAGTATGTTATCTGCTCCTAAGCTCAGAACAGTACATTAGTATAATGAATAGGGAGAGTGCCCTTTCAACCCATATAAACAATGGGTGGCGCCATTACCTTCCAGCCCACCCTCTCACAGAAGAACTGAAAACCATTTACCGTAGTCATTTACCTATTCAAAAGCATCCCTGAAATTCTCTATAAAAACAATATCCATTAAAACAAAAATCCAAAACCTATAACTGATGAAACAACAGTATAAAAACATAAAAGCAAATAAAACAAAAATTTGGATCATGTTTTATGTGTGTGAATTTCGCAATCTTGTATGTGTTTATAAGGTGTCTGAAGCAACTGCTGGTTGTAGTCTTGCATTTGGCTCTTGCCTCCCTCCCCAGGGGATGGCAGTTCTCTGACTACCAGTTGCTGGAAACCAAAGGAAGGGAGAGGAGTCTTTTGATTGGATCCTGCTTGCAGGTTTCCCATAGGCATCCGGTTGGCCAATGTGAGACCCTGATGCTGGACTAGATGGGCCATTGACCTGATCCAGCAGACTGTCTTCATCTTACATGTTTCTGGATTTGGGATAGTGCAAGCCGATTCATCCAATGGTTTCCATTATCCTTTTGGGGTCAGTTCAAGCTACTGGTGCTTCTCTGTAAAGCCCTTCTCTGCCTTGGGTCCTACATATTGTTCCTTCAACTGTCTCCCATGCCACTGTTGTCCTTCTCAGGCCCTGCTCTGAATTCTAACATCACATGAAGTAAAAACTGCTGCAGTGAGAGGCAGGATCATTATATTAATCACCCTGAGACTGTGGGATCAAGTTCCTGACATTTCCAGCCTAGGTTTCATGCTGTTTTGATGAGTGGTGAATAAAGCATGAACTCTCCTTGCCTCCAGTGTCCCAGTCAGTGTTACATGTGCACCTCTGTGACTCTCCATTGCTAACACTACTAAGAGGCAGCCTCCTCTTTGGGGCAAATCGTTTTTCCTTCCATGGATTTGTCTTCTACAACCTTTTATCCATGCCACGGGCATGGATTTGTCCGCTCATAATGAGTTTTGAAAACCTTTGGCTTAGATCGTCTACAGGCAATAATTAAAACTCTTCTGGGGAACACAATGTTATTAAGGAGTGAGCAAGAAATCGTCATTTAGGCCTATCTGTAATATCATTGGTGGTGCTTATGAAATTATCTTATTAGTGTTTTTTGTAGCAAGTGGAAATATACACCTTGCTTGTTAATACCAAGGCTTGTAGACACATTACCAGCTTTAAACGCAACTAGGTTGTTCTTTCCTTCAATTTGAATTAAAGTTGGCTTGAGGGAAATGTACCATAAGAAATGACCATATAGATACAAGGTAGATGAACTGTGGATAATGACATGTCTACATTGTTTCCCAAACAAGTGGTAGGATACTTGGTGCAGAGCTGGAATGTGTCCAGAGGAGGGCAACCAAAATGGTCAAAGGCCTGGAAACAATGCCTTATGAGGTACAGTTTAGGGAGCTGGGTATGTTTAGCCTGGAGAAGAGAAGCTTAAGGGGTGATATGATAGCCATGTTCAAATATATAAAAGGATGTCATATAGAAGAGGGTGAAAGGTTGTTTTCTGCTGCTCCAGAGAAGTGGACACGGAGCAATGGATTCAAGCTACAAGAAAGAAGATTCCACCTAAACATTAGGAAGAACTTCCTGACAGTAAGAGCTGTTCGACAGTGGAATTTGCTGCCAATGAGTGTGGTGGAGTCTCCTTCTTTGGACGTCTTTAAGTGGATGCTTGGCAGCCATCTGTCAGGAATGCTTTGATGGTGTTTCCTGCTTGGCAGGGGGTTGGACTGGATGCCCCTTGTGGTCTCTTCCAACTCTATGATTCTATGTACGCAAACTAACCATAGTTGTGACTAAGAGCATTAGTATTCACCTGTGCCACAACCCACTAGGGCAGGGGTCAGCAAACTTTTTCAGCAGGGGGGCTGGTCCACTGTCCCTCAGACCTTGTGAGGGGCTGGACTATATTTTGAGGGAAAAAATATGAACGAATTCCTATGCCCCACAAATAACCCAGAGATGCATTTTAAATAAAAGGACACATTCTACTCATGTAAAAACATGACTGTCCGCAGGCCGGATTTAGAAGGTGATTGGGCCGCATCCAGCCCCTGGGCCTTAGTTTGGGGACCCCTGCACTAGTGTTGGAGGGGGGGGTTGCTACTTCTCATCAAATGATGCTCATGGTATCCATAGAACAAAGGCAGATTTAGGGAGCACAACTGGCTCGGTCGCACATAACAGCCACTTAGATTAGTCTACAGTTCTCTGTCCCTTTATCTGTTATTTCTGGTTAGCCCTATGCATCTTTCTTGCATTTGTTGCATTTCTGGGCTTTACATATGCTTTCCCATTTCTACTGCCCTAAATGATGGAGCCTTTAAAAAAAAATCCTAAGCAGTAGTAAAATTATTTATTATATATATCCCCCCCCCTTTCTAAACCTGCCTTCATCTCATAAGAGGCTAGGTGCAGTGCTGGTTTATAGCCTGAATTCCAGGCTTGTGCTGTGAAAACGTAATTGATCCTATAAGAAGCAATGCATTTAAAAGGCATGATAAAAACATACAAAAATGGGGAAAGCAGTGAATACTGGACTGTTGGTGCCAGGTATGTGTGTGTTTTAAAGCTGACCAGTGCTCAAATTAATGGGGTGGAAATTGGGGAGAAGGAAGCAGATTGATTTATTTTTATTCCAAAATGCCCAAGAAGAGATGGGAGAGTGAGTTTTCCCTCCTCCAATTTCCCCTCATTCAGAACTGATTTGGAAGTTGCTCACTTCCAGTGGAGGCTGGAAAAAAATGTTTCTGTGTGCCAGCTAGGATTGCTAGCTCCCTATCCCTGGTTGCTGTTCCTGACACTCAGTAATTGAGATGAAATTCTCCCCCCTGCCTCCTGTAGCAGGATAAGCTTCACCTGTTTTATTTCTTCATGTGGATGTCCTTGAGAAATAGGAGTAAACTTCCACTCCCCTCAATCCTTAGCAAGGTAGCAGTCCTCACAGCAGACCATAATATCTGGATTAGATTTACCATCTGAAATACTGTAGCCCAATTGCATGAAATGTTTTTTCTCCAGTAGCAGCTGCCGGTATGTTTGAAGTGATCCTTAGAAGACTGTGGTGTATTGGTGCATGTTATTAGAAACCATCAAAAGCCCCGTGAAATTCATTCAGGTCTGCACTGCTTTCTCCCCCATCCCTCCTCTCTGCCTCTAAAACTGGCTTCTAGATTTGGGGGGAAGAGAAAGGGAATAAGAAACTTATTGCTCTCATCACCGCAACACTGAAGTTGCTGACAGGAAGAGGAAGAAGGCACTGCGCTCTCCCCCCCCCCCTTTTGGGGTATCTGTTGGTGGAAAACTGTGCAATCCAATGCCAGAGAATGTGGGCAGGTTTTTAACCAATGCAATGCTAGTCTCCAGCTAGAACACTAACCTAGAGCAGCAACATGGGAGGGGGGTTTCCAGCTGCCCTACCCTTTCCTTTTGGAAGCCTGATAAAAAGCTTTTGCAGAAGGACGGCGAGCAACATCATGGGAGGGGTGTTTCTAGGACTAAAGTGAAACTGTGAAGTTGCCTTGTTATTTTTGCTATTGGATGCTGTGTGTTGTTATATGTATAGTACTGAACAGTGGTTTTTATGTTACTCAATTTTTTTTTAGGAAATTGTTACTGCATTGTGGATTTGCTATGTTATTAGGAAATTGTTTTTGTAGTATTGGTTTGAAATGCTGTATGCAACTTTTGACATGATTTTTGTGTGTGGGAAAGTGGCATACAAACAGAATGAATGAACAAACCCGTCCCCCCACTGTCCATGGAAATTAATGCAGCCATTCACCCATAAAAGGATGCTGTGGTAATCTGCCACTATAATATACAGCAGCTTGCAGATTAAAAACAAGAAATTTAGAGCATTTAGAGCAGTTGATTTACACAGGCCAAGATACGTGAAACCCTGCAATGAATTTCAATAGATAGCTAAGATAAGGGGCTATTTTGTTGATTTTTGGTCTTTAATTGTGTTTTTATACATTTATCTTTGTTTTGTTTTGAATTGAATTATGATGGTTCTAGGGTATTTTAGTGAAATGTGGATTTCAGCTTTGTTTTATTTTCAATTGTATTTGTACATTGGTTGATTTTTTTTTTTAATCGAGCATTTTATCCTTGTTCTAAATGAATGAATGAATGTTTGAATGAATGAATATTTTGTGCACCCATGGGTGTGCAAAGATAAAGAAAGAGGATTCATATACTAAATGGCAACATTGGTTTGAGGGTTCAACTAGTTCCTTGCCTGTTGCTATGCTACCCACTGAATATCAAGCCTTCCCAGTCTGGATCCTGGATCTTCATTCTTTGCCACACTGGAAAGAGTGTTAGAAATGGATTTATTTGCACAGATAGGATTCTATATTCTGGCATGTGGATTATTCTGGAGGGTATGCCATTTTCAATCTGCCTTCAAGCACAAAAGAAAAACAGCTGCTGAGGGTGGAGTAAGCACACATCTATAACCAAGCTGAGTCATGAAATGCCTGTATTAAAAACTTGAGCAGCATTGACGATCATTGGACATGAAGATTGGTCCTGTCTTTTGGCCCCATTGGTGGTGACTGTGATGGCGTTGGTAAGAGCAAAACTGACAAAGATGAGAGGGCTGGTGCCAAACCATTATTAGCTAAACGGCCTCAGCCCAGTATACCTGAAAGAGCGTCTCCACCCCCATTGTTCAGCCCGGACACTGAAGTCCAGCTCTGAGGGCCTTCTGGAAAGTTCCTTCACTGCGAGAAGTGAGGTTACAGGGAGCCAGACAGAGGGCCTCCTCGGT